>NC_083344.1:98344832-98676343 GCF_019175385.1 Lycium barbarum
GCAGATCCTTGTCCTTGATGTGGTTTACTTCTTTTTATCACTCAAGTTGCTGCTTTCTAGTTCTGAAATCACACTCTGAAGTCACAGAGTTCCTTCCAGCCAAGTTGCACGACCTGTGACCCATTAGTTGTCTAGCCTTCTCTCCCTCCCCAGTGTCAACAAGAACTTGATTTACATCTATAGGGCAATAAGCATTTTCTCTCCAGTATAAGGCAAGAATTTTAAGGAAGTACGCGTGCCCACAAGTTCAAGTTCTTCCACTTAATTCTTCCTCTTCTAGGATCCCATGACGTGTTAATACTTTATCAGTTGTATAGTCATCTCTAATTCATTGCTTTGACTTCCATGCCAGCATCTCTCAAAGTTGTGAGGCCTAGAGGCCTTAAATAGAGGAAGCTCAGAGTTTCAGCATTGGTTTTAGCAACATGCAAGACATGAACCAACAAGTGTTGTCTGTAGATGCTATCGGAGAAGTCGCTGTACATAGTGAAGAGAAACAGCCAGTTGAGTATCGGCGTATATGACGGAAGAAGAACCAGCCAGTTGTATATCATCATATAGGATGGAAGACGAAACAACCAGTTGTATATCAACGTACACTATGGAAGAAGAAACAACCAGTTGTATATAGTCGTATGAAATGGACAAATGAGATGGTTAAGCTTTTGATAACTGTTGTTTCTTACATCGGAGGAGATGTTTGGTCCAATGGGATATTCCCAAAGAAAGGTAAATGGAGGGCTATTTCCAATGCTATGGCTGTAAGAGGTCATCGTGTCTGAGGTTCACCCCAAAGAAGATAGGGAGCTACAAGAACTCAAGTTGGAAATAAGGCTATGATGCTTGATCTAGCGAATGGCACTTGAGCTCAAGCACTGTAAAACAAGCCTTCTGGCTGAATAATGTATCAGCATATGTTATAGCAGGGCGCTAATACGTGGTCTGTAATTTTCCTTTCTTTAAGTAATCTGTTTCCTGTTACCCTTTGAACATACCTGTTGTCCCTTGTTTTCCAGGTGAGTGACTTGCTGGACTTCAATAAATCAATTATACTTCAATTCCACATTGTAATCCGTTTAGACCTACAAAACAACAAGACCATATTCCAGCAATTGTTAATCACAGAAGTAATCTGCAGACTGCTTGCAAAACTTTCAATAAATCAATTATACTTCAATTCCACATTAGTTGTGGTTAGCTATATGAATTCTCTGTATCCAATTGCTCTATTCAAATTTCATTGGGATACTAAGTAACGGTAAAGTTGTCTCCGTTTGATCTATAGGTCACGGGTTTTAGCCATGGAAGCCGTTAATAATGTTTAAACTAGGGTAGGCCATCTACATCATAGCCCTTTGCGGCCCTTCCCGGACCATGCTAACACGGGATGCTTTGTGCACCGGGCTGCCTTTTTTATACTAAGTAATTTTGTCTTCAAGGCATATGAGGGTTCTCCAAAACTAGAATTCGCGCTTATTCATACAAGGATGTACAAATCTTGAAACAACTTAGAAAGGCCATTGACAAATACCATAGGCAATGTAGGTATAACAACAACAGATTAGCCTTAATCACAATTATTTGGAAATGTGTGCTTGAGAATAACCAAAAGATGTTGTATCAAGAAAAGGGAAACCCCAATAACAAATCCAAAATATTACCTCAAATAAGATAGTCCCACGACTCAGACTCAAGATTTTGAATCAAAACAGGAACTTTTGAATTCATGGTTAGGGACAATTTAGACGGGGGTTATCCAAGTTTTAGTATGAGAAATACTATTTTTTGTTCCTGTATAAAAGTGCTCAATTATTCACTAACTAGGAATCTTGATGAAAGAACCTACTATTATAAATTTATAAAGTGATCTTTTACTAGTTACTAGTAATACTAAAATATACTCCGTACTAAAATAATAACAAAATATTTTTTGTAAAAAAGAAATATTAAAAATATATCTAACCTTAATTAAATAAAAGGATCATATTAGGATGTTGGGATCGTGCGCTCCTTATTTAGCTGGCCACATATGCCACTTAGCATAAAGCGACTCGACAATAATGAGAGATGTATTAAGAAGGATGATCAATCACCACACTAGATGGGTAAGACAGGCATCCAACACATTAAATACGGGTAAGACATGTAGGTTAAACGAACTCAACGCCCCGTATCAATATGTTTAGCAACAATTAACATCATGGCTTATATTTGTTTAGTAGTCAGTTTGAGCTTATCCGTGTATCTTGCTTTGATATCATGATTATATAATTGTTTTATACATATTGAAGCTTAATTATGTCATTATGCATTACTGTTTTCAAAGATTGTCCTAGGAGTAAGAGAGGGGTGGATTGATGATCTTACTGGTCCATTTTGACTCACTATTTACTATTCTGTGCAGATATAGCTGAAGGTTATCTAGCAACATATCGTTGAGTTGCTCGTCTAGTTTCCACATGGAGCCACCCACCCGTCCACGGAGGTCAGAGGTGTCTTCAGCTCCTATCTTTACTTTCACTCTTTTATTAATTTGTTTTTGAGTTGCATCTGTTATCATTGTATTAGATTTCTAGTTACTGAGTGTCATGATTTTGAAACAAAACAGAATCTTTTGAATACATTGTTAGAGAAAATTTTGATGGGCGGTCAGCCAAATATTATTATGAGAAATTACTCTCTTTTGTTTTGATGCATAAAAGTCATTTAAATATTTATTAATTCATTTAAAAGTCAAAAATACATAAATAAAAAATATTAAAACCACACATTAACTTGGGGTCCTATAAGCTTGAACGTGCGAAGCTCGTCGAAAAAATCACATATCATCCATGTACAACTTAGTGGCATATGCAGGATTTTTAGTAAAATAAAATTGCAACCTCATATAGCTAAAAAGGCCTTAGAAATGCCAGATAAACTAGATAATGCTAAAGAACTACAAAAATTCTTAGGAATAGTAAATTATGCTAGAAGTTTTATAAAAGACTTAGGAAAAATAGCAGGGCCATTGTATTAAAAAACGGGATCAAATGGTCAAAAACACTTTAATACAGAAGATATTAGATTAGTACAAAAAATTAAAGAAAAAATAAAAAATATTCCAGACTTAAATATGCCCCTAGAAACAGACTATTTAATTATAGAAACAGATGGAAGCTTCGAAGGATGGGGAGCAGTATTAAAGGCAAAACCAAATAAATATAGCAATAAAAGTGAAGAAAAGATATGTGCTTATCAAAGTGGTAAGTATCGAGAAAAAGGAAATATGAGTAGTATAGATGCCGAAATTTTAGCTGTAATATATGGCTTAAATAGTTTTAGACTATATATACTAAATAAACCAGATATATTGGTAAGAACAGACTGTGAAGCTATAGTCAAATTCTATCAAAAAATTAATGATAAAAGTAGCAGTAGACGAAGATGGTTAAACTTTATGGATACTATTTCAATTTATAATTTAACATTCGAACATATAAAAAGAAAAGATAATAACCTAGCAGACCAATTAAGTAGATTAAAAATCACATCTAACTGATTTTTTATTTCAACAGCATGAGATCATCAAGTTTTCAGACAGCAGACAAGGGAAAAAGCATAGCCTCAACCCAAGACATTTACAGACAAAAGGTACTAGGTAATCTTCATTTTAGACCTACATCTGCATTAGACAAAAACGCCTTAGAAAGAATACATTTTGGAACCAATAATTTAATATTTTTTCCGCCATCTAATTTAACTTTTAAGGTATTACCAGAATATGTAATAGACAAACTTGTCTTTCTTCTTTGTGTATATTTGTCTTAAATTCTTTTTCTATACACATGATACATCCTTCTATAAAATAATTTTTACATTTTGCTCTTTTATCTCTACTAGGAAACCATTTACAAGAGAAACATGCATTACTATCTAAACCTTTATTTCTTTCGAAGTCGTGACTACAGTCTTCTGATATATTTGCTAAATTATCCATTTGAATTGGTTCTAGGTCTAGTTTTTCTAATCTTATCTCATTAATTAATTCTTCTGCTTCTGAGACTGATGAGTCTGTTTTAATTTTTTCTTCAGTATCTACACTTACTATGGAGTATATACTTTCCGTGTCTGACATATATTCACCTACATTTATTAAGGTTTCTTGAAAGTCTTCAATTAGCTGTGAATTTCGTGTCTTATTATTTATTCTTTTTGGACATGTATTTGCTAAGTGTTCTACACTTCCACAAGTAAAACATTCCAGTTTATTTTTATAATTTCTATATGTTCTGTATTTTCTTATATGTCTATTTCTGTCTACATAGGGTTTTCTGGCTGATGATTTTCTAAAATAGTATTTCTTTCTATTGTATTGAGGGTAGTTTCTATTATATTGGGTTATGTATTTCTTATACTTTTTCTTTTTATAATTGTATTTATCATAACTCTGAATAGTGTATACCACACTTTTATAAAAATTCATATCATTTTGTTTTAATTGTTTTTGTATTTGTATATGCGTGCATTTTTCTTGTAGTATATCAATTATATGTTGTATTCTATGTCTTATTGACCATTTCAAATTAGGATTTTGTACTACTCTGTCTCTTTTATTCCATCTGTCTTCTATTTCTCTTCCTAGAGCTCCTGGTAATTTATTAAATATATATATATATATACATATATGTGTATATATATATACACACACACACACACACACATATATATATATATATATATATATATATATATATAGAGAGAGAGAGAGAGAGAGAGAGGGGACCTTTAGCCTCAGTACCACCATTACATACTTCATATTTGAGTTGCATCATCTTGCATTTTGTTCCGTCTTCACCTACACCATTATTGCTTTATATCTGTTAGGCCTTAAGCCAACCATACTAACCAATATTAAGTTTTTTCGAAGTTTCATCTTCATACGTTAACTGTCGCATTCATCATCTGTGCCATATATATAAGGATTAACTTAATCTGAGTTCTTAACGACTCATCTTATCTCACTTAAGAGCCTCTATGAAACACACACACACGTGGTAATTTTCACTTTCCCCCAATTTATTAATGGCAACCCAAGACATACATAGCGTGCATGCAGAGCTTATTATTATTATTATTATTTCATAACAAATTTACCTCTTCGGGGCAATTCATATTGCTCTTGTAGCCATTAACATGTGTTTTGGGGTATATATACCTTAACATTGCATCAACTTACCCATTTGTCGTTTATGTACTTGTCCCCATATATATACATACGTGTCATTTGTAATTGACACCTATTCATATAAGTTTCGTTCTGTATGAGGTAGTCATGACTGCACTACATGACATCGAAATATTATTCTCGTATCTTGTCCCCATATACATACATACGTGTCATTTGTAATTGACACCTATTCATATAAGTTTCGTTCTGTATGAGTCTGGACTGCACTACATGTCATCGGAATATTATTCTCATTTCTCGTCAATTAGAACCTCATGGGATACTTTTTAAGAAGCTTGTATCAATACTTGGAATTTGATATTTATGTTCGTCGATACGTATTAATCACGTGGAAAATCTTCCACAAATTAAAATTTTCTTCCTTATTCCAAGCTCAAACGCATGATTTGGAGTAGAAGAAAATTGAGACATCTTAAATATCCTTATGGCCTCCCTGATATACGTGTACCCTACAATCCACCGATAAGAGGGACTCTACTAACGCGGGTTCATAGATTGTCTATGACACACTCAGAACCTAGGGCTCTTTTTTGGCAAAATATGTATTTGCATTTAGCATGACATAATTACTTCACCGCATTTCCTCTAAAATTCACGTTAAATTTTAAAGCAATTATTTTATGGTGTAATTATTTTCTTCAAATATAAAATTTGGATTAAGTTTTTTTATATTGATATGATTGGTGACAACTTGATATATGTGTTTCGGTGTCAAATATAATGCGTAAGGTGGTGTCAGTGACTAAACAACAAGACTTGAATATACAGTTGAAGTTCTAAAAATCTTTTACAATCCCAATCTTTTTTAGAGTACGTGTTATTTACTTCATATTTAGTTTTAGCAAAATATTTATTTTAATTTTTAAGTTTCAGTTACAATAATTAGTTCAGTTGATTGACTTTTAGTTTAAACAATTTGTAGCGAAGATGTATAAAATCGCTCCCCCTCCAAATTTATTCACAAACTTATTTCAACATTGTAACATTACGGGCGTTTAAGTACCCCTATTCTTGTCCATAGTGTATTTCCTAAGAGGTGACATGGCAAAGAAAGTACACTCATCTTCCTAGAAGCGAGTGAGAAAGGAAAAGTTTAAAAAACTGACAAAATCACACACATATCATTTTTTAATGGCCAACATATAATTAATACTCTTAGGCCTCATTTGTTTTCATCAAGATTAAAACGTCTGAATCTGAATGCACATTTGAATGATTAAGATGTTGTCTGTAGATTTGAACACTGAATGTTTAAGACTGTTTGTTTTTCAACATCTGAATGTACATAATATATTTGTTTAAACATAATAAATATGCAATCCAAATAACTAAATAGTTGACAAAAAAAAACATTTATGTCCGCTAGTAATGGTGGAGATGTTTTGTAGTGGTAGTGCATGGTGGGTAGGATAGGTACGTGGTGGTGGGTGGGGTTTTTTGGGGTGGGGTGTGGATTGGCAGGTGGGGGTCGGTGGGGTGGGAGGGTTGTGGTGGTGGTGATGGTGGTGGTGCAGTGGGTCTGTGTTACACCTCGAAAAATTCTCTGTTGATGCACAGTGAATAGACTAACGAAGGGTACGAAGTATACGATATTTCAATAAGTAAGAAATAACATTTGATGACCCTAACTGAGATTGCAAAGACAATTGAGGTAAGAGAAGAATGTTTGCAAAGAAAGGCAAGGCATACGTTATGTATCGGAAAGGATTTACGAGTACTAAATTAATGATAACTTAATGATGTTTTGGAGAAGAGCTATAACTTCCCTTAGATTGTTAATGAGGTGTTAAGCAAGTGTTAAGAAGGTTCCATAAGGATTGGAGATCAAACGAGTCGACGAGAACGAGTTCGGAAAAGTTGGGCATTATACGGCCCAACATACTGGCCGTATATTTAGCCCACATTGGCAGTCTTCATTGGACCAAAAGTACGGCCAAACATACGGTCAGTATAATTTATACGGACCGTATATTGGTCCATGAAATCAAAGCGGGACAGATTGTGAGATATTAAAAAGGGGACCAAGTTCATTTCACTTCATTTCATCTTCACTCCCCTTCTCTCAAGAACTCTCTAGAACATTTCTCCACACCTCTCCCACAAGAATTCGAGAGATATTAATGATCAACTTCATCAAACCAAGAGAATCAAGTGTAAGAAACTCATTAAAGTCCATCCAAGACAAGAAATTCAAGTGGAAGAGGAACTAAGGTTTTGCTCAAGTGAAGTGTTTCCACCCAAAGTCCATTCCTACACCATCTAAGGTAAGTTTTATGGTCTTTCCATGTTTTTTAAGGTATTAGGAGGTTGAAAGATTTGGATTGTAAAAGGAGATAGGAAATGGGTCATGAATGTGAGAATAGTATCATTTTTGAGTAGTAGCTTGGGTTGAGTCATGATTCTTGATATGTTGTGATTATGATTATGTTATAAATGACACTAAGAACATGGGATAGACATTGTATATGAGTGAATGTAATAGTGTGCTATGACCATGGATATGGATGATTTGAAGTGAATTGAGGAATATGGATAATGTAGGTGAATGAAAAATACTACTATGATGTTGTGAATGTTATTATAGATGTTTGGGAGTTGATATATGATATGGGGGAAGTTGTATAAATAAAGGAAATGCTGCCCAATTTTCTCTAACATTAGTCAAGTATGCAAGCTATCGATTGTCTAATGTTAGTATAAACTCTAATGAAGGTAGAAACGTGAGCATTGAAGGAGAATGTCCAAGCGATAGAATAGTTGAACGAAAAGGTATGTAAGGCTAACCCTTCTTTCAATAAGGCATGGTATCTTGACCATATATCTATTCTTTCATGAGCCTATGATGTCCTCCAAATGATTCTATCTTTAAAGCTACTAAAGCTCATGATTCTCGTTATGTTACGATTCTACTAAGTTTCTTATATGAGGAGTAATCCTCGAAGGATAGATGGAATGAAACGACGATAGTAATGGTGTCGAAGATACTTACGAGCTCCTACGTATATGTGTCTATGTATGACTATTGTGAACACCGAGCTTATATGGCCGGGTATGATACGTATCGCGCGCGCACCACTGCAGTTGGGTACGGATAACCCTAAGCCTTGGTAGGGCTAGGTATGTATAATCACTGAGCCTTGCCATGGCCGGGTATGTGAAACACCGATCCTTCATGGTCGGGTATGCTATGAATACGAATATGAATATGAATATAGATATGGAAATGTAAATAAGTATGGATACGAATACGGATACGGATATGGATGTATGTACACAATCACGTATTAGAAATGGAAGGTCCCTATGAGAAGCAAGTAAGTGTTTATGACGATGGTTCTACTACCTCTCATCTCATGTTATTCCTTATGTTGTCTTTTATGCTTCTATAATGATGTTGATTATGCTTTACATACTCAGTACATTCTTCGTATTGACATCTTTTTGTTTGTGGACGCTGCGTCATGTCCGCAGGTGGCCAAGAAGACAGGCTTGATCCATAGCTTTCTTATTCAGGGACTGCTTAGAGGAGCTCCATTTCATTCGGAGCTACAGCTTTGGTATCTATTCTTTTGTGTACATACTTATGGCATGGCGGGGTCCTGTCCCGCTTATATAATGTGACATACTCTCCTTAGAGGCTCGTAAACATGTGTATATGTTTAGATGTATTCGGCCTTTTCGGGTTATATTTGGGATATCATTTTGTTAGCCTCGTCGGCTTATGTACATTGATATGGGCATAGTTATTGATGGTAATATAAATGTATTATTGCCCAATGGGATTAGTATGAATGATGGATAGAAAGTATGATTTAGCTATGTGGCTCACCTAAATGTAAATGGGAATGTATGATAAGAGGTGCCCGGGTAGGTTAGCACCGGGTACCTATCATGGCCCTCTGGTTGGGTCGTGACAAAAGTGGTATCAAAGCAGTTCTGTCCTAGGGTGTGTCTACGAGCCATGTCCAGTAGAGTCTTGGTTATGGGTGTGTGGTGCGCCACACTTATAAACAAGAGGCTGCGGGCATTTTAGGAATGAATGGCCTTCTTTCTTCATAAGATCGTGCGATAGAGCCATAATATAAGGATTTCTCTTTTCCTTAACTGTGTATTGTGTATTTCAGAGATTCCTGTGAAGAGAAAGGCTACGGCAGCCCAAAAGGGCAAGACAGTGGTAGAAAAGCGGGCTGAAAGAGCACCGCCAACGGTTGTAGAGGAAAGTGAGTCCTAGAATGCGGCTCAATCTCAGTCCTCTCATTCAGTGCCTATTTCTAAGGAGCATGAGGGAGCCTCAGCCCTAACTCCAGCACCTCCAGCTCCTCAACCGGATGCTTCAGGCCAAGATGTAAAAGAGGCCATTCAATTGCTTACTCAGTTGGTTGTCTCCCAGACTCAGTGGCAAGGTACAGGGCAAGGTGATAAGGCTGTTAGTGCAAGGGCCCATGATTTTATTAGCTTGAACCCTCCGAAATTCTTCGGATCAAAGCCGGATGAGAACCCTCAGAATTTTATTGACGGGATGTTGAGAACCCTTCGGTTGATGCATGTTTCGGACATCGAATCGGTGGAGTTAGCATCCTATAGATTGAGGGATGTTGTGGTTCATTGGTACACAGTTTGGATGGCTTCACGGGGAGCCAATGCGCCTCCCCCGGTATGACAAGAATTTGTAGATGCCTTTCTCTGACATTACCTGCCTCCAGAGGTTCGGTGAGCTAGAGCCGATAAGTTCTTGAGTTTGAGGCAAGGAAGTATGAGTGCTTTAGAGTATAGTCTCCGCTTTAATTCTTTGGCTAGGTATGTTTCGGCCATGGTAGCGGATATGGGTGACCGAGTTTACCAATTTGTGAGAGGCCTAGGGCCGCATTTGATGGATAGGTGCTTGACTGCGTCCCTTCAGGACAACATGGATATCTCACGCATTCAAGCCCATGCCCAAAATTTAGAGGAAAGCCAACAACAACAAAAAAGTGAGCGTGAGAATGATAGAGGGTATAACAAGAGGGCTAGATCTTCGGGTCCGATGCGTGATTTTAGGGGCGGACACAGACAACAGTTTTCTAGGCATTCAGGCCATTCTATGACTAGTGCGCCTCCACGGTTTACAGGCCAGAGATTTGATAGATCTACTCATTCTGGGCAGAGTCAGAGTTTTTTAGGTTCTCAGTTCAGGGGTGATTCGGGTCAGACGAGGCCACCCGTGCCACGATGTTCCCAGTGTGGGAAGTTACATTGGGGCCAGTGCCGATTAGGTTTAGAGGTTTGCTATACATGTGGTCGGCCAGACCATATTATGCGTGATTGCCCCTTGGTTAGTGGTAGAGATAGGACCCAGCCTTCAGGGTCGGTAGCTGGATCTTCATCATCTATACGCCCTATGGGGCTAGGTTCGCATGCGCCAGTCGGCCATGGTAGAGGCAGAGGGAGAGTCCCCAGTTCTAGCGGTCCTCAGCACCGTATTTATGCTTTGGCTGGACGCCAAGATCTTAAGTCTTCTCCTGATATTGTCACAGGTATATTATCGGTATTTTCTCATGATGTATATGCTTTGATAGATCCGAGCTCCACATTGGCATATGTTACTCCATATATTGCAGGTCGGTTTGGGATCAAACCGGAGTCGATCAAACCTTTTGAGGTGTCTACACCTGTTGGTGAATCGGTAATAGCTAGCTGAGTATATAGAAATTGCATAGTTGTGATTTGTGACCATCGTACAATGGTTGATTTACATGAGTTAAAAATGATGGATTTTGATGTTATCATGGGTATGGATTGGTTGGTTTCTTGCTATGCCAATGTTAATTGTAGAATGAAAATGGTTCGTTTCCAATTTCCGGGAGAACCAGTTTTAGAGTCGAAGGGAAATACTGCGTCACCAAAAGCTAGGTTTATTTCCTATCTAAAGGCAAGGAAGATGATCACAAAAGGTTGCATTTATCATCTAGTTCGGGTTCAAAATGTAGAAGCGGAACCGCCAATTCTTCAGTCAGTTCCCGTGGTGAATGAGTTTCCGGATGTATTCTCGGAAGGGCTTCCAAGCCTTCCTCCGAAAAGAGAGATTGATTTTGCTATTGATGTGTTGCCAGACACCAAGCCTATATCTATTCCACGTTATAGAATGGCTCCCGCAGAGTTGAAAGAGTAATTGAAGGATTTGCTTGAGAAAGGCTTTGTTAGGCCTAGTTCTTCCCCGTAGGGAGCACCCTTGTTGTTTGTACGAAAGAAAATGGCTCCTTGCAAATGTGCATTGACTATCGGCAACTGAATAGGGTGACGATTACGAATAAATACCCTCTTTCGAGGATTGATGACATATTTGACCAATTACAAGGCGCCAAATGGTTTTCAAAGATAGATTTGAGATCCGAGTATCATCAAGTGAAAGTTAGGGAGAAAGATATCCCTAAGACAACCTTTAGAACAAGATATGGCCATTTTGAGTTCCGGATAATGTCATTTGGGCTAACCAATTCACCAGTAGTATTTATGGATTTGATGAACAATGTGTTCAGGCCCTTCCTAGATTTATTTGTGATTGTATTCAATGACGATATCTTGGTGTATTCTAGGTCCGAGGCAGAACATGCGGATCATTTATGTGCTGTCCTTAGAGTTCTTCAAACTCGAGAGTTATTTGCCAAATTTTCTAAGTGTGAGTTTTGGTTGAACTCAGTGACATTTTTGAGGCACATTGTTTCAGCCGATGGTATTCTGGTAGATAGCCAAAAGATTGAGGCCGTGAAGACTTGGCCAAGGCCCACGACTCCTATAGAGGTTCGTAGGTTTCTGGGCTTAGCAGGTTATTACAGGAGATTTGTAGAAGGCTTTTCTTCTATTTATACACCACTCACAAAGCTGACCCAGAAATTAGCAAAGTTTCTATGGACAGATGCTTGTGAACGTAGTTTCCAAGAGCTAAAGGATAGATTAACTTCTGCCCCAATCCTGACACTTCTAGAGGGATTGGAAGGTTATATTGTTTATTGCGACACTTCGGGCGTTGGGCTAGGCTGTGTGTTGATGCAACATGGTAAGGTAATTGCGTATGCTTCAAGGCAATTACGGAAACATGAGAAAAATTATCCAACCCATGACCTTGAATTGGCTGCGGTGATACATGCATTAAAGATGTGGAGACATTATTTGTATGGTGTCCATGTGGATATTTATACAGATCATAAGAGCCTTCAGTATATCCTCAAGCAGAAAGAGTTGAATTTGCGGCAACGACGATGGTTGGAATTGCTAAAAGATTATGATGTTGATATCCTATATCACCCCGGAAAGGCAAATGTTGTGGCTGATGCTCTTAGTCGTAGATCTATGGGAAGTTTGTGTGATCTTCGGCCAGAGAAGAGAGAAATAGCTCGTGAGCTCCAGCAGTTAGCTAGCCTAGGATTCGAGTAGTGGACTCAGGTAGCATGGGAGCTACCATTCAGAATTCAGCAGTCTCGTCGTTAGTAGTGGGAGTGAAAGAGCGACAATACTAAGATCCCATGCTAATTCATTATAAAGATACACTCCCTCAGAAGGAGAAGTCATTATTTGAGATCGCAGGAGACGGAGTTCTCCGATGCCGAGGCAGATTATGTGTTCCTGATGTTGCAGGATTGCGCCACCAAATATTGAGAGAAGCCTATTGCTCCCGTTATTTTGTCCACCCAGGAGCAACGAAAATGTATCATGGTCTTAAATATATATATTGGTGGAATGGGATGAAGAAGGATATAGCGGAATTCGTAGCTCAATGTCCCAACTGTCAACAAGTGAAAATCGAGCACCAGAAACCGGGCGGATTGTTGCAAGCTATAGAAATTCCAACTTGGAAGTGAGAAGTAATTAACATGGACTTCATTACAGGCTTACCCCGTTCTCAATGTAAGTGTGACTCCATATGGGTGATTGTGGATAGACTCACGAAGTCAGCTCATTTCCTACCAGTCAAAACTACATATGTGGCAGAAGATTATGCAAAGCTTTATGTTAAAGAGATAGTGCGACTTCACGGTGTTCCAGTATCTATTATCTCTGATAGAGGAACTTAGTTTACAGCTAATTTTTGGAAATCTTTCCAAGAAGGTTTGGGGACTCAGGTGAGCCTTAGCACGACATTTCACCCATAGACTGATGGAAAATCTGAACGTACCATTCAGACTCTCGAGGATATGCTACGGGCATGTATGTTGGACTTTGGAGGTAATTGGGTTGATCACTTACCCCGTATCGAATTTGCTTATAATAATAGTTATCATTCTAGCATCCAAATGGCACTGTATGAGGCTTTATATGGGCGGAAGTGTAGATCCTCAATTGGGTGGTTTGAAGTAGGAGAAACTAAATTGATAGGGCCAGACTTGGTCCAGCAAGCCATAGAGAAAGTCAAGCTTATACGGAATCGATTATTGACAGCTCAAAGTCGTCAAAAGTCATATGCGGATAATCGTCGAAGGGACTTAGAGTTCCAAGTTAAAGATGGGTATTCTTAAAAGTGTCACCAATGAAGGGTGTAATGAGATTTGGTAAAAAAAAGGAAGCTTAGTCCCCGGTACATTGGGCCTTATGAGATTGTGCGCAAAGTAGGCGAAGTGGCTTACAAATTAGATATACCTCCTGATTTGGAGTCAGTTCACCCAGTTTTCCATGTCTCAATGCTTCGTAAATGTGTTGGAGATCCTACAAGGATCGTGCCAGTAAACGATGTTCAAGTGACAGAAAGGTTGACTTATGAAGAGGTACCCATTACCATATTAGATAGGCAAGTGCGGAGGCTTAGAAACAAAGAAGTGGCCTCAATTAAGGTTTTGTGGAGAAACAATAACCGAGAAGAAATGACTTGGGAAGCGGAATAAAATATGAAATCCAAGTACCCCCACTTATTTCAACCCCCGGGAGAGATCCAAGATGAGACATTAAGATCATGAGGTATGTATGTTTTCTTTTTATGTATTTGGGTCGTGTGTATCCAAACTCTATTACTATTATGTTATGTCCCTGTGAGGCATTGTTATTATGGGCTGTTGTGACAGGATGATAGTGTCATATTACAGGGGAAACTCTGGCGAAATTTTTATAGAATCCCCGAGAACCTAACATTCGAGGACGAATGTTCTTAAGGGGGAAAAAATGTTACACCTCGAAAAATTCTCCGTTGATGCACAGTGAATAGAATAACGAAGGGCACGAAGTATACGATATTTCAATAAGTAAGAAATATCATTTGATGACCCTAACTGAGATTGCAAAGACAATTGAGGTAAGAGAAGAAAGTTTGCAAAGGAAGGCAAGGCATTCGTTATGTATCGGAAAGGATTTACGAGTACCGAATTAATGATGACTTAATGATGTTTTGGAAAAGAGCTATAACTTCCCTTAGATTGTTAATAAGGTGTTAAACAAGTGTTAAGAAGGTTCCATAAGGATTGCAGATCAAACGAGTCGATGAGAACGAGTTCGGAAAAGCTGGGCATTATACGGCCCAACATACTGGCCGTATAAAATATACTGGCCGTATGTTAGGCCGTATATTTAGCCCACATTGGCAGTCTTCATTGGACCAAAAGTACGGCCAAACATACGGTCAGTATAATTTATACGGACCGTATATTGGTCCATGAAATCAAAGCGGGACAGATTGCGACATATTAAAAAGGGGACCAAGTTCATTTCACTTCATTTCATCTTCACTCCCCTTCTCTCAAGAACTCTCTAGAACATTTCTCCACACCTCTCCCACAAGAATTCGAGAGATATTAATGATCAACTTCATCAAACCAAGAGAATCAAGTGTAAGAAACTCATTAAAGTCCATCCAAGACAAGAAATTCAAGTGGAAGAGGAACTAAGGTTTTGCTCAAGTGAAGTGTTTCCACCCAAAGTCCATTCCTACACCATCTAAGGTAAGTTTTATGGTCTTTCCATGTTTTTTAAGGTATTAGGAGGTTGAAAGATTTGGATTGTAAAAGGAGATAGGAAATGGGTCATGAATGTGAGAATAGTATCATTTTTGAGTAGTAGCTTGGGTTGAGTCATGATTCTTGATATGTTGTGATTATGATTATGTTATAAATGACACTAAGAACATGGGATAGACATTGTATATGAGTGAATGTAATAGTGTGCTATGACCATGGATATGGATGATTTGAAGTGAATTGAGGAATATGGATAATGTAGGTGAATGAAAAATACTACTATGATGTTGTGAATGTTATTATAGATGTTTGGGAGTTGATATATGATATGGGGGAAGTTGTATAAATAAAGGAGATGCTTCCCAATTTTCTCTAACATTAGTCAAGTATGCAAGCTATCGATTGTCTAATGTTAGTATAAACTCTAATGAAGGTAGAAACGTGAGCATTGAAGGAGAATGTCCAAGCGATAGAATAGTTGAACGAAAAGGTATGTAAGGCTAACTGATGTGGCGTGAATTTACACCATAATCGATGCTTTTTAACTATAAGTTTTACTTGTTTTTAAGCAAGTCTGTATTATTTTACGTGGTTTTTGTCATGTTTCAGGTTATACGAGGTCCCTAGAGCCTAAGTGTGGAAAACAAGCAAAAAAGTTGCAAAACTGGGGATAACTGGAAGTTCTGGAACTTTTCGCGAAATATTGCTCTTTGCGATCGCGCGGCAAGATCGCGCGCTCGCGGTGACGCGCGTCCGTGACACTGCGCGAACGCGCAGTTAGTTCACGCGGTCGCGGTCACGCGCGTCCGTGACCATGCGCGATCGCGGTTCCTATTCACGCGTTCGCGATTCGTAAACGAAGCAATTACACGCGATCGCGCAGTGACGTGGCGCGATCGCATTGAAGGATTTTTCAGCGTTTTCGACCAGAACTCGGATTTTGACGATGCCTTCCATCCCAGTTCATATAAATAGAAAACTAGGACAAAATATCAGATTATCTTTGGCACAACACACAAGTTCTTGGAGGCTAGGGTTCATCACCAACACCTTGGAAGAGAAGATTTGGAGACACCAATGAGAAATTCTTTACCCATTTCTTCTACTCTTGCTATGTATTGAATATTTATGTGTGTAGTATTTCATTTCAATACTTGAATTTCGTTTATGGAAATATTCTTGATTAAAGTTTGGATTGAATCTCTTGTTTTGCTTATGTGTTGAATGATTTTATTCCTAATGAAGTGAGTTATTGTTTCTTTAATTAATCTCATTTTGAATGATTCTTAAGGGAGTAGCTAACCCTAAGACTTGCCCATTTATTTCGGTTTAAACTTGGAAGAGGCAAACTCGGGATTGAGAAAGATTAATTAACAAGAATTTGGGGCATTAACCCTCATCTAATGGAAATCGACCTAGGAATAGGCGACACCACTTGTAGCCATATTCGGGTGTTCTTAATGCTCCTAATTGCTTTAGGGATATTCAATTAGGTAGTCTAGTTAGTCTTCGGAAGAAGCTAATTTAGAGTCATTATCCGAGGCTAAGTAATATAAACTCACCATTATTTGTAAATCATGAAGTACATTGGATCGTTACTTGAGCGTAGTTTCCCTTGTATCCATGCTTGTGGCCATTGATCATTTTACTTGCTTTCTAGGTTAGTTTACATTTTTGCATTAGTTATAATTCTCTCAAACAAAACCAAAACATTATCTATCGTTTGGCTTTAGCGTAGTTGGTGAAAATTCCTACTTTTCCTAATCGCCTACA
This sequence comes from Lycium barbarum, assembly GCF_019175385.1. Taxonomy (NCBI): domain Eukaryota; kingdom Viridiplantae; phylum Streptophyta; class Magnoliopsida; order Solanales; family Solanaceae; genus Lycium; species Lycium barbarum. The sequence goes on from NC_083344.1 coordinate 98,361,750, forward strand.
TATTGTTCTCTGTGGGATTCGACCCCGACTCATAGTTGGGTAAATTATATTTGCATACGACCGTGCCCATTCCAATTAATAGGGTGGATTTGGACGTTATCACTAACCCTTCTTTCAATAAGGCATGGTATCTTGACCATATATCTATTCTTTCATGAGCCTATGATGTCCTCCAAATGATTCTATCTTTAAAGCTACTAAAGCTCATGATTCTCGTTATGTTACGATTCTACTAAGTTTCTTATATGAGGAGTAATCCTCTAAGGATAGATGGAATGAAACGACGATAGTAATGGTGTCGAAGATACTTATGAGCTCCTACGTATATGTGTCTATGTATGACTATTATGAACACCGAGCTTATATGGCCGGGTATGATACGTATCGCGCGCGCACCACTGCAGTTGGGTACGGATAACCCTGAGCCTTGGTAGGGCCAGGTATGTATAATCACCAAGCCTTGCCATGGCCGGGTATGTGAAACACCGATCCTTCATGGTCGGGTATGCTATGAATACGAATATGAATACGAATATGGATATGGAAATGTAAATAAGTATGGATACAAATACGGATACGGATATGGATGTATGTACACAATCACATATTAGAAATAGAAGGTCCCTATGAGAAGCAAGTAAGTGTTTATGACGATGGTTCTACTACCTCCCATCTTATGCTATTCTTTATGTTGTCTTTTATGCTTCTATAATGATGTTGATTATGCTTTACATACTCAGTACATTCTTCGTACTGACGTCCTTTTGTTTTTGGACGTTGCATCATGCCTATAGGTGGCTAGAGAGACAGGCTTGATCCATAGCTTTCTTATTCAGGGACTGCTTAGAGGAGCTCCATTTCATTCGGAGCTACAGCTTTGGTATCTATTCTTTTGTGTACATACTTATGGCATGGCGGGGTCCTGTCCCGCTTATATGATGTGACATACTCTCCTTAGAGGCTCGTAAACATGTGTATATGTTTAGATGTATTCGGCCTTTTCGGGTTATATTTTGGATATCATTTTGTTAGCCTCGTCGGCTTATGTACATTGATATGGGCATAGTTATTGATGGTAATATAAATGTATTGTTGCCCAATGAGATTAGTATGAATGATGGATAGAAAGTATGATATAGTTATTAGGCTCACCTAGATGTAAATGGGAATGTATGATAAGAGGTGCCCGGATGGGTTAGCACCGGGTACCCGTCATGGCCCTCCGGTTGGTTCGTGACAGTCTGGGGGTGGGTGGGTGGTGGTGAGGGGGGTGGTTGGGGATAAGGTAGGTGGGTGGTGGTGAGGGGGTTGGTTGGGGGTAAGGTAGGTGGGTGGTGGGGGGTAAGGGAGTCCGGAACCAAAATAACCTTAGAAAAAAGTTTTTGAACCAAACTACCCCAACAAAAAAAAAATTACAAATCAGCCTTTACTACGCTAAAGCACTTAACTGGGACGACACCGTTAAGTACTTTAGCGCAGTAATTTACTGCGCTAAAGGGGTCCCTATTTTTTTTTTTGGCCCTTTTGGTTAACCCCTCTTTCGTTACACTTTTTAACGTACTTTGATCATAGATTAATCATGCTTCGGGAGCCCGAAACTTCAATCTCTTATATAGAACCCTACTTATTTTTGTGCGATTAATAAGGTAGGCTCAATACATCAAGGATAAGAAAATTTTCGGATTGCCATTTTAGTGGTTGAAAAGTGCTCGAACGCCATTTTTGTTTGAAGGCTTGGTGTCATTAGCTTTAAGTTCTTTACGAATACTTAAACTTGTTCATTAATAATAAACCAAAAGTAGTAAAAATGCAATCGTCAAAAAAAAAAAAAAACTTAAAATACATTCGTCAATTCATGCCCTTGAGTTGATGAAAAACTAAACATACTAATATTCTTCAAAATAACAACATCATCATAAATTAAACTTAAAACTAAAATAACAACATTCTTAATCATCATCAGAATACAAGTCCTCAATATCGTCATTAGAAAAATATTGGCGGTTTCTTAAGACACATCTTTTTTCAGTAGATGTGAGTTCTCTACCGGTTGATGATGCTTGTTCTTCGGCCAACTTTAGCATGCAAAATCTACATCGTCTTGCCAGCATTCTGCTACTTTCTTTTCTAATCCTTTTCACGGCAAACTCGCAAGTTTCTGGACCTACTTGAGGCATGGTTATGGAGTGCCTTGTTGGAATTGCAACGTTGAGATTTTCCAAGTCACGAACAAGATGTTCTGATTCGGCAAGCCGATGTGACCATTCTCGGCGTAAACTGCAATAATATTCTCGCGGATCTGAATATTTCACGTTGCAAAAATTATCATTACGCTCTATAAGAAGGTGGGGATTTAGCTCATCTAGTTTGAAATCACTAGTATCGCTCGAAAAACTGCTATGATTTGAACTCTCATCATCACTGCTATTTGGTTCTTTTGGAACAGAAATGAGTTTCTACTACTCGACATTGAATACATTGTAGTCTAATAACAAAAGAAAGTGCTACTTATATAGTTGCAAACCCCCATGTACTCCTAATTGGGGGTGGGGGTGATATTTATGACCCTACCTACTTACTTTATATAAAAAAATATTAATCTTCATCGGACATCTCACAGTCCGAATCCCACTTGGATCTAAATCTTGTGCTACCATGTACACCATATTCTACCCTAAGGCAACGTATTTGCATCCGATTGTTCTCTTCGCGAAAATGGTTAAGAGCAAAATTATACTCTTGTGGAGTTCCACGAGGCATTGACATAGCATCTTTTTTTAGACGTTTAAACCCTACTGACACTAACTTTTGCTCTAGTGCTGCAGCCTCCCTAACACGCCAATTCCACTCCTCTATCATCATATTGTTGTAACGTTGGTTGTATCTCTCGTTCGGGTTGTTTGAGTATTCAAAATCTTCACCCAATTCTCATGTCTGACCCATTGCGTCGAATATGTTTTCTGGAGTGAACGATATAATACGACTAATATCTCTAAATTGGTCAAAAAATGACATAGTAACTCAATTTTGTGTGGAATTTTGTGTGTTGGTAACTATTCGTCAAATTACGTTATATAACACTTAAAGTTTGATTCGAATTATGACGTTTTTCTGTATGACAGTTGAGGTGACAACATATTGCGGCGGTATAGCGCAATAAAATACTGGTTATGACAGAATAACGCAGTAATTTAGTAATTTACTGCGTTAGTCTGACATAACGCAGTATTTTACTGCGCTATTCTAACATAACGCGATTAATTCATGCGTTATGCAACACTCCGTAATTAATTTGATTTGACGTAATACTGCAAGACACACTAATTGCATGCATGCGTTGGTTCAATATTCAAACTTCAAATCTTATTAATACAGATTTCGAATGACAGAAAAAATTCTAAGTTTCATCTAGTTTTTGCATTTTGTATTCCTCCTAAATTAGTCAAAAAAATGGAAGATGTTCCAAAAATTAGAGTTTCCTTATTCTGGGATGGACAAATTATATTCGAGGAAAATAATTTGCGCTATGATTCTCCCCCAAAATACCATGTTAAGTTTTCACTTGACTTAAAATTCTCAAAACTACTTCAAGCCTTGTATACTAGACTACAAGTTAGTAGGAGTGATTTTGATTTAAATATAATTGGAAAATATCCAATGTCATTCATGCCGCAAGGTGTAACTAGTTATGGATAGTGGTACATTCAAGACGATGATTCTTTGACGGATTATTTGAAGGCGCCTTATGATTATAGGGAATGCATAACTTTAAACGACCTTGAAATGTCCATAGAGAAGGTCCCCATTAATGGACTTGAATTCATGGCTAGGGCTCCTCTGGAAGCCCGAAATAGACCTCGCCGGGAAGCCCCGACTAGAATTCAGGCCGAAGTCACTCAAGCGGAACCTACTTATGAACACAATTACCTTGACATGAGTACTTATGAAGGCATTTTGACGAGCCAAATGCCTCTAGATAGTTTAAGTCAGCAATTTGATAAACAGTGGTAAATATTCATTTTTTTTACATTATTATTATTATTATTATTATTATTATTATTATTATTATTATGTGTAGTGGCACTTGAATGCTACTAATGATATCGATTATATTATTTAGGGGTTATACACCTGATATGGATCATATCGGACGGTCCCCTCAATCGGGATGGATGAATCAGGTTGGAACATCCTCAGCATATCCAACAACTCAAAACAATGGTCTTTCCTCACGTTTCGGTGCAGTTGATTACTAGCGGTACATCTATTTTTTTTAACATCAAAAGTATTATTTGATGTGTAGTAGTTAAAATACTCTACTTTCTCATCTATGGCGAATGTGGTAGTTGCACCAAAATATAAGCAAAGACCTGCTATGGATGGTCCGGATTATCCAAATTATATAGTGACATCATCGAGCGATAGTGAGGAAATACCTAATGCGAAGAAAAGTGACGATGAGCAAAGTGAGGATGAGGTTGAGGTTGGAACTAATCCTCAATATCAAGTAGAACTGTTGCAAGACATGATGAACAATCCGGCACACCAGGAGGAACTGAATTCACAACAACCATTTGAACAACAAGAGTCGACCCCGATTCAGTGGCATCCCGATGAGATCCCCTATCTTGACCATCTTCAAGATCGCCCAGATGTCTTTGTCTTTACTAGGGATGATGATCATATTCGGTGAAGTTTGTGGAAAGAGCCAGTGGATCTTTTAAAACAAAGACTCATATTGAAAAAGACATGATTTTCAGCTCGAAAAAATCATTGTAAAGGGATGTTAAGATTTATTGCATCCAGGGGATGAGAGAGTTTAAAGTTGACGATTCCATACGAAAACTTTGGCATTGGTCTGCAAGCGAAAATATCAAGGTTGCGAATGGATGCTCCGTGGTAAAGAAACTGCTGAAAAGATGTGGACTATTTCAAAGTTCTACACAAAGCACACTTGTGATATGGGTGACCTCCCAGATGATCATTGCAATCTAGATACCAATATGATTGCTCGTGTGTTAGTTGACGACATTGGAAAAAGCCCAAGGTATCCCCTTCGCCTAAGTTTATTTTATTTTTAGTGTTAATATAATGTTACTCGTTGCTATATGCTAATATTTCAACTTATTCAGGTTCCCTATTAAAGATTGTATTACAGCCGTCCTGAAAGTATATAGCAAAACTGTTAGTAGGAGGAAGGCGTATCTTGGGCGAAGGCGTGCACATGAGATAGTCTACGACAATTGGAGGGCTCTTTCAAGAAGTTGCTGAGATACATTGCGGCTCTACAACACTTCAATCATGGTACTGTTGTTGAATGGAAGCTCAAATCGAAGCCTGGTGTGCCCGGTAATATTTTTGAGTTTGTGTGTTGGGCATTCAAACCACGCATTGATGGTTTTGCTCATTGTCGGCCTGTAATATCAATAGATTGAGCATATGTGTACGAGGTATACGACATAAAGCTGCTAATTGCAGTTGGAATGGATGCAAATGGAGCTATATTCCCTCTAGCTTTTGCAATTGCAGCTAATGAGAGCATTAGTACGTGGGTTATGTTTTTGGACTACTTAAGGCAACACGTTATTAAGGATCGCATGGGAATATGTGTGATCTCAGACAAAAATGCTGGCATACTGTACAATATGTTCAATTTGCAGGGGTGGCAGCCACCCTTTGCCTACCATCGTTATTGTTTAAGGCATTTGAAGGCAAACTTTCGAAAGACATATCGAATCCTAGAACTTTGCAATTGGATGTGGGTGGCTGCAACAGAGCATCAGGAGAAGAGGTTTAACCTACAGATGGACATTATTAGGCGGGCGAATGAGGAAGCCTTCCACTGGTTAAATGCAATTGATAAAGACAAATGGACATTACACCAGGATGAAGGTAGGCGACGGGGTATGCTGACAACAAACAGTTTTGAGTCATTCAATGGCTTGTTGAAATCTGCACGGGGACTACCCGTCACCGCAATGGTGAGAATGACTTTTAAGCAGGTTGTGGAGCGATTCGTCAATAGATCAAAAGAGGCCCAAAGCACATGCAGCAGCAAATCTAAAATGGATGCCAAAACCGTCACAACTGTTCGAGTACCACAAATATAAGGCTTAGAAACATGACCGGATGGAGTACAACTTTGCAGAGCGCATATTTGAACTCACAACAAGTGTGCACCAAGGTAAAGGAGGTAACGTCCACACAATTTGTGAGATTCCAAGAACATGCACATGCGACAAGTGGCAATCATATCACATGCCATGTTCTCATGCCTTCAAGTTTTTTATCACAATGGGAAAGAACGCCTCCAAGTACATGACTGGGGAATATACAGTTGAAAATTATGCAAGAACGTATGCTGAAAGGTTCTACCCACTTGGTAGTGAGAGTTATTGGCCACCGGATCCATTTTCAATGGTTGCAAATAAAACATTTATCCGTAAATTCAAAAAGAACGCATACTCCCGTATTCATAATGAAATAGATGTTCCACTAGGGAGACACACTCGAAAATGCTCATTTTGCAATTATGTTGGTCATGACAAGCGCAAGTGTCCCTTACAACATGGTGGTCAAACTACATCTCGCGGTGGAAGTACCTCTCGTGGTGGAGGAAACTTTCGTGGTGGTAGATCTAGCAATGGTGGCACATCTCGCGGTGGTGGCGGAAGTTCAACTCAAGGACATTAATTGATGAATGTTTTTTAAGTTTTTTTCTTTGTTTGATGATTGTATTTTAAAAAGTTTGGGTTTCTTATTAATGAACAAGTTTAAGTATTTTCATATTGTTATGAATGATGCAATTTAATTATTTTGAGATTTGTATGAATGCTGCAATTTTGGCTAAAAAATAGTAAACTTAAATCTAATTCAAGTTTAAGTATTCGTAAAGAACTTAAAGCTAATGACACCAAGCCTTCAAACAAAAATGGCGTTCGAGCACTTTTCAACCACTAAAACGGCAATCCAAAGATTTTCTTATCCTTGATGTATTGAGCCTACCTTATTAATCGCACAAAAATAAATAGGATTCTATATAAAATATTGAAGTTTCGGGGTCTCGAAGCATGATTAATCTGGTCAAAATACGTTAAAAAGTGTAATGAAAGAGGGGCTAACCAAAAGGGCCAAAAAATAAAATAAAAATAGGGACCCCTTTAGCGCAGTAAATTATTGCGCTAAAGCACTTAACAGTGCCGTCCCATTTAAGAGCTTTAGTGCAGTGATTTAGTTTTGTAACTTTTTTTTTTTTTGGTAGTTTGGTTCAAAAACTTTTTTCTGAGGTTATTTTGGTTCCAGACTCGGGGTAAGGCGAGGGTGGTGAATGGGTTGGGGGTTGGGTGGTGGTAGTGGGTGGGTTGTGGGGTGGGGGTTGGTGGGTGGTGGTGGGGTGGGAGTTGGTGGGATAGGTTTGGAAGGTGGGTATAGGGGGTGGGATAGTGGAGGGTTGGGGTGGGTGGTGGGGTGGAGCCGGTAGTAAAAATTATTCATACAAAGTACCTCTTAATGATATTAAGACTTTATTCAAGATGTTAATGATTTAGACCTATTCAGACCAAATAAGTGCTTAGATCTTAATGTAAACAAATGCACTTAACGGCCTAAGATCTAAACCATTCAGATTAAATAAAAGTGAGAAATTTAATCAGTTGCTGACATGGCTTTGATATTGTTGGAGCATGTAAAACACAACCCATTACAAGATTGATTTTATATTTTTTAGTGAGTTTTAAATTCACTATTGACAAAATTAGGAATTAAAAAAACGCCAGTAAAATTTTAGTGTGAAACTGAGTTATACGGACAACACGTTATGTATTTTATCTAATTTGTATTCAAATTCCAAATCAGAAATAAAAGGGAAGTAATCTTCGAAGAAAAATAAGATACCCTTTCAAATGAAAAAAAAAAAGTGCATTAGTTAACTGAATTTTTCTTTTTCTTTCTTCAAGGAATTATTGTGGCTACAATTTTTTTGTATGTAAATAGCTTTGAGACACAAATAATTGTGGAGCACGTAATTAATACAGCTCAAAGACACCGACCCAAACCACCGCCTTTGAAATATATATATAGTTGGTCCAAATACATGCTCTGGCCGCCCGCGTATTTATCTTAGATCGCTTTTAATCGTAGCCGTCCATTCTCACCCCCCCCCCCACAATCCTATAAATAGACTGGGTAGGAATTCAATTATTCCAGCCCAGTTTGTTTTGGTTTGGTTGTTTGTTCATTGGTTTTCTGCCTTCTCTCTGTGTGAAAATAAAAATACAAGGGCAAGAGTTGTTTCTGATCAATTTGCAATTAGTGATTGTTTGTTTGTGGATGTATGATCAGGTCTGGGTAATGATTGAAGGAGAATGATTATAAGTACCTTGTTCTCATCCTTTCTTTCCTTCCTTGTGTGTTTTGTTCTCATCCTTTGATTGATTGATATATTAAGAAATTCGAAGCTGGTGAGGTCCATTCTTAGATGCAATTTTGTTGTGAGATATCCCCTGTGTTTATGTTTATGTTTATGTTTGCCCTTGATGATTGGATATAGGGGTTATTCCGTATTCTGAAGGTGTACCTACACTATCTGAGCTCGCAAGTTCCTTCTCTTGAATCAGAATACTGGTGGTAGAACTGGAAATTTCGCTCCCGATGCCACACTTGGATTCTATATCTAAGCAGGAAAGGGTGGATATGTTGACTTCCATTCTTTAAGCTAAATTTGATGCTAATGTAGTTTTAATCCCTCTTATTTCGTTCGGTCATCTCATTTCTGTGTGGTGTTAGTCGGATATGTACCCATAGACACTTATGGTTATGGACACCTGCTCAAAGTCAATCCTGGATCCGACTGATGAGGTCTCTTCTGGTTATGGACATCTCTTAACTACTCCAAGTCAATCCTGGATCTTTGATAACGCCATGAAGTGCTCCTTTACTTTTGGGTTGATAGCTACTTATTTTCTCTCTGCTTCCGTTTTCTTTTGATTGTCACACCAGCCTGATTTGTTTGTTGGATGAATGCGTAGATCACACGGTGACAGATAGAGGATTGGATTTGGAAAATTTGTATTCGTTCGTGTGCACGTCCTTTTCGTGCTTGCGCTGCAATCTGGATATTGTCGGGCTTCAACAAAAAGGGGGTTTTGAATCTTGTCTGGCATTTTTCCTAGTGATTTCTTAGGTGGTATGGGTTTCATCAGCTTTGTTGTTCCCTTCTTTCTGTACTTGCAGCAGCCATTGGATCTTGCAGAGCGATGCATTATGCTTTTCATGTAACGGCCTTGTTTCTCCATTTGTGTCGAGGTTTCTTTAGTTCAGGCTTTTATGAATACAGAAATTTTCATTTCTCAACCCATATAGTTTCTTTCACTTGTATTAGTTCTATTCTGCTGCCGTTTTTAGTTTTTTAGTACAGATGCTTATGTTCTTTGACCATCCAACTGATGACGCCCTGGTGATTGATGGTTATGGACACCTGATTAAGTACTTGAAGTCAGTTCTGGATATTTCGTTAGCCCCATAAAGTGCGCCTCTTTTTGGTTTTCTTGCTGCTTATTTTCTCTGCTGCCGTTTCTTCTGTTTATCACACGAGCTTGATTTTTTTTGTTAGATGGATGTGTCGTAACAGTTCAGAGGATTAGATTTGGAATGAAAATTTCAAAGGTTGGTGCCCAGTATATGTTTGTGTGCACCCGGTTTCTTGCCATTTTGGTGCTTGCACTACAATCTGGATATTGTCGGGCTTCGACAAAAAGGGGGTTTCGAATCTTGTGTCTGGCATTTTCCCTAGTGATTTCTTAGGTAGTAGGGATTACATCAGCTTTTGTACTTAACTGTTCCCTTCTTTCTATGCTTGCAGCAGCCATTGGGTCTTACAGAACCATGAATGCTTTACATGGAATGGCCTTGTTTGTCCATTTGTGTCGAGGTTCCTTCAGCTCAGGCTTTTATGAGTGCATAAATTATCATTTCTCAACCAAAATAGTTTTTTTCACTAGTGTTTGTTTATTCTGGTGCCATTTTTAGTTTTTTAGTACAGATGCTTATGTTCTTTCACCATACAACTGATGAGGCCCTAGTGGTTGATGGTTACGGACACCTGATTTAGTACTTGAATCGTAAAGTGCTCCTCTCTTTTGGTGTTCTCGCTGCTTATTTTCTCTGCTGCCGTTTCTTTTGTTTATCACGCAAGCTTGATTTTGTTTGTTGGATGGATGTGTGGTAACAGTTAAGAGGATTAGATTTCGAAATTTCAAAGGTTGGTGTCCAGTATGCGTTTGTGTGCACCCTGTTTCTTGCCATTTTGGTGCTTGCACTACAATCTGGATATTGTCTTTTGCTGCGACAAAAAGGGGGTTTCGAACCTTGTCTGGAATTTTTCCTAGTGATTTCTTAGGTAGTAGGGGTTGTATCAGCTTTTGTACTTTTAACTGTTCCCTTCTTTCTATGCTTGCAGCAGCCATTGGGTCTTACAGAACCATGAATGCTTTTCATGGAACGGCCTTGTTTGTCCATTTGTGTCGAGTTTCCTTCAGCTTAGGCTTTTGTGAGTGCATAATTATCATTTCTCAACCAAAATAGTTTTTTTCACTAGTGTTTGTTTATTCTGGTGCCATTTTTAGTTTTTTAGTACAGATGCTTATGTTCTTTGACCATCCAACTGATAAGGCCCTGGTGGTTGATGGTTATGGGGACCTGATTTAGTACTTGAATCGTAAAGTGCTCCTCTTTTTTGGTGTTCTCGCTGCTTATTTTCTCTGTTGCCGTTTGTTCTGTTTATCACGCAAGCTTGATTTTGTTTGATGGATGGATGTGTGGTAACAGTTAAGAGGATTAGATTTTGAAATTTCAAAGGTTGGTGTCCAGTATGTGTTTGTGTGCACCCTGTTTGTTGCCATTTTGGTGCTTGCACTACAATCTGGATATTGTCTTTGCTGCCACAAAAAGGGGGTTTCGAATCTTGTCTCTGCTTCCACCTTAGTTTTTAGTCCAGATGCTTGTGGTCTTTGACCATCCAACTGATGGCCCGGGCGGTTGATGGTTATGGACACTTGATTAAGTTCTAAAGTCAGTTCTGGATATTCTTAGCCCCGTAAAGTGCTCCTTTGTTCTGGTTTTCTCGCTACTGATTTTCTCTGTTTCCGTTCTCTTCTGTGAATCACGCAGCTTGATTTTGTTTCTTGGATGTGTTGATTTGGTATTAATGATTAAGATTGAGATGTTGATTTGATATTGATGATTAAGATTGATAGCTTAATTTTAGGAATATATTGTATTGATGTAAATGATTAGGAATTGATTGTGTAATATTGTCTTTTCTTATTTAGTCTTAGAACTCATTGGGTACTTATACTTCTTATGGATTGTATATTCATTCAGAAATACAAGAAGCCCTTTCTTCTTGCTAAAAATCTTCATGGTATCAGAGCCATTGCTGCCTTTTTGAGGTGACTTTTCTCCTTCGCAGCACTAGGGTTCCGTGTTTTATCAAAGAGGTCGAGTTTTTCTCTCTTTGTGGCTGTCCGCACAAAAAACTCCTCCCGTTCAGTTCGTTTCTGGATTATTTTTCTCTGTTGGGGTCGCTGGAACATTCTGAGCCTATCCCTATCAGTTTTGATTTTTTCCGATCACCGGAATTAGGATTCCCGCGTGGCAGCCAACTTCCCGGCGATTTTTTTAGGATTTTGTTTTTTCAGTTCTCGGGTCGTAGGCCTATTCTAACCCTTCCCATTTAGATAATATGGGTGACACTACTTCTGGAGAGACTTTGTCTCAGGATGAAGTTCCAATATCTTCGCCGTCTTCTGAACAAACTTGACTCTTCTAGTATTGCTAGCCCCAATTATGTGCAGTCAGGTATTGCTTTTAATGCTCAGCTTAATTGTTGGATTATTGATTCTGGTGCGAATAGACACATGACAGGCTCTTCTAAAGGCCTTCAAAATTACTCTCCTAGTCCCAAAGGGGATTATGTCAGAATAGTCAATGGCTCCCTAACCCTTGTCTCTGGAACAAGTTCAATCTTTTGTACTCTTGATATTACCTTATCATCCATTCTTTATGTGCTTGATTTTCCTATTAACCTATTATCTGTTAGCGCTATCACCAAAGAACTAAACTGTAGTGTCAGATTCTTTCGTGATTATTGTGTTTTTGAAGACCTCTTCATACAGGGAAGAAGATTGGCAGTGATAGATTGCATGATGGCTTATATTTGATCGGTGGAACTCGAGACTCTGGTCAGGCCTTTTTTTGTAGGAAATAAGGATGTCAACCGAGAAATAATACAGTGGCATAGACGGTTGGGACACCTATCTTTTTTTGCTTTAAAAAAGTTATACCCTGGTTTATTTTCTAGAACTGAGTTTGAATCTTTGTCTTGTGATGCATGTGAATAGGCCAAGCACACTAAAAACTCTTATCCTCTGAGTGACAATAAAAGCACAATTCCCTTTTCAACTATTCATTCTGATGTCTGGGGTCCTGCTCAAACACTTTCTTTGTCTGGTAGTCTATGGTTTGTTATTTTTATCGATTGTTGCACTAGAATGACATGGGTATATCTGTTAAAAGCCAAAAGTGAAGTTTTCTCCTGTTTTAAGTCATTTCATAAGATGATTTGTACTCAGTTTGAGGCTAAGATAAAGATATTTCGAACTGACAATGGCACATAATACATGGATAAAACTTTTGGAGCTTACTTGGAGTCTTTTGTGATAATCCATCAAACTAGTTGTCCTTATACTAGTGCACAAAATGGGGTTGCTGAAAGAAAAAATAGGCATTTGTTAGAAGTAGCAAGATCCCTTTTGTTTACCATGAATCTGCCGAAGCCTTATTGGGGGGATGCCATTCTAGTAGCTGCCTACCTCATCAATAGAATGCCACTTAAAACTCTTAATTTCCGGAGTCCTTTAGAAGCTTTAAAGGGTAAAAATGACTATACTGTTCCTCCAAAGATATTTGGGTGTGTTTGCTTTGTTCACGCTAGGAACTCTAGGAAACTTGAACCTAGAGCTTTTAAATGTGTCTTTATTGGGTATTCTCCAACACAGAAAGGGTACAAATGTTATCACCCTCCTCTAGGAGATTCTTTGTCAGTATGGATGTTACTTTTCGGGAATCTGAGCCCTATTTCAGTATTACACCATCACCTCTTCAGGGGGAGAATTATAAGGGGGAGAATTATAAGGAAGAAGAGATGGTTTTTCCTAGTTCTATTGTTGAAACTACTGCCACAAGGGAAAGTGAAATTGAAGAAAGAATTCAGGGGGAGACTATTGAAACTACTGCCATAAGAGAAAGTGAAACTTAAGAAAGAATTCAGGGGGAGACTGTTGGGCGTTTGGATAGGCCTGATTTGATAACTTATTCAAGGAGAAATAGAGCAGAAGAAGCCATCATGCAACTTGCCGAAGCCGAACCTTCTTCTTCTGGTGAGTTATCTATACTTCGTAATGAGTTAGATTTGCCTATTGCTCACAGGAAAGGAGTCAGATCTTGCACTAAACACCCTTTATCTAACTTTGTTTTCTATAATTCTTTATCGCCCTCCTATAGAGCCTTTGCCTTGTCTATTTCTTCTGTGTCTATTCCCCAGAATTGGAGGGAAGCTTTTGCAGATTTTAAGTGGAAGCAAGCTATGATGGAAGAAATGAAGGCCTTACCAAAGGATGAGACTTGAGAACTTGTCGCATCACCCCCAAACAAGAAGTTGGTTGGTTGCAAATGGGTCTTCACTGTAAAACATAAAGCTGATGGTTCCATTGAAAGGTTCAAAGCAAGATTAGTGGCTAAAGGATTCACTCAGACTTATGGAGTGGATTATCAAGTGACATTTGCTCTTGTTGCAAAAATGAATACTATTAGAATTCTTCTATCTTGTGCAGCTAATCTTGACTGGGACTTGCAACAGTTTGATGTGAAGAATGCATTTCTTCATGGAGATTAGACGAAGAGGTGAACATAGAGATTCCTCCTGGTTTTGGTACTGAACAAAGTCAAGGAAAGGTATGCAGACTGAAGAAAGCCTTGTACGGATTGAAGCAATCTCCCTAGAGCTTGGTTTGATAGATTCTATAAAGCAATGATCTCCTTTGGTTACCAACAAAGCAATGCGGATCACACCCTCTTTATAAGACATTTAAAGGGTAAACTCACTCTTCTCATAGTTTATGTTGATGACATAGTAATGACAGGAGATGACAAAGAGGAGATGACCCGATTGAAGAAGTCGTTGGCACAGGAATTTGATATCAAGGATCTAGGAAAATTGCAGTACTTCTTGGGAATTGAAGTTGCTAGATCAAAAAAAGGAATCTTTATTTCTCAAAGAAAGTATATTCTGGATCTCTTGAAAGAAACAAGTATGATAGGTTGCAAACCAGCAGAATCACCCATAGAAAGCAATCACAAACTACAAAGCGGAGTTGGGAAGTCAGTTGATAAAGAGAGATATCAGAGGCTGGTTGGAAGACTCATTTATCTCTCTCACACTAAACCAGACATAGCCTATTTAGTCAGCCTAGTGAGTCAATTTATGCATGATCATTTAGATCCTCATATGCAAGCTGTCTTTCACATTTTGCGGTATCTGAAGTCTGCTCCAGGAAAAGGTGTACTTTACTCCAGACATGGTCACCTTCAAATAGAAGCCTTTACTGATGCAGATTGGGCTGGATCTTTAGATGACAGAAGGTCTACATCCGGTTACTGTACACTCGTAGGAGGAAACTTGGTCACTTGGAGAAGCAAGAAACAAAGTGTAGTTGCTAGATCAAGTGCAGAGGCAGAATATAGAGCTATGGCCCAGGGTGTTTGCGAACTTTTGTGGTTACAAAAGTTACTAGAAGAATTGAGATTGTCTTAAAAAAGGAAATTTTCCTTGTATTGTGACAACAAGGCTGCAATCAGTATAGCTCGAAATCCAGTCCAGCATGACCGAATAAAGCACGTTGAAATTGATCGACACTTCATCAAAGAAAAAGTCACAGGTGGTGTCTTGAGTTTATTCCACGTGTCATCAGAAAAACAACTAGCTGATGTGTTTACTAAAGGCCTCAACAAACGGACTGTTCATACACTGGTTTGCAAGTTGGGCATGTGCGACATCTTTGCACCAACTTGAGGGGGAGTGTTGATTTGGTATTAAAATGATTAAGATTGAGATGTTGATTTGATATTGATGATTAAGATTGATAGCTTAATTTTAGGAATATATTGTATTGATGTAAATGATTAGGAATTGATTGTGTAATATTGTCTTTCCTTATTTAGTCTTAGAACTCATGTATAAGTACCCATTCTTATGGATTGTATATTCATTTAGAAATACAAGAAGCCCTTTCTTCTTGCTAAAAATCTTCAGGATGGATGTCTGGTAACAGTTAAGAAAATTAGATTTGGAAATTTCAGAGGCTGGTGTCCAGTATGCGTTGCTGTGCACCCGGTTTCTTGCCATTTTGGTGCTTGCACTACAATCTGGATATTGTCTTGCTGCGACAGAAAGGGGGTTTCGAATCTCGTCTCTGGCATTTTTCCTAGTGATTTCTTAGGTAGTAGGGGTTACATCAGCTTTGCACTTAACCGTTCCCTTCTTTCTGTGCTAGCAGCAGCCATTACAGAACCATGAATTATGCTTTTCATGGAATGGCCTTGTTTGTCCATTTGTGTTGAGGTTTCTTTAGTTTAGGCTTGTATGAGTACAGAAATTTTCATTTCTCAACTAAAATAGTTTTCTCTCTCTAGCGTTTGTTGTGTTCTGCTGCCATTTTTTTAGTGTTTAGTCCTGATGCTTATGTTCTTCGACGATCCAACTGATGAGGCCTTGGTGATTGATTATGGACCTGTTCTCGCTGCTTATTTTCTCTGCTACTGTATTCTTCCTTCTGTTTATCAGGCTAGCTTGATTTTGTTTGTTGGATGGATGTGCCGGTAACAGTTGATTAGATTTGGAAATTTCAGTATGCATTCCTCTACACCCCCATCTTGGTGCTTGTACTCCAATCTGGATATTGTCAGGCTTCGACAAAAAAGGGGGTTTTCAACCTGGCTCTTGCATATGTAGTGATATCTGAGGTGGTATGGGTTTTGTCAGCTTTGCACTTAACTGTTCCCTTCTTTCTGTGCTTGCAGCCATGAGCAGTGACTTCTTTTGTGGAGCGATCGTGTTTGTCTATTTGAGCTTAAGGTTCTGTAGTTCAGTCTTTTATGAGTATCGAGATTGTCATTCAGTTCTCTTTCCTAATGGTCCCTGTTCTCTTTGTTGAAAGTTGAAACTGCTGTTGTATTGAAGTTTCTCAAAGATAATATTTTTCACCAGTGTGTAATTTCTGCTGTGATGAAGTTTTAACTCCAGATGCTTATGTTCTTCGATGATCCAACCGCTGAGGTGTCTCCTATGGTTATGGGCACCCAATAAGTACGGTCAATTTTGGATCCTTTGATAGCGCCGTAAAGTGTCTCTCTACCTTTGGTCTTCTTGCTACTTATTTTCTCTGTTTTCTGTTGGTTATCACGCCACTTGTCTGCTCTTTTTTGTTGGATGGATGTTTAGATCATATGGTGACAGTAACAGAGGTTAAGATTTGGAAATTTTGAAGGTTGGTATCCAGTATGCGTTCCTCTACACCCTCTTGGTCTTTTTGGTGGTTGCACTGCAATCTGGATTTTTCCGGGCTTCGACAAAAGGGGGGTTTTCAATCTTTTCTGGCATTTTCTTGTGATTTCCTAGGTTATTGTATGGGCTTCGCCAGCTTTGCACACCCTTTTTACCCTTTTTTTTTGGGTTGTTTTATTTTGTTGCATCATCTTGTGTTTTCAAGCTTGAATTATGTTTTTACCACTTGAAAAAGACACCCTATAACTGTTCCCTTCTTTCGGTGCTTGCAGTTGGTGGGTTTTATGAGCAGTGAATCCTTCTTTTCATGGAGTGGCCTTGTTTGTCAATTTTGGTTGAGGTTTCTTTAATTAATGCTTTTAATGATTATCTAGATTTTTAGTTCAGTTTCCTTCCCTAATAAGAGTGGTTCCCATCTCTCTCTGTCAACTCCTCATTTAAAATTACTTTTTCACTAGCGTGTTGTATTCTGCTGCCATCTTTATTGTTTTAAGTCCAGATGCTTATGTTCTATGGTGATCCAACTGATGAGATGCCTGATGGCTATGGACACATGATAAGCACTCTTTAACTCAATTAATTTTGGATCTTCTGATAGCCCTGTAAAGTAAAACCCTAAATTGGTGTTCTCGCTTCTTATCTTCTCCGCTTCCGCTTTCTTTTGTTTGACACACCATTTGATTTTATTCGGTTGGATAGATGTTTGTAGACCACAGTGTGATAGTGATAGATGGTTTGATATTTCGAAGTCTGTGCATCAAGGAAAGGGATTTTCCCAATCTTGTCTATGGTATCTCTAGTGATTTCTTAGGCGTTATGGGTTTCCTCGACTTTGCACTTAACTATTCCCTTCTTTCCTTTGCTTGCAGCTTTTGTGGAGCGATCATGTTTGTCTATTTTAAGCAGAGGTTTCTTTAGTTCATTCTTTTACGAGTATCGAGATTTTCATTCAGTTCTCTTCCGTAATGGTCCCTTTTCACTTTGTTGAAACTACTGTTGTAGTGAAGTTACTCAGCTAGGATAATATTCTCGCCAGTGTGTTATATTCTGCTGCGATGAAGTTTTTACTCCAGATGCTTATGTTCTTCGATGATTCAATCGGTGACAGTAACAAAGCACTTAACTTGTCCCTTCTTTCCGTGCTTGCAGCCATTGGGTTTACAGAGCAGTGAATTACCCTTTTTTGGAGCGGCCTTGTTTGTACATTATGTTGAGGTTTCTTTAGTTCAGTCTTTTTTGAGCATTGAGATTCTCAATTCAGTTTTCTTGGCTAAATGCTCCTTTTTCTCTTTGTCAAAACTACTGTTGTGTGGAGGTTTAACTGAGATAATATTTTTCACCTGTAGTGTTGTATTCTGCTTCCATGAGGTTCTTAGTCCAGATGGTTATGTTCTTCGATGATCCAACTGATGAGGTCTCTTATAGTTATGGACAGCTGATAAGCACTCGGTCATTTTCTGATAGCACTGTAAAGTGCTCCTCCACTTTTGGTCTTCTAGCCCACTTTTCTTCTCTGCTTCCAGTTTCTTTTGGTTATCACGCGACTTGTTTTATTTTTGTTGTATGGATGTGTAGACCATATGGTGACAGTTACAGAGGTTATGATTTGGAAATTTCAGAGGTACCTCCATTATGCTTTCCTCTGCACCCTCTTGGTATTTTTGGTGCTTGCTCTGCAATCCGGATATTGTTAAGTTTCGACAGAAAGGCGGTTATTCAATTTTGTCTATGGCATCTTTAGTGATTTCTAGGTGGTTTGGGTTTGGTCAGCTTTGCACTTGACTGTTTCCTTCTTTCTGTGCTTGCAGCCATGGGTCTCATAGAGCAGTGAAGTACTCTTTTCATGGAGCAGGTCTTGTTTGTCCACGTGTGTTGATGTTTCTTTAGTTCAGTCTTCTATGAGTATCAGGATTTTCAGTTCAGTTTTCCTTCCTAATCAGTGTGCTTCCCTTCACTTATGTTTTTTTTTTTTTTTTTCCACTTATGTGTGTTGTGTTCTGCTACCATGTCTTTTTACGTAAGCAGATTGTATATATTAAGAAAAGGAGAAAGCTTAGGACCAAGCTGGTGCTAGGACCTTACATTATGATCTTTCTAACAAAAACACATATTCTGCTCCCATTTTTAGTTTTTGGTCTAGATACTTGCTTATGTTCCTTGATGACCCTGATGAGGTCCCTGATGGTCCATACTTATGGACATTTGGTAAGTACTCAAAAGTCGCTTCTGGATCTTCGGTAGCCCTGTACAGTGTTCTTCTCTCTTGGTGTTCTTGCTGCTTTTCTTCTGCTTCTGTTCTCTTTTTGTGTGGTGACAGTTGTAGTGGATTAGATTTGCAAAGTTCAAAGGTTGGTGTCCAGTGTGTGTTCCTCTGCAGCATGTTTCTTGGCCATTTTTGTGCTTGCACTGCGATTTGGATATTATCAGGGCTTCGAGAAAATGGAGTTTTTGATCTTGTGTGTTACCTCCAGTGATTTCCTAGTTGGTATGGGTTTCACCTGCTTTGTCCACTGAGCTGCATTCCCTTCTTTTGGTGCTTGCAGCTGTTGGGTCTTACAGATCTTTTCATGGAGCGGCGTTGTTTGTCAATTTGCATCGAGGTTTCTTTAGTTAACTACTCAAAGTCGATCCAGGATCTTTGATGACGCCATGAAGTGCTCCTTTACTTTTGGGTTTCTAGCTACTTATTTTCTCTCTGCTTCCGTTTTCTTTTGATTATCACACCAGCCTGATTTTGTCTGTTGGATGAATGCGTAGATCACACGGTGACAGATAGAGGATTGGATTTGGAAAATTTGTATTCGTTCGTGTGCACGTACTTTTCGTGATTGCACTACAATCTGGATATTGTCGGGCTTCAACAAAAAGGGGGTTTCGAATCTTGTCTCTGGCATTTTTCCTAGTGATTTCTTAGGTGGTATGGGTTTCATCAGCTTTGTTGTTCTCTTCTTTCTGTGCTTGCAGCAGCCATTGGGTCTTGCAGAGCAATGCATTATGCTTTTCATGTAACGGCCTTGTTTGTCCATTTGTGTCGAGGTTTCTTTAGTTCAGGCTTTTATGAATACAGAAATTTTCATTCCTCAACCCATATAGTTTCTTTCACTTGTATTAGTTCTATTCTGCTGCCGTTTTTAGTTTTTTAGTACAGATGCTTATGTTCTTTGACCATCCAACTGATGACGCCCTGGTGATTGATGGTTATGGACACTTGATTAAGCACTTGAAGTCAGCCATTTTTGTGCTTGCACTACAATCTGGATATTGTCGGGCTTCGACAAAAAGGGGGTTTCGAATCTTGTGTCTTGCATTTTTCCTAGCGATTTCTTAGGTAGTAGGGGTTACATCAGCCTTTGTACTTAACTGTTCCCTTCTTTATATGCTTGCAGCAGCAATTGGGTCTTACATAACCATGAATGCTTTTCATGGAACGGCCTTGTTCTCGGTGCTTATTTTCTCTGCTACTGTATTCTTCCTTCTGTTTATCCGGCTAGCTTGATTTTTTGTTTGTTGGATGGATGTGCCGGTAACAGTTGATTAGATTTGGAAATTCAGTATGCATTCCTCTACACCCCCATTTTGGTGCTTGTACTCCAATCTGGATATTGTCAGGCTTCAACAAAAAAGGGGGCTTTCAACCTGGTTCTTGCATATGTAGTGATATCTGAGGTGGTATGGGTTTTGTCAGCTTTGCACTTAACTGTTCCTTCTTTCTGTGCTTGCAGCCATGAGCACTACCTCTTTTCGTGGAGCGATCATGTTTGTCTATTTGAATTAAGGTTCTGTAGTTCAGTCTTTTAGGAGTATTGAGATTTTCATTCAGTTCTCTTTCCTAATGGTCCCTGTCCTCTTTGTTGAAAGTTGAAACTGCTGTTGTATTGAAGTTTCTCAAAGATAATACTTTTCACCAGTGTGTTATATTCTGCTGCGATGATGTTTTAACTCCAGATGCTTATGTTCTTCGATGGTCCAACCGCTGAGGTGTCTCCTATGGTTATGGGCATCCGATAAGTATCGTCAATTTTGGATCCTTTGATAGCGCCGTAGTGTCCCTCTACCTTTGGTCTTCTAGCTACTACTTATTTTCTCTGTATTCTGTTGGTTATCACGCCGCTTGTCTGCTCTTTTTTGTTGGATGGATGTTTAGATCATATGGTGACAATAACAGAGGTTAAGATTTGGAAATTTCGAAGGTTGGTGTCCAGTATGCATTCCTCTGCACCCTCTTGGTCTTTTTGGTGCTTGCACTGCAATCTGGATTTGTCCGGGCTTTGACAAAAAGGGGGTTTTTCAATATTTTCTGGCATTTTCTAGTGATTTCCTGGGTTGTTGTATGGGCTTCGCCAGCTTTGCACTTAACCGTTCCCTTCTTTCGGTGCTTGCAGTTGGTGGGTTTTATTAGCAGGGAATCCTTCTTTTCATGGAGTATCCTTGTTTGTCAATTTTGGTTGAGGTTTCTTTAATTAATGCTTTTAATGATTATCTAGATTTTCAATTCAGTTTCCTTCCCTAATAAGAGCGGTTCTCATCTCTCTCTGTCAACTCCTCATTTAAAATTACTTTTTCACTAGCGTGTTGTATTCTGCTGCCATCTTTATTTTTTTAAGTCCAGATGCTTATGTTCTATGGTGATCCAACTGATGAGATCCCTGATGGCTAGGGACACATGATAAGTTCTCTTTAACTCAAGTAATTTTGGATCTTTTGATAGCCCTGTAAATTGGTGTTCTCGCTTCTTATCTTCTCTGCTTCCGCTTTCTTTTGTTTAACACACCATTTGATTTTGTTCAGTTGGATAGATGTTTGTGGACCACATGGTGATAGTGATAGATGGTTTGATATTTCGAAGTATGTGCATCAAGGAAAGGGAGTTTCCCAATTTTGTCTGACTCCTCTAATGATCTCTTGTGTGGTATGTGTTTTCCGAACTTTGCACTTAACTGCTCCCTTATTTCTGTTCTTGCAGCCATTGGGGCTTATGGACTTGTGAATGCTTCTTTTCATGGTGCCGACCTTGTTTGTTGAGATTTGTTTGGAGACTTCTTTAGTTCAGTTATGATTATTGAGATTTTCAATTCTGTTTTCTTCCCTAGTGGCTCCCTTTTCTCTGTCCGAACTACTGTTTTATGGAAGTTTCTTGACAAAATAACATCGTTCACTAGTGTGTGTTGTATTCTGCTTCCATGAAATTTTTAGTCCAGATGCTTATGTTCGTCAATGATCCAACTGATGAGGTCTCTTATGGTTATGGACACCTGATAAGTACTCGCGATCATCTTCTGATAGCGCTGTAAAGTGCTCCTCCACTTTAGGTCTTCTAGCTACTTATCTTCTTTACTCTTTTGGTTATCACGCCACTTGATTTTTGTTGTATGGATGTGTAGACCACATGGTGAGAATAATAAAGGTTGGTCTTGGTCACTACCCAGTGTAATCCCACAATAGTGGGGTCTGGGGAGGGTAAGATGTACGCAGCCTTACCCCTACCTGGGTAGGGAGGCTGTTTCCGATTGACCCTCGGCAACCCTCCTCCTTTATCCGGGCTTGGGACCGGCAATGTAAGCGAGCTCACACAGGCGGATTAACCCAAACCAGTAGTAATAAAGGTTAAGTTTTGGAAATCTCAAAGGTTGGGATCGATTATGGGTTCTCTGCACCCTCTTGGTCTTTTTGGTGCTTGCAGCCTTGCACTGCAATCTGAATTTTGTCAGGCTTGACAAAAAGGGGGTTTTCATCTTGTATATGGCCATATCTAGTGATTTCTTAGGAGTTATGGGTTTCCTCGACTTTGCACTTAACTATTCCCTTCTTTCCTTTGCTTGCAGCCATGAGCAGTGACTTCTTCTTTTCGTGGAGCGATCATGTTTGTCTATTTGAGCTGAGGTTTCTTTAGTTCATTCCTTTATGAGTATCGGGATTTTCATTCAATTCTCTTCCCTAATGGTCCCTTTTCACTTTGTTGAAACTACTATTGTATTAAAGTTTCCCAGCTGGGATAATATTCTCACCAGTGTGTTATATTCTGCTGCGATGAAGTTTTTACTCCAGATGCTTATGTAGTTATGTTCTTTGATGATTCAACCGGTGACGGTAACAAAGCACTTAACTTGTCCCTTCTTTCTGTGCTTGCAGCCATTGGGTTTTACAGATGAGTGAATCACCCTTTTTTGGAGCGGCCTTGTTTGTACATTATGTTGAGGTTTCTTTAGTTCAGTCTTTTTTGAGCATTGAGATTCTCAATTCAGTTTTCTTGGCTAAATGCTCCTTTTTCTCTTTGTCAAAACTACTGTTGTGTGGAGGTTTAACTGAGATAATATTTTTCACCAGTGTGTTGTATTCTGCTTCCATGAGGTTCTTAGTCCAGGTGGTTATGCTCTTCGATGATCCAACTGATGAGGTCTCTTATAGTTATGGACAGCAGCTGATAAGCACTCGGTCATTTTCTGATAGCACTGTAAAGGCTCCTCCACTTTTGGTCTTCTAGCCTACTTATCTTCTTTGCTTCCAGTTTCTTTTGGTTATCACGCGACTTGTTTTATTTTTGTTGTATGGATGTGTAGACCAATATGGTGACAGTTACAGAGGTTATGATTTGGAAATTTCAGAGGTTGGTATCCAGTATGCTTTCCTCTGCACCTTTTTGGTATTTTTGGTGCTTGCTCTGCAATCCGGGTATTGTTAGGTTTCGACAGAAAGGCGGTTTTTTAAATCTTGTCTATGGCATCTTTAGTGATTTCTAGGTGGTTTGGGTTTGGTCAGCTTTGCACTTAACTGTTTCCTTCTTTCTGTGCTTGCAGGCATGGGTCTCATAGAGCAGTAGAGTACTCTTTCATGGAGCGGGTCTTGTTTGTCCACGTGTGTTGATGTTTCTTTAGTTCAGTCTTCTCTTGAGCTGAGGGTCTTTCGGAAATAGCCTCCCTACCTCCCAAGGTGGGGGTAAGGTCTGCGTACACTTTACCCTCCCCGGACCCCACATTGGGATTTCACTGGGTATGTTGTTGTTTTAGTCTTCTATAAGTATCAAGATTTTCAGTTCAGTTTTCCTCCCTAATCAGAGTGCTCCTTTACTTTTGGGTTTCTAGCTACTTATTTTCTCTCTGCTTCCGTTTTCTTTTGATTATCACACCAGCCTGATTTTGTCTGTTGGATGAATGCGTAGATCACACGGTGACAGATAGAGGATTGGATTTGGAAAATTTGTATTCGTTCGTGTGCACGTACTTTTCGTGATTGCACTACAATCTGGATATTGTCGGGCTTCAACAAAAAGGGGGTTTTGAATCTTGTCTCTGGCATTTTTCCTAGTGATTTCTTAGGTGGTATGGGTTTCATCAGCTTTGTTGTTCTCTTCTTTCTGTGCTTGCAGCAGCCATTGGGTCTTGCAGAGCGATGCATTATGCTTTTCATGTAACGGCCTTGTTTGTCCATTTGTGTCGAGGTTTCTTTAGTTCAGGCTTTTATGAATACAGAAATTTTCATTTCTCAACCCATATAGTTTCTTTCACTTGTATTAGTTCTATTCGGCTGCCGTTTTTAGTTTTTTAGTACAGATGCTTATGTTCTTTGACCATCCAACTGATGACGCCCTGGTGATTGATGGTTATGGACACCTGATTAAGCACTTGAAGTCAGTTCTGGATATTTCGTTAGCCCCATAAAGTGCGCCTCTTTTTGGTTTTCTCGCTACTTATTTTCTCTGCTGCTGTTTCTTCTGCTTATCACACAAGCTTGATTTTGTTTGTTGGATGGATGTGTGGTAACAGTTCAGAGGATTAGATTTGAAATGGAAATTTCAAAGGTTGGTGTCCAGTATGTGTTTGTGTGCAGCCGGTTTCTTGCCATTTTGGTGCTTGCACTACAATCTGGATATTGTCGGGCTTCGACAAAAAGGGGGTTTCGAATCATGTGTCTGGCATTTTTCCTAGCGATTTCTTAGGTAGTAGGGGTTACATCAGCTTTTGTACTTTTTTTTTTGCTTGCAGCAGTAATTGGGTCTTACAGAACCATGAATGCTTTTCATGGAACGGCCTTGTTTGTCCATTTGTGTCGAGGTTCCTTCAGCTCAGGCTTTTATGAGTGCATAAATTATCATTTCTCAACCAAAATAGTTTTTTTCACTAGTGTTTGTTTATTCTGGTGCCATTTTTAGTTTTTTAGTACAGATGCTTATGTTCTTTCACCATCCAACTCATGAGGCCCTGGTGGTTGATGGTTATGGACACGTGATTAAGTACTTGAAATCAGTTCTGGATATTTCGATAGCCCCCGTAAAGTGCTCCTCTCTTTTGGTGTTCTCGCTGCTTATTTTCTCTGGTGCCGTTTCTTCTGTTTATCACGCAAGCTTGATTATGTTTGTTGGATGGATGTGTGGTTACAGTTAAGAAGATTAGATTTGGAAATTTCAATGGTTGGCGTCCAGTATGCGTTTGTGTGCACCCTGTTTCTTGCCATTTTGGTGCTTGCACTACAATCTGGATATTGTCTTTTCTGCGACAAAAAGGGGGTTTCGAATCTCGTCTCTGGCATTTTTCCTAGTGATTTGTTAGGTAGTATGGGTTACATCAGCTTTGCACTTAACTCTTCCGTTCTTTCTGTGCTTGCAGCAGCCATTGGGTCTTACAGAGCCATGAATTATTCTTTTCATGGAGTGGCCTTGTTTGTCCATTTGTGTTGAGGTTTCTTTAGTTTAGGCTTTTATGAGTCCAGAAATTTGCATTCTCAACTAAAATAGTTTTCTCTCTAGTGTTTGTTGTGTTCTGCTGCCATTTTTAGTGTTTAGTCCAGATGCTTATGTTCTTCGACGATCCAACTGATGAGGCCTTGGTGGTTGATTATGGACCTGTTCTCGCTGCTTATTTTCTCTGCTGCTGTATTCTTCTGTTTATCAGGCTAGCTTGATTTTGTTTGTTGGATGGATGTGCCGGTAACAGTTGATTAGATTTGGAAATTTCAGTATGCATTCCTCTACACCCCCATTTTGGTACTTGTACTCCAATCTGGATATTGTCAGACTTCGACAAAAAAGGGGGTTTTCAACCTTGCTCTTGCATATCTAGTGATATCTGAGGTGGTATGGGTTTTGTCAGCTTTGCACTTAACTGTTCCCTTCTTTCTGTGCTTGCAGCCATGAGCAGTGACTTCTTTTCGTGGAGCGATCATGTTTGTCTATTTGAGCTAAGGTTCTGTAGTTCAGTCTTTTATGAGTATCGAGATTTGCATTCAGTTCTCTTTCCTAATGGTCCCTTTTCTCTTTGTTGAAAGTTGGAACTGCTGTTGTATTGAAGTTTCTCAAAGATAATATTTTTCACCAGTGTGTTATAATCTGCTGCGATGAAGTTTTAGCTCCAGATGCTTATGTTCTTCGATGGTCCAACCGCTGAGGTGTCTCCTATGGTTATGGGCCCCCGATAAGTACTGTCAATTTTGGATCCTTTGATAGCGCCGTAAAGTGTCCCTCTACCTTTGGTCTTCTAGCTACTTATTTTCTCTGTTTTCTGTTGGTTATTCACGCCACTTGTCCCTCTGTTTTTTGTTGGATGGACGTGTAGATCATATGGTGACAGTAACAGAGGTTAAGATTTGGAAATTTCCGAAGGCTGGTGTCCAGTATGCGTTCCTCTGCACCCTCTTGGTCTTTTTGGTGCTTGCACTGCAGTCTGGATTTGTCCGGGTTTCGACAAAAAGGGGCTTTTTTGAATCTTTTCTGGCATTTTCTAGTGATTTCCTGGGTTGTTGTATGGGCTTCGCCAGCTTTGCACTTAACTGTTCTCTTCTTTCTGTGCTTGCAGTTGGTGGGTTTTATTAGCAGGGAATCCTTCTTTTCATGGAGTGGCCTTGTTTGCCAATTTTGGTTGAGGTTTCTTTAATTAATGCTTTTAATGGTTATCTAGATTTTCAATTCAGTTTCCTTCCCTGATAAGAGTGGTTCTCATCTCTCCCTTTCAACTCCTCATTTAAATTACTTTTTCACTATCGTGTTGTATTCTGCTGCCATCTTTATTTTTTTTAGTCCAGATGCTTATGTTCTATGGTGATCCAACTGATGAGATCCCTGACGGCTCCGCTTCCGCTTTCTTTTGTTTAACACCATTTGATTTTATTCGGTTGGATAGATGTTTGTGGACCACATGGTGATAGTGATAGATGGTTTGATATTTCGAAGTATGTGCGTCAAGGAAAGGGAGTTTCCCAATCTTGTCTGGCTCCTCTAATGATCTCGTGTGGTATGGGTTTTCCGAACTTTGCACTTAACTGCTCCCTTATTTCTGTTCTTGCAGCCATTGGGGCTTATGGACCAGTGAATGCTTCTTTTCATGGTGCCGACCTTGTTTGTTAAGATCTGTTTGGAGGTTTCTTTAGTTCAGTTATGATTATTGAGATATTCAATTCAGTTTTCTTCCCTAGTGACTCCCTTTTCTCTTTGTCCCAACTGCTGTGTTATGGAAGTTTCTTGACAAAGATAACATCGTTCACTAGTGTGTGTTGTATTCTGCTGACATGAAGTTTTTAGTCCAGATCCAACTGATGAGGTCTCTTATGGTTATGGACACCTGATAAGTACTCGCGATCATCTTCGGATAACGCTGTAAAGTGCTCCTCCACTTTAGATCTTCTAGCTACTTATCTTCTGATAGCGCTGTAAAGTGCTCCTCCACTTTAGGTCTTCTAGCTACTTATCTTCTGATAGCGCTGTAAAGTGCTCCTCCACTTTAGGTCTTCTAGCTACTTATCTTCTTTGCTCTTTTTGTTACCACGCCACTCGATTTTTGTTGTATGGATGTGTAGACCACATGGTGAGAATAATAGAGGTTAAGTTTTGGAAATCTCAAAGGTTGGGATTGATTATGGGTTCTCTGCACCCACTTGGTCTTTTTGGTGCTTGCAGCCTTGCACTGCAATCTGGATATTGTCAGGCTTCAACAAAAGGGGGGTTTTCATCTTGTCTATGGCATCTCTAGGGGGGTTTCCTCTCCTTTGCACTTAGCTGTTCCCTTCTTTCCTTTGCTTGCAGCCATGAGCAGTGACTTCTTCTTTTCGTGGAGCGATCATGTTTGTCTATTTTAAGCAGAGGTTTCTTTAGTTCATTCTTTTACGAGTATCGAGATTTTCATTCAGTTCTCTTCCGTAATGGTCCCTTTTCACTTTGTTGAAACTACTGTTGTAGTGAAGTTACCCAGCTAGGATAATATTCTCGCCAGTGTGTTATATTCTGCTGCGATGAAGTTTTTACTCCAGATGCTTATGTTCTTCGATGATTCAATCGGTGACAGTAACAAAGCACTTAACTTGTCCCTTCTTTCCGTGCTTGCAGCCATTGGGTTTACAGAGCAGTGAATTACCCTTTTTTGGAGCGGCCTTGTTTGTACATTATGTTGAGGTTTCTTTAGTTCAGTCTTTTTTGAGCATTGAGATTCTCAATTCAGTTTTCTTGGCTAAATGCTCCTTTTTCTCTTTGTCAAAACTACTGTTGTGTGGAGGTTTAACTGAGATAATATTTTTCACCTGTAGTGTTGTATTCTGCTTCCATGAGGTTCTTAGTCCAGATGGTTATGTTCTTCGATGATCCAACTGATGAGGTCTCTTATAGTTATGGACAGCTGATAAGCACTCGGTCATTTTCTGATAGCACTGTAAAGTGCTCCTCCACTTTTGGTCTTCTAGCCCACTTTTCTTCTCTGCTTCCAGTTTCTTTTGGTTATCACGCGACTTGTTTTATTTTTGTTGTATGGATGTGTAGACCATATGGTGACAGTTACAGAGGTTATGATTTGGAAATTTCAGAGGTACCTCCATTATGCTTTCCTCTGCACCCTCTTGGTATTTTTGGTGCTTGCTCTGCAATCCGGATATTGTTAAGTTTCGACAGAAAGGCGGTTATTCAATTTTGTCTATGGCATCTTTAGTGATTTCTAGGTGGTTTGGGTTTGGTCAGCTTTGCACTTGACTGTTTCCTTCTTTCTGTGCTTGCAGCCATGGGTCTCATAGAGCAGTGAAGTACTCTTTTCATGGAGCAGGTCTTGTTTGTCCACGTGTGTTGATGTTTCTTTAGTTCAGTCTTCTATGAGTATCAGGATTTTCAGTTCAGTTTTCCTTCCTAATCAGTGTGCTTCCCTTCACTTATGTTTTTTTTTTTTTTTCCACTTATGTGTGTTGTGTTCTGCTACCATGTCTTTTTACGTAAGCAGATTGTATATATGTAGATTGTATATATTAAGAAAGGGAGAAAGCTTAGGACCAAGCTGGTGCTAAGACCTTACAGAAATTTGTGATCTTTCTAACAAAAACACATATTCTGCTGCCATTTTTAGTTTTTGGTCTAGATACTTGCTTATGTTCCTTGATGACCCAGATGAGGTCCCTGATGGTCCATACTTATGGACATTTGGTAAGTACGCAAAAGTCACTTCTGGATCTTTGGTAGCCCTGTACAGTGTTCTTCTCTCTTGGTGTTCTTGCTGCTTTTCTTCTGCTTCTGTTCTCTTTTTGTGTATCATGCCAGCTTGATGTTTTTGGTGGATGGATGTGTGGTGACAGTTATAGTGGATTAGATTTGCAAAGTTGAAAGGTTGGCGTCCGTATGTGTTCCTCTGCAGCATGTTTCTTGGTCATTTTTGTGCTTGCACTGCGATTTGGATATTATCAGGGCTTCGAGAAAAGGGAGTTTTTGATCTTGTGTGGCACCTCCAGTGATTTCCTAGTTGGTATGGGTTTCACCTGCTTTGTCCACTGAACTGCATTCCCTTCTTTTTGTGCTTGCAGCTGTTGGGTCTTGCAGATCTTTTCATGGAGCGGTGTTGTTTATCAATTTGCATCGAGGTTTCTTTAGTTAATGCTTTTAATGAGTATTGAGATGTTTGATTCAGATTTCATCCCTGATCACTTGTTACCTTCTCTCTGTCAAAACTGCTGATATGTGGAAGTTCTCAACTATGATACTAGTGTATTTTGTATTCTGCTGGCGTTTTTAGTTTTTAGTCCAGATGCTTCCTTGATGAGATCCCTGGTGGTTATGGATGCCTGATAAATTTTGGATCTTTTGATAGTGGCTATGAAAACTTTGGATCTTTTGGTACTTCTGGTGTTCCCCTATTTTCTTCTCCACTTCCGTTTTCTCGTGTATCACACCACTTGATTTTCTTTGGTTGGATAGATGTTTGTAGAGCGCGTTACTGTCCAGATTATTGAAATCTGCTGGCTTTTCTTTGGATGATGAACTGTCATATCACAATTCGTATCCGCTATTGTTGATTCCTGTCCTGGACGGGCAGGGATAGTATATGCCCTGTTTAGGGAATTTGAAGTTTGGCTGGGGGTTTGCTCCACCAGTATTTGGATGATTGCTTGGCTCACATGGCTGTTTGTACAAAAGTCTCTTACTGTGAGGTAAATGATGGGAACTTGGAAAGGACATAATGCCATGTGATCTTTTTAGGAAGTGTATCCCCTAAGCATAGGGTTCTGTCAATTGATTTTTTTGGTCTGAAGGAGTCCTCCATATCAGCTGTTGTGGAAGGATACCAGCACAAAGGAGATACCTTAAAGTAGAAGGAATGAAAGAAAAAGGACGACAAGTTATGGGTTTTGCTAGTTCGATAGACAGGGACGTGAAGGAAGGAATGTGGTTTTATTGTACTATCTTTTGAGAACCTTCATGTGGTATATGTGCAACACCCAAGTCTGGTAGATCAGTTGGCACCCAGGGAAGTTAATAACTTCAATTTACTTTTTATTTCCTGCATGCGCTAAAGCAAGATACTGTGGATTGATTTTGTTGCCTTAAACAAGATCCGATGATGTTGGAAGTGATCTTTTTGGCAGAGAGATTCACTAGTGAGATTCTGCTTTCTTCTGTTGGTTATGCGGGATACTTCTATGGTGGTCTTCAATCTTTGTTTTGTAGGTTTGTGGAGATTTTCCTTTAGGGGTGGTGGAAAGTAGCGTGTGCTGTGCCTTATTATTTTTTTTAGCAGAATTGTTGAGTATGCTCCCGTCTCCAATTTAAATTTTGAGAATTTTCAGGATAATGAAATGTTTGCACGGTATTCTAGCACAATTACTTGTTTTCATCGAAGATGGAGTGTTTCCAACAGTATTGTAGGTGAAAATGGAACGTTTCCAACAGTATTGTGACAATGACCTTGAATTTCTATTCAGACTCGTGTAATTTTGTCCTTCAATATTTTCAGTTATGAATGTCACTTAGAAGGTCATTGCAAAGTCTGAATCTTGTCGGTACAATTTTTTATTGATTCGAGAATTTATCCTAGATTCTCTCCTAGGTTTTCTCACCTTATATCCCAAGTACAGTTGACCTACATCCTCGCTCAACAATTCGAGAAAATTTGTCCTTTTAACCCAGTCTGTTCTTCCCAGTCTCTGTTCCTTCTTTTATAATCCATCTTATTTACAGGTTGTTCCTTGGCTCTGTCTTGATTGCATTTGAGTTGATGCATGTTTTTGAAGTCTTGTTTTATTTTTCAACATGATCTTGTCTTGTCTTGGCACCAAAAATGGTTCTCCTTCCTGTTCCTTTTGTGGTTTTGGTCTAATTGTTGCTACATTTTTGTTTAGTTGACCCCTGTAACTCCGCCTGTCAAATCAGCCGGTCCCCAGCCCGGATTAAGGAGGAGGGAAGGTGTCAAGTGTGCAGTTAGTCTGCCCATTCACTGTGTCCCCTTAGTGTCTTGATCAATTAGGATGGAACAAGTGCTTCCTAATTCTGATATTTGTATTTATTTATATAGGTCATGTCTGTTAAATATCGATTATCAGGAATGTTGTGGCTGCTACATGAAATGTCTTGAGATGGTTTTGGGGCTTGTATTGGAAAGTTGATAGAGAAGATTCAGGCAGGTGGTCTTGGTTATCATTCAATTGATAATATAGAAATTGTGATCACTTAATTTCTTACATCGTCAGTGAGGAAAATTCATCATTTCTTTGATGATCTAGGTGATCACAATCTCAGTCTTACATTTGCTGTGATTTAGTTGATGATCCACTTTACACAGGAAATATTGTTTTTATGTATTTGGCTTCGAGCTCAATCTCAACTAGAGGTTAGCCCGGCCATTGTATAAGTGTGTGTATTCAAGAATCATGTGATTTTTTTTTCCCTACATAGTTGATGAACCGGTACCACAAAATACAGCTGATAGTCCTTGTGTGGCGCAGTATAGTGTACTCTTTAGCTGTTTGCTGTTGCTACTGGGTTTTCATGGATGCTGCAAACTACATCTACATATCAGGTTGCAATGGTAAACTGCTTGGAATCGTTGGGCAAGTTTCTGATGACGTGTGAGGTTCCAAAGCGTGTAGACGACGTCCAGTCTGTTCTCTTCCATGTCTCCATCTTCACATGGGAAAATTGTTATACTAATAATGTCTATAGATGATTTCCTTCTTGCTGAAATACAATAGTTTTTAATATTTGTGCATTCAGGGGTGTGACCTAGTGGTAAACAAAGTGGGTTAGAGAAAAAATGAAGGTTTCAGGTTCAAATCCTAGCAAAGGCAAAAACATTAGGTGATTCTTATCATTTGTTCTAACCTTATTGGACAGAGTTATTTGGTGCCTGTGTTTGTAGGAGGTAGTGTATACCTAGGATTAGTCAAGGTGCGTGCAAATTGAGCCAGGATCATCATGAAATAACAGAAACTTTCCCTATAGTATTTGCTATTTGCTTGTGAGGTTTTGTAGATGCTGCAAACTTTACCTGAAAATATCAATTTGCAGCGGTATCATCGGCAAGATTGTAGTATTTTTTTTCTTTCATGTCACTCCTACATCCACCTTTGTGTCGGGAAATCATTTCGTTAATGATGTCTCTAGATGACTTCCAACTTAATATTCAACTAAATAAGAGGTTCGTGTTTAGCTAGGTTGCAAATTGGTGTCTATTCAAGGATCTTGTGAATTTCTTATCTGGATAGTTAGTGACCCTTATATATCCTCATTTTCTTTAGAAGTTTCTTGCCTGCTTGCAACATAATTATCTACTATTGCTTGTGTGTATTTTCATGAATGCTGCAGAGTGCACTCACTGCACACCCAAATATCAGTTTGCGATGGTAATAACTGTGTGGTAACCTCCTGGAAATGAGGTGTGTATGATGTTTGTGTTGTTTTCATTGATGTTGCAGATAATGTTCAATTTCAGTGTGCAATGATGTATTCAAAATTGGTATACAATGCTGTTGCAAATGGTAGTATTTGGCCTTAAGAGTTGTCTCAAAAAACAATTTTTCCTAAGAGAAGTACCTAATAGGCTAATACCATGTGACTTATTTTCTCAGGTTCCTCAGGAAGGTCAACACAGTTAAAGAAACTTAAATAAGTGGGTTTAAATTTCGAATATGATTTTGTGAGAAATTTAGAGTGGGTGTTGTTTAGACTTGTTAGAAATATTTAAGGAGGTTGTTTGCAAAATTTTGAGCTGATTGCTTTCCAACGGCATAAACATCAAAGGATGAGGTAATCGACAATGGAGATAGTACCTGTAGAAGTTGAAATCGGGGAGAAGTTAAAACAATAGAAAAAATAAAGGAGTTGGACGATGAAGAGCAAAGATATATTTTTAGGTCATTCCGGGAAAGAACCTCAAATATGTGCTCAATAGACTCAATTAATATACAGTGTAATTATGTTTTAATAAGTCACCTTTTTTTCAGTTTCCGTCTTTATGAACGAACAATACTATGCAATTACAATTATAAGCATAAATAATTTAGCTCAAAGGAAATAAAAGTGATATTTTATGAATTTTATTCTTTCTGTCATGACATGAATCACAATATCTTCAGCAAGCTCAAAAATGTTGTTAAGTGTACATAATAATTTCCTGTAATCTTCGTTTACTTTTAATTATTTTCCAGTGATTTAAGAATTTCAATTTGTATTTGTGTAATTGAAGATTAGTTATTTTCCCATGAAAAATAATTGGTTTAATTTCTGAAATTGGTGTTCTGTTTAATACTAGTAGTTATAAAATTTTCGGAGAGTAATTTTTTTTTAATATAGGGAAAAGACACATTGGATACGATGAGCAATTAGATGTTTTTCGGTTCTTTTAATTATTTTGGATCTGTGAGTTAAGATTTTTCACAAGATTATTGTTTTGCATAGTACTCCCTCCAACTTCTTTACATGTCGTCCTTAATAACAATAGATGATCCAAAATAGTTGTCATTTTCGAAAATCAAGATATACTACTCCTTTTGTCCACTTTATGTGATATACTTTCTTTTTTAGATTGTTCCAAAAAGAATGATACAATTTAACTTAAAACTTCTCTTTTTATCCTTATGGCTTGATTATAGCACATGTTTCATAATTTTTTTTTATGTCTTAAATTCTGTGCCTAATCAAACCATATCACATAAATTGGGACGGAGGGAGTATTAGTTTTCACCTTTACTCTTACACAATAAATGTGGGGAAAGATTAATGCGGTGAAGAGAGAGAGAGTAGTATTAAATTGAGATGAAACAGTAAATAAGAATAACTTAGTCAAATTACCATTTTAGTTAATATTTTTTAAGAGGCGCGCCAAAAAAAATGACAAGTAAAATGGATCAGAGAGAGTAGCACTCTATCCAAATAATAAAATATGTTTAAATGTGTAAAAATAAAAATAAATTGAAAGTGCATTAGTTTTGAGGGGCAAATATGAACTAGTCTACTCATAATAAGTGCAATATGAGATCAAATTCAAACGGAGCGCAAATTTGTTCTATCTCTCATAGTTGATGGGCAAATCTAAACCAAGCACAAATTTGTCATATCTCCCATAGTTAAGGGGCAAATTTGAACCAATCCATATAAGGGTATGTTTACGACCAAAACTAAAATGTGGAAAAGTTTGCTTTATTTTCCATAGTTGAGGGATACCTTTTACCCTTTCCCCCTATATTAAAACAGAGGTATCACTGTCATTACAATATTGTTCTAGTAATTAAATCAAGACATGATTCCGTCTCAATTGAGTAAACAATGTTATAAACTAACAACGATATCATATTCCAATTGGATTTTTTTTTTTTTGATAAGTAGAAGTTTTATTAATCTGGTACCAAGATGGTACATGACCAAGTACAAGACAAAGCTATCACATCTCCACAATCATACTACATTTCCCCCTCCTAAAAGATCCAAAAAGTCCAAATATTGGTCCATTCTATCCAGAGTACTGCTATAACACAAAAAAAAAAAAAAAAAAAACCTTTTGATACATTTGTTTTTTACTCTATCAATCTGCAATCTTTTCCCCTCAAAGCATGCCTTGTTCCTTTCTAGCCACACAGTCCATAATATGCAAATGGAAATAGTCCTCCATATCTCTTTCAGACTTCTTTTTACTCTTTGAGCTGGCCAAATTTCCAATAGATTGTTGATCTTCTGTGGTATAACCAGAGACACACCCATAATGTTCAGAAACAAATTCCCAGCATTGTCTTGAGAAATCGCAATGCAGGAACAAATGCTCAACTGTTTCCTGCTCCCTGTTACAAAAGAAACATCTGCTGCACATGGAATAGCCTCTCCGTTGCAGGTTATTTTGGGTTAAACAAGCATCCCTGGCTGCTAACCAACCAAAACAGGCTGCTTTCGTAGGTGCCTTGGTTTTCCGGATCATTTTCCAGGGCCAGTTAGAAATCCCCTGATTATTCTGCTGTAAAAACATTTCATAACAACTTTTGACTGAAAATAATTTATCCCTGCTATTGATCCAAACTAGCATGTCTGCTTTGTCTCGATCAATTACGCATGTGTTCAGTTATTGCAGCAGTTGACAGAACCTCTCCACTTCCCAGTCATTCAAGTTCCTCCTGAAGGTAATATGCCTACCTGAATTTGGATAGAAATCTATAATGTGACCCTCTTTATTCAATGCACATCTAAACAAATCTGGAAATTTGCTCTTAAAATTTACATCACCACTCCAAGTATCTGTCCAGAATTTAATTCTAGAACCATTGCCAACCTCCGGTCTTGTATGTTGTAAGAACTCATCCCATTCTTCAATTATTTTCCTCCAGACTCCCCCACAGTTTTAACTGTGCTGGATTTTGCTTCCATCCCTCTTTTTTACCATATATAGCATCTAACATTTTTTGCCAAATTTCCTCACTCCCCCTACTATATCTCCATAGCCATTTAAAAAGTAGACTTCTATTGTGCATATTCAGGTTCCTCACACCCAAAGCCCCTGACTTCTTATCTCCAATAACCACCTGCCACTTTACCAGATGAGTTTTCCTTTTGTTTGCATTTCCATCCCATAGAAACTGTCTTCCA
Source organism: Lycium barbarum (assembly GCF_019175385.1). NCBI lineage: Eukaryota > Viridiplantae > Streptophyta > Magnoliopsida > Solanales > Solanaceae > Lycium > Lycium barbarum. The sequence goes on from NC_083344.1 coordinate 98,397,662, forward strand.
ATGGAATCCAATTTCTTTTCAACTTCTACAGGCATTTTAAATAGAGACATAGTATATGTAGGGATCCCATCCAAAACACTGTTAATTAAGGTAAGCCTTCCCCCAAGAGACAAGTATTGTTTTTTCCAAGGAGTCAACTTCTTGTTACGCCTATCAATAATCCCTTGCCAGATGCTTTTGTCCTTTCTCTTCACCCCTAATGGAAGCCCCAAATAAGTAGTGGGAAATTTATCGACTTTGCACCCCGATATGTCTGCCAACTCTTCAACACAGTCATCACCGTTAATACTAAAAATGTTACTCTTAGCCAGATTAATTTTCAGGCCAGTAACTGCCTCAAAGCATAGCAGGACTCCTCTCAAATACAAAATCTGATCTCTATCAGCCTCACAAAATAGAAGAGAATCATCTGCATACAGGATATGACTAAGCACCATGCCTTCCTGATCATTTCTGCCTATCTTTAGACCCCTTAACCAACCCAAAGTTTCTGCTTTCCTTAACATTGTACTGAGAATTTCCATTACTAGAACAAAAAGATAAGGAGACAAGGGATCCCCCTGTCTCAGTCTATAAGAGTTGAAATAACCTTGAGAGTTACCATTGATTAAGATGGAAAATCTCACAGTTGAGATGCAAAATCTAATCCATTCTGTCCATTTTTCACCAAAGTTCATCAGCCTCAGAAGATACAATAAGCAACGCCAATTGACATGGTCGTATGCTTTTCCTAAATCCAGCTTACAGGCCAGCCCCTTTTTCTTCCTTCTTATCAAATTGTCAAGGCTTTCATTAGCTAACATTGCAACATCAGTAATTTGCCTTCCTTTGATAAAAGCATTCTGACTTGGAGAGATCAAGCTACTGATATCTCTCTTAAGTCTTTCTGCCAGAAGCTCTAATATGATTTTATATACACTCCCCCAGAAGGCTACTAGGATGCCTAAAACAGATTCATGATAAAAAAGTTAGACAGTATTAAACTTTGAGATTATTTTGACTATCAAACTCACGTTCATACCTTTTTGAAAAATTATTTGATCATCATCTACAGTTCTATACTAAATCAAAGTTCAAAGTAAAAGTAAGACGCCATGAATCTCAAAAGAGATTAAACCCTCACACAGTGAAAAAACGTCACAGGACTACATAAACGATCTGCTTAAGACCTTCTAAAGCAAATCCATCACTTCTACGAAAACTAGATTTGAAGAGTATGGTATAGAAAATGGCTGGAGGCGGTAGGTGCTCTGCTTCTAGTGTTTGTTTGGGAGGAAAAAAAAAAAAGTAAGAGCTTAAAATTCAGAAATTTCAAATATAAGTGTGTGAAGAAGAAAGCAGCCAAGTTGGTTTGTTTTTGGTCTTGTTTATACAGCCATTTTATTGTAAACTATCCTTCAATTGTTGAAAGAAAATCTGAAACTCTATTGTTCTCTTAGTTTTTCCTTCCTTCCAGCGTATGGTCTCGACTAATTCTCTTCTCATGAGTTACTTGTGAGGTTAAGTTAGTCCTAAAGAACATTTGTGGGGGGCATTTGTCCAAATGGCCTCTCTTGAGGACACTATTAAATTTTATCCACCATTCACCCAGCAGACTAAACTTATATAGAAAAATCTGTGTCTTGTCTGATAAAAGTATAGAAGGTAAACCCCTAGACTTCTAAAGCTGAGATTCTGCACGCCGCCACCACCACCACCGCCCCTGAGATGGTGGAGGTGACAAAAGGAGGATGAGAAAGGTGCTGATGAGTGATGACAAGCACCAATCTCTCAGATCTTTAGGCTAAAATTAGGGTGTTTGATAATGAAGGAAATGTTTTCCACGGAAAATAAGTGGTGGGGATGGGGGCTATGAGGGTTGAAGTAGGGGTGGGATGTGTTGGAGGGTGGTGAGGAGACAATCATTATGGAATGACACCTGCGGAACTTGTTTTTCCCTATTTTTACTAGGGACTTCATTTTCCTCATTTTTAAGGAACTTGTGTTCCTAAAAAAAAATGGTTTCCAAAATTTTTGACCAATCAAACATGAAAAAATTGAAAAACATGAATGTTTTCTTCCATACCAAACACACGCTTAATTTTGCAAAGGATCAATCAGTTGGAACTGATTTCCAAAGAACAATCTCCCAAACATATATGTCCCCTCGATCACCCCATCCCAATTATCTATCGCACTTTAACAACAACAACCACTATCAGACAAAGCATATTACTAGATTTTAAGTCAGTGGATGAATACAAATTCCAATACTACATCTACCCCTAACACGTTTCTCAAGATTTAGTACATGTTAAGCAGTAACCAAGATTGAGAGACCTATATCCAAAAATAAGACACACAGATAGTACTATATACTGCAAGACTTGTTTGATTTTATGTTTGCGTTCCTGATTGAATACACTTTGAAACAGAGTGAAGCAGCCAAGGAATCAACTAAAGATGAGGAGCTCAGACACCAAAGAACCAAAGGGCGAGGAACTTCCAGTATCAGATGCAGCTGCAGATGCCTCTTCTTAACAAGAGAAAAAAACAAATTAAGGTAGTTGGTTTTCAAGCACATCTTCAATGGTAAAAGAAAAGGAGCTACATTCTTTGATGGAGGCCTGCTTTTTTGGCAGATATTGTTTTAGAAATATCTGTATTTTTTCACATTTACTAGAGTTCACTTTATCTTATATGTGAATTATTCTGTTACTGTCTTTGCAATCGCAAGCACTTTACAGTTGCCATCAAGAATCTTCTTCTCTCATTGATATGCAATATTTTCCTGATTCCATGGGCAAAAACCACATTTCACTCAAAATATATTATCAATGTAGTTTAACGGTAACATGTTACATGTTACATACCAGGATACACCCCGTGCAAATTCTTGAAAAATGAATCTTGCTTAAATCCCTCTCACCCCAACATGCTGCTAGCCCCGTCTTCTCTCATACTAATCAAAATGCAAATATATACGTTCAACAGATCTTCTATAATCAATTTCTCCATCTTCAAGCAATTCAAAGATCTAATGAGTTTTACCTGTATAACTTGATGACAGTTCTTAGTAGAGAAGAAATACGAGAGCTAGAATGAACATGAACATTCTGCCATTTCTTACTTCCTAAGCAAAGGCCTGGATGGTTAAAAAGAATTAGAAACTAATAGCCCTCACGCCTGTGCCACTTCCTTAGAGGGTTTGCTTGGGAAAACACTTTCTGCAAAGTGTGTCCCAATTTTCCAATGTTTGGTTGGATTCCATAAAAATAATTAATTAAGAAAACAATTTTTCACATAATTATAATGAATTCTAGCTAGATGTGGCCCCATTATGAGCAACAGTTCTCAAGATGGAACCACAAAGTTTCAATCAGGCATGACACAGCAAAAAGAATGGTTAGCCAGGTGAAAAACTAAAAAGCTGCACCAAAAGAACAATCATCAATTTAGGTACTACCACTAGTCAAAGTGACAAGAACCAAAAAGCGAAACATTGCCGGCAGTATATGGATGCATAGGTGGAAAGCATGTGATACTTCAGCCACCCTTGAACAACTTTTAACTTTAGGAAGAGATCCTAGAATTTCCAGAGATATTTCATACCATGTGCGACGGTATAAACAAGAAGCACAATAAAATTAGTAACGATATCACGCACCAAACATCCAACCACTGAGCCATAAATTAACAACCACACCAAACAAGTTATGATTTTGGATGTCTTACACCAAAAGAAAGAAAACAGGAAATAACGGACGAAAGGTATGTTCTAAGGGTAACAGGGAAGGGCTTACTTAGAAAACGAAAATTAGGTTTGTATTGGCGCCTTGCTAAAACATATGCTGGTACATTATTCATCTGGAAGGAATAATCTATTTTTTTTTTTTTTTTGAAACTGGTAATTTATCTGTCCATTTCATACAAACTGGTTGTTTCTTCTTCCATCGTGTACGCCGATATACAACTACCTGTTTCTACTTCCATCATGTACGTCGATATACAACTGGCCGTTTCTCCTCAGCATGTACAGTGACTTCTCCAATGGCATCTACAGACAGCACTTGTTGATTCATGTCTTGCATGTTGCTAAAACCAAAGGAAGCTGCGGCTCCTAGAGCATGTTGCAGACCCCCTGATCCCTGGTTAGGGGAATTGCTTTCTTGGATATTAACTTCCATAGATCCGCACAAATTTAGGAGCCCACAGGATTAATCTGGTACATATGAAGCAAACTGATAAATGCCATTTCGAAATTTAGTAGATTAGCAATCTTAATAACTCACGAACTTAGATTTTACTCATTCAATTGAGAGACGCACATAAAAGATACAAAATATATTCTACTAGAGTTTGCAAAGAGAAAGGATGAAACTGAGACAGAGAGAATGCAACACAATTGAGTATAAAAATCTTACACCTATATCATCTATAAAGCGGAATTGACAGTTATGTCAGTGCGAACGATTAGTGATGGAACACAAATCTAACTATGATACAAATAACAAGAACGGAAAAGAATTGATTCAGTCACATTTTTACCAAATGCAGCCATATAAATAAATAAATTTACCATATAATAAACGAGATCAGTCGCAACATAAATCAAATGCTTCGTGAACCACGTTGTTTTGATCTCCCAAGAAAGGAGAGAACTTACAACAGTTGTGAGGTATGCACAAGTGTTGTCACTTCTGACAAAAGGATGATGGAAGCAGAATCAGGCTAAGTTGCTCGGACTCAAGTGCGGGTATCCGATACGGGTATGGATCCGAGTGTAGGATTCGGCTAATCTAGATTTTAAGATTCAAGGGTGCAGATCCAGGTATGGATAGTGGATACGGGTGCGGGGGATTCGGCTAAGAAAATTCAAAATTATAAAAATAGAGCTATAAAGAACACGACCCCTTGAATTCTTGGTTTCTCTCTGTTTGGCCTGAATTATGAAGCAACTAATATGAGACAAAAGGACTATAATTTTTTTTTTTTTTTTTTTTTGAGAAGGTAACATGCAAAAGGACTATAATATTGAAGGTATGAAAAAAAAATTCGATGACATGGGAACCCGCAGCTGTTACCCTTTGGGTGCGCACAGGATAAACTCAGCTCCTGTGAAGGTATGACATTTTTCATGTCTTAAAACTATTTTATCTTTCATTTAGAAAAATCAAAATCTCAATTTCCCCCAAATTTGTCCATGGACTATGGTCAAGGTATCCGAAGTTGGTGGACCGAATCTGAGACGTATCCCGCACCTGCACCCATCCCAATCTCGTGTCGAGATGGGTGCGGCATCAAAAACGAAGAGTCCGCACAACTTAGGAAACAGGTGGTTTTTAGGAGAGTTTGTTTGGGTATTCGGCGGACTAATTCCCTAATAAGTTAGGCTACAAGTTGAAATAGGCAGCATACTTAATCTTTTTTTTTGAAAAAAAAAAAAAAGCTTATACACATACAGGTACCTCAGAATAGGTATTTGAATGTGCATTCAAAATAATGTCACATGGAAAATGAGGTGTTCTGGGAAATTTTCTTAAAACTAATTAAGGACAATGTTATAGCCTTAATTACCTTCCTCCCTCCAGTTTTTTCCCCAATAAAAATTGGGCCTTTTGATTACTTTTGATTAAGTTCTTTAAGAATAAGGATCAAACAAAATACTCTCTAACACAATCCACAACCAGCGGATAAAGGTTTCATTTGATTAGTTTATCTATAAGACAGAAATGTTACGGTAATTTTTTTTTTTTTAATAACCGAGAAGTCTTCGAGGGCCAGCTGGCCCATGGTTCGAAACTCGGTGAAAAATGGCTCACCCCTCTACCCTTCTCCATAAAGAAGTTGTGGTAATTCAGCACATAGAATATCAATCTTAATACAAATTATATGACCTAATTGACAAAAGGGCTTGGTTAGAATAAGAGGGAAAATACGTACAAAGCATTTGTCCTAAGACAAAACAGTCAGCTTTTGCCAAGCTTCAGAATGTAAATTTCACCCTTTGCGAGAACAATCAAGTAAACAAATAGAAAAAATAATTGCTCCATTTCAGATGCATGTAACCTAGTTATATCCCTTATGTGCTATTCTCTTTCCTTATATTTATCCTATTTATTTGTTTAGCTATATTCATGTCACGTTTCTTTCCTCTCCTCTTCCATTTCCTCTTTTAACCTTTCTTGGTTAATTCAAATTTGTGAGAACAGGGTGAAGAAGTCCTAAAACATAGACGAAAAAATAGGGTTTTGGAGAAATGGAAGCTCGATGGTGCAGCAAAAGGGAGAAACTCTATGAAACTTTTCATTTTTCTTGTTGATTATTGCCTGCTATTATCATCCTAGAGATGATCATATTGGAATTAAGCTCGTTAATTGTGGATTATTAGAAGTATCCACCATGGGGTTGTGCTTCCAGATTAATTGACCTACCATGTAGTTATCAATTTATTAAATTAGATTATTGTTGGTATTTTCCCATTTCTATCCATCCCCCATTGGTTTTATTCATGTTGTGTGTTCCTGAAAGATTAATTGAAGACTTATAATGTTAAATGGAATGAACAGTACACAGACTAAGAAGGGAACAAAATACTCCATTGGGAGAGGGTAGAGTAGTGGAAAGGTTATGAGCTTGGGAGAGTGGTGAAGTAGATGTAATTGTTCTAACAGTAGTAACCAAGAATTCAGAATTCCGTTTTTTGATTAGATGGGGAAACTCAGGATTACAAGCCAATACTTCAAGAAAAACATTCTTTTCGGAATGAAAACTTCTCTTGCAACTTAAAAATTTTCTGTAGACCCTGAATCAGTGATTGATACCTATTCATACAAAGACTACAAGAAATCCAGTCGGCCAGGTAAGATATCATTTAAATTTCATACAGCTGGATCAATTACTTAAATAGATACTCCATCCAGAAGAAAATTTACATTGTTTATCGCTATATTTAATAATTTTTTTTTTTTGATGACATGGGAACCCGCAGCTGCTACCCTTCGGGTGCGCACAGGGTAAACTCAGCTCCTGTGCAATTCAAATATATTTAATAATATTTGTACAATGAATAAAATTTTCTTTTGGCTCCAGTAGAAATCTAAATAGCTCAATGGAATATTTGCTCAATCTCTTTGTTTGTTTATTCACCATTGCTTTACAACTTTTGTAGTAACTTATCTCTATAATTAATAATATTCATAAGCAAACTGCAATTCTATCATCACATGCTTGTTCCAATTATGCAAAGTTACCCAAAAGGATCTTTTATTTCTGTAAAATTACTTCATGGACGTTGGATTGAATTGCCTATTCTGAAGCCAGAGTTGGAAAGTTCCATTACATTAAAAGTAGACTACATATGCATACAAAAACTTAGCTTTCTTATCTAATCCTGCTTATGGTACTTTAGTAATGAGAGCTTTTCTTTTCTTTGGGTGGGTTACAAGATTATTTTCCTTCCAACATTAAGTGATGGAACAAATGACAAGAGTACAAAGAGGCAAAACTGCGGAATATTGTAATTTGGTTGCGCGCTTATAAACTACAAAGCATATGCTTCTTTTCATCTCTTTGATCTGATAAAGAATTGTTTTTCAGTGATTCTACTCTGCTCTAGTTTGAATGACAAGCTAAGATTTATAACAAAAGAAGGGTGAAGCACCACCGCTATTCAATTCAAGATGGCGCACAAAAGTTTTAATGCAGAAAATCTTATGTGAAACTAATGAGGTCACCATAAACAATTAATAGACAAACAAAGGGACGAGAAAATTCAGTAGATACATGGTACCTGGAAAAAAAAGGGAAAATGCCAGTTGATTGTAAGCTTGGATTGGGCATCCATTTCTGGTTTTTTTTTATCTTCAGTCCCAGACAACTAATTCTGAAGCATCATGCACTATTTTTCCAGTCTCAACTTCTGCAGATCCTTGTCCTTGATATGGTTGACTTTTGTTACCACTCAAGTTGCTGCTTTCTAGTTCTAAAATCACATTCTAAGTCACAGAGTTCCTTCCAGCCAAGTTGTGCGACCTATGACCCATTAGTTGTCTAGCCTTCTCTCCCTCCCTAGTATCAGCAAGAACTTGATTTACATCTATAGGGCAATAAGCATTTTCTCTCCAGTATAAGGCAAGAATTTCAAGGAAGTATGCGCGCCTACGCGTTCAAGTTCTTCCACTTAATTCTTCCTCTTCTAGGATCCCATGACGTGTTAATACTTTATCATTTGTTTATTCATCTCTAATGCCATTGCTTTGACCTTCCATGCCAGCATCTCTCAAAGTCGTGAGGCCTAGAGGCCTTGACAAGAGGAAGTTCAGACTGTCAAGATTGGTTGTAGCAACATGCAAGACATGAACCAACAGGTGTTGTCTGTAGATGCTATCGGAGAAGTCACTGTACATAGTGAAGAGAAACAACAACAACAACCCAGTGAAATCCCACAACGTGGAGTCTGGGGAGGGTAGAGTGTACGCAGACCTTACTCCTACCAAGGTAGGACGGCTGTTTCCGAAAGACCCTCGGCTCAATAAAAAACATAAAAAGAGGTCAGATAAGGCTAAGAGATTCAAAGCGATATGGAAATGAAGTAACGCAAGCGACACAGATAACATAGAATAATCAAAGCACAGGAAATAACAGATAATAGCATAAATCAGAGCACAAGAAATTATACTACGATAATGCGACTACTAATAAGACAGGATAATGAGACTATCTACTAGTCTTCTACCCTAATGTGGGTCCTCCAAACCCTCCTATCTAAGGTCATGTCCTCGGTAAGATGTAACTGCGCCATGTCGTGTCTAATTACCTCTCCCCAATACTTCTTTGGCCTACCCCTACCTCGTCTGAAACCATCCATGGCCAACCTCTCACACCTCCGCACTAGGGCATCTGTGTCTCTCCTCTTCACATGCCCAAACCATCTCAATCTCGCTTCTCGCATCTTGTCTTCCACCGAGGCCACTCCCACCTTGTCCCGAATATCCTCATTCCTAATCCTGTCACTCCTGGTGTGGTCACACATCCATCTCAACATTCTCATCTCAGCAACTTTCATCTTTTGAACGTGAGAAATCTTAACTGGCCAACACTCTGCCCCATACAACATAGTCGGTCTAACCACCACTTTGTAAAACTTGCCCTTAAGTTGTGGTGGCACCTTCTTGTCACATAGCACTCCGGAAGCAAGCCTCCATTTCATCCACCTTGCCCCAATACGATGTGTGACATCATCGTCAATCTCCCCGCTTCCTTGCATAATAGACCCAAGATACTTGAAACTACTTTTCATCTGGATGGCTTGGGTACCAAGCCTCACTTACAAGCCAGCCTCCTGAGGTGCTTCACTAAACTTACACTCTAAGTACTCTGTCTTGGTCCTACTCAGCTTAAACCCTTTAGAATCCAGAGTTTGTCTCCAATCCTCCAGCTTAGCGTTAACTCTGCTACGAGTCTCGTCGATCAGGACTATGTCATCCGCGAAAAGCATACACCATGGCACCTCACCTTGAATTTGCCGCGTCAATCCATCCATCACCAAGGCAAATAAAAACGGACTAAGAGCTGATCCTTGATGCAACCCCATCACAACTGGAAAGTGCTCCGAGTCTCCTCCTACTGTCCTTGATCACCCTAATGTACGCCACAGGTACACCTTTAGCCTCCAAGCATCTCCATAGGATCTCTCTTGGAACTTTGTCGTAAGCCTTTTCTAGGTCGATGAATACCATGAGTAAGTCCCTCTTCCTCTCCCTATACTGCTCCACCAGTCTCCTCACAAGATGGATGGCTTCTGTAGTTGAGCGTCCCGGCATGAATCCGAACTGATTCTCTGAAATAGACACGCCTTTCCTCACCCTCATCTCCACCACCCTTTCCCACACTTTCATAGTATGGCTTAGCAGCTTGATACCTCTATAGTTGTTGCAACTCTGGATATCTCCCTTAATCTTATATAGAGGGACCATTACACTCGACCTCCATTCTTCAGGCATCATTGCCGTCTTAAAGATGACATTAAACAACCTAGTCAGCCACTCCAAACCTGCCGGGCCCGCACTTTTCCAAAATTCCCCAGGAATCTCGTCAAGTCCGGTCGCTCTTCCCCTGCGCATCCTACGAACAGCACCCTTAACCTCCTCAACCTTAATACTCCTGCAATACCCAAAATCGTGACGCCTTCCTGTATGTTCTAAATCTCCCAACACAATGTCTCTGTCCCCTTCTTCATTTAAGAGTTTGGAGAAGTATGACTGTCATCTCCGTCTAATGAGAGTCTCCTCTACCAATACTTTGCCATGCTCGTCCTTGATGCACTTCACTTGAACCACATCACGTGCCTTTCTCTCCCTCGCCTTGGCTAGCCTGAACAATTTCTGATCCCCTCCTTTCTCTTCTAGTTCAGCATAAAGGCGTTCAAAAGCTTCCGTTTTTGCCGTCGCAACCGCCAACTTCGCCTCCTTCCTCGCCATCTTATAAAGTTCCCTATTCGTCCACTACTCCACCTCATCCTTGCTTTCTATCAACTTCGCATACGCCACCTTCTTTACTTCTACCTTCCCTTAAACTTCTCCATTCCACCACCAGTCCCCTCGATGCTGGCCACGACTACCTGTCGAGACCCCCAAAACAGACAGTGGAATATTGGCATACACGACTGAAGAAGAACAGGCAGTTGTATATCAGCGTACACGATGGAAGAAGAAACAACCAATTGTATATAGTTGTATGAAATGGACAGATGAGATGGTTTAGCTTTTGATAATTGTTGTTTCTTACATCGGAGGAGATGTTTGGTCCAATGGGATATTCCCAAAGAAAGGTAAGTGGAGGGCTATTTCCAATGCTATGGCTAAAATAGGTCATCATGCCTCACCTCTGCAGTGTGAGGATAAGTTTAATGATCTGAACAAAAAGTTCAAGAGACTGAATGATATTCTTGGGAGAGGCACCGGATGTTCTGTTGTGGCTGACCCTGCCCTTATGGAAATTATGGACCTGACTCATGATGTGCAGGAGGAAATGAAGAAGCTTTTAAGTAGTAAACAACTATTCTATCAAGAAATGCGCTCATACAACAATCAAAATAGATTATTCCTTCCAGATGATTTGGAACTCGAGCAATCTGTACTGTTCGCTCTCAAACGTAAGTACAGGTATGAGCCAGGAAGAATGAGGTTCCAATATGATTTATGCATCCCTGAACTCTATCATTAATTCTGAACTCTATCATTAATTCAGATCTAGAGATTCATGATTCTACTAACCATGAAGAGGACGAAACATTGCAGAATGTGCAACAAATTATGCATCGCTTACTGCAGTTGGAAGGATATAAGTTATAGATTCAGGCCCAAATTCTGGAACTGGAGAAGCAAGAGAATCAAGTGTCTGAGGTTCCGCCGCACAGAAGATAGGGAGCTTCAAGAACTGAGGTTGGAAAATAAAGCTATGATGCTTGATCGAGCGAATGGCACTTGAGCTCAAGCGCTGAAAAACAAGTCTTCTGGCTGAATAATGTATCAGCATATGCTTTAGCAGGGCGCTAATACGTGTCTGTAATTTTCCTTCTTTAAGTAATCCCCTTCCCCTTGCCCTTCGAACGTACCTACTGTCCCTTGTTTTCCAGGTGAGTGACTTGCAATAGTCTGTTTAAACCTACAAAACAACAAGACCATATTCCAGCAAATGTTAATCACAGAAGTAATCTGCAAAACTTTCAATCAATCAATTATACCTCAATTCCACATTAGTTGTGGTTAGGTATATGAATTTTTTGTATCCAATTGCTCTATTCATATTTCATTGGGATATGTGTGACCTATAGGTCACGGGATCGAGCCGTGGAAGTAGCCACTAATGTCTACATTAGGTTAGGCTTTCTACATCACAGTTCTTGGAGTGCGGCCCTTCCCGAACCCTGCTAACGTGGGATGCTTTGTGCACCGGGCTGCCTTTTTTTATACTAAGTAATTTTGTCTTCTCAAATTAGGGTTCTCCAGAACTAGAATTCCCACTTATTCATACAGGGATATACAAATCTTTAACCAAATTAGAAAGGCTGTTGACAAACACCAAAGGCAATGTAGGCATAACAACAACAGATAAGCTTTAATCACAATTATTTGGAATTGTGTCCTTGAGAATAACCAAATGATGTTGTATCAAGAAAAGGAAAACCCCATTAACAAATCCAAAAGATTACCTCAAATAACGACTCAGACTTTTGAACCAATCTTTAACCAATAAACAGGATCTTTTGAATTCATAGTTTGGGAAAATTTTGACGGGAGGTTATCCAAGAAATACTATTTTTTTGTTTTCCTGTATAAAAGTCGATCAATTATTCACTAACAAGGAATCTGGACGAAAGAACCTACCACTAAATTTACAAAGTGATCTTTATCTTTACTGGTACTCCCTCCATCTCAAAATATTTGTCATTTTATTAAAAATACTTGTCTCAATTTATCCAATACTAGATTAAGTAGTTTATTCCCACTTTACTCTTGTATTAATTACATCAATTGGCTTATTTTGTGAGTTCACCGACTAATATTTAAGAGGTTTCATCATTAATAGAATAAATATTTATTTAGGAGATAAAATATGCTAAGAGGGTAAAATAGTTAAAATACTACTCTACAAATGCTTTCTTAATGGGTGTATAAATGAAATATGCGACAAATATTTGGGGACGGAGGGACTAATATTTAAATATACTAAAATAATAACAAAGTATCTTTTCGTAAAAACCAAAAGATAATAAAAATATTTCTAACCTTTAATTAAATAAAAGGATCATATTAAGATGTTGGGATAGGAATCATGCGCTCCTTATTTAGCCGGGCACATATGCCACTTAGTAGAAAGAGACTCGACAATACTAGGAGATTTATTAAGATGGGTGATCAACGCACCACGCTAGATGGGTAAGACAAGCATCTAACTCACTAAATACAAGTAAGACATGTGGGCTAAACGAACTCAATTCCCTATATAAGTATATTTAGCAACAATTAACATCATGATTTATATTTGATTACTGTAATCAGTTTCAGCTTATTCAGGTATCTTGCTTTGGTATCCTGGTTATATAATTGGTGTTGAAGCTTAATTATGTCATTATGCATTACCGTTTCAAAGCTTGTCCTACTGGTAAGACATGGGTGGAGTGATGATCTTACTAGTTCATTTTGACTCATTATTTACTGTTCTGTGCAGATATTGTTGAAAGGTATCTAGTAGCATATCGTTGAGTTGCTCGTCCAGTTTCCACAGTTGAGGTGAGCCATCCACCCATCCATAGAGGTATCTTCAGCTCCAATCTACTTTTAATCTTTTCATTAATTTATTTTTGAGTTGCGTCTCGTATCATTGTATTAAATTTCTAGTTACAAAGTTCATGATTTTGAAACAAAACAGATCTTTTGAATACATTGTGAGGGAAAAATTTGATGGGTGGTCATCCAAATATTAGAATGAGAAATTGCTCTTTTTTGTTTTGATGCATAACAGTCATTTAATTATTTATTAATTCAACTAAAAGTCAAAAATAGATATATCTTATTCAGAAAAATATTAAAACCATACATTAACTCAGGGTCCTATAAACTTGAACGAACGAACTTCCTCGAAAAAAATCACATATCATTCATGTACAACTCTTATATTATGTGTAATCTTATAATCACTTCGCACATGCATTAAGCAAGTATACATTCATATAAGCATAACTTATAAAATCATACACATTCATCAAAAAACTCTGAGAACATTCTCAAAATTATATTATTTTGCTCATATGGCCTTTTTTCGCAACATTCATTGTGCTCGTAATTTTCTCTTTTGGGCTGGGTTTCTCTGATATCTCGCCCTTAAGACTATTTTTCATGTTACTTTCATAATTGTGATCTTGTTGGCCCTCGCCAAAACGTGCCCTTTTTAAAACCATAGTAATACATATGCATATATATTATATTACCATACATATATCGCATTTGTAAATATATGATTACTCATATAATCTATATATAATATAAAGCTAGGAATAGACAAGGTGATGTGGCACCTCTCTATAGCCAACAATTGCATTTTATCTTTTTTCTCCTTTGTTTGGAGTTTTTTTGAATTTTTTCTACATAATCTATTAGCTAAATGACTTAAAAAAAAAGTGAAAACGACATAGGAAATATATAAATAGTTTTCCTTATTTACAAAACATAACGATATTTTATGAAACATAACGGATTTTCATATATTTTTCATTGTTTTTCCCAGAAAATAATTTTAAAAAAAAATATATCTTTTAAAAAAATTAAAATTATTTGTTTTAAAAAAATATTTTAAACTTTTGAAAAAAAATTATATTTTTAAAAAAAAAATCTCAAAGGCTTAAAAAATTACCTCAAATTTTTGTGTATGAAATATGTATGTGTGAGCGAAATTTTTAATATAATTTTCATACACAAAATTGTGAGTAAAAACTTTAAGCCTTGAATATTGTATGAAAGTTGTTACAATGTTGTTGTAGTTGTATTAATTTTCCAAAAACCTAATATGAACTTTATATACGAAAAATGTGAATGAAATTCTAAGTCTTGAACGAAATATACACATTTCATACCATTCTCATACATAAAATTTTGAGCGTAATGTTTCAGCTTTGATCGAGATATATACATTTCATACGTCTTTCATACACTAAATTTGAGTGAACTTTTTAAGCCTTGAGCAAGATATACACATTTCATATACAAAAATTTGAGCAATTATTTTAAGTCTCGAATGTTGTATCAAAGTTGTATACAATGTTGTTGTAGTTGTATTAATTTTACAGAAATCTAACATGAACTTTATATACGAAAATGTGAGCGAAATTTTAAGCCTTGAGCGAGATACAAATTTCATACCATTTTCATACACGCAATTTTGAGCAAATGTTTTAAGCCTTGAACGAGATATACACATTCCATACATTTTTCATACCGTTTCATACACTAAATTTTGAGCGAACTTTTTAAGTCTTGAGCGAGATATACACATTTCATACATAAATTTTTTAGGGAAAAAATACTTTTTTAAAAATAAGATAAAATTTAATTTGTTTTTAAAATAAAAATATATTTTTTTAATATTTTAAAAACTAAAAATAATTTTAAAAAATGTTAAAAAATATTTTTTTTAATTTTTTTTTTTTTTTTTTAAAAAGCATGTTTTGTATAGGGTTTGTAATGTTATGTTTTGTAAATACAAAACTACCGTCACATTTCGTAAATATTTCTCCTTAATATGTATATATATGTACTTTTCCCTTGAAAAAAAAGCCTCGCAAAAATAAATGTTCACATATGATGTGCCGGGAATTTAGGCACATCTAATGCTTTTTAACTCTAAGTTTCACTTGTTTTCGAGCAAGTTTGTGTTAGTTTAATGTGTTTTGTGTGTTGTGCAGGTATTTTGAAGTAAGAATGCTCGGAAAGCGAAAAAACGAGGATAATAAGAAATATGTTCTGATAAGCATAAGGACGGACCGTAAACATGCTCGACGGTCCGTCGAATCGCCTTGTCAATAAGTTCCTGCGAAGTAGCAAATCATCAGAGCATTATCAGATCGTCGACTTGCACCGTCGACATGATCGACGGTCCGTCGAAGTGTTTCGACGGTGGAGTTCCTGCAGAGTGATAAACGTATACTCAGATCGTCGATATGGTCGTTGAGCATGTCGACGAGCGTCAAAGTGCAAAGACGACCCGTCGAAGTACAAGCCGAGCTGGAACAGGACTGGGATTGATTATTTCGAGTTTGACTTGTATAAATACCTGTTTAGGTTTTATTTTTCAGAGATCTGGAGTTTAGACTTGTAGTAATTACTTTTGAGTTGTTATTGGTTTTGAAGATTTCCAGATGTTGACACCCAATTTTGTTCCGCCTCTCCCCCGAAATACCTATTTATGCTTCTAATATTTTTAGAAAATTAAAAAATGCATATATTTGTGTTTTACTATAATTATTAGCCTTTTATCAATACCGGCACTTCATTATTTTATTACGGTTACTATTATTATTATTATCATTATTATTATTATTATTTATTACTATTATTATAATTCACAATTTTTATCATTTCGATATTTTACCAGCTTACGCATGCGCATCGCGTTTATCTTTGCATAATTAAATAATAGTATTTATTTCACTGTGGATTTTCAAAAAAATATTGTTGCACTACTATTATAGCGTCATATGATCTTATTACCCGAGTCCTAATAATCACACATTTTTTGTATTAAGCACCCTCAGCATATCGTTAATTAAAATGGGTCTTTTATTTAAATTTAGAAGCCAAACTATTACTTGCACTCAGTCCGTATTTTGATTTATCGGATTCAAAATCAAAGTCCAGTCAACTCATAAATATTTTTTACCAGCCCATATTTTAATCTCGATTTTTTAGAACAGTTCGTGTTTTAATTCGCTAGCCCATTCTTTTAATACCCGGTCTAAAATTGACCCAGTCCACAAATGGACCGGGTCTGACCCATTTTATTCAAAATAAGGGAAACCGTATCCCCTCATTTCCATTCTCGCCTCCGCACCTCCGCCGCACATCCCCCACTTCACTGATTCCTCCGTCTGACCTCCCCACTCGCCACTGTCCCTCACACCCATACCTCTGACACCTCACGTTCCTCTCCACCACACCCACGTTCCCTGCCATTTCCCTCACACCCATACCTCTGACACCCCCCACGCGTCTGTCATCTCCACTCTTCGTTGTTCCCCGCTTCCTCTCTCTTTCTTCAACACAAAAGCCAAAAGATCTATAAAGGGTTGTGGGGGTTGAATCGAAGAAAGGGGGGATTCCATTAGAAGAGACGGGGATCTAAAAAAAAAAAGGAAAAGTTCGGGGAACAGATCTAAAAACCCTGTTTATTCTTTGAAAAATACAAGTTTCCAGTGGCCAAAGTTCCCCCTAAAAAGGGGTTCTGAATCTGTAGTGGTTAGAATTCTGAATATCGAATTAGGAACACGAAATTAATTTTCTTTGTTTTCGTTTGTGTTGGTATTGCGTTGAACCCGAGCATCGCAAGCTCAAATTCGAGAGTGTTCGAGGGTGAATTTGAAACCCCGTACCCACTTCGCTGCACCCGAAACAGGTGATTCTCCTTTTCCCCTTTCGAATCTTTTTTTTTTTGTTTTATTTTTTGGGTTCGTTCATTTTGTATAGATTCAATTTTTTGTCCTGGATTTGTATGTTCAGTGTCTATGTATGCGTTAAGACAGTCCAGTTATGTGCTTTTAATTGTTATATGCTTGGTTGCTGTGGGTTTTGATTTTCAGTTTAATAATGGCTTAAACCTTATAAGGGTGTAAATGAAATGTAGAATAGCCAAGCCAGTAGTGTATACAATATATTCCGAGTGATTTGTCAAATTGGTCTGATCAGTTAGCCATACTGTCTAGTCTATCACGTTTCGTTTAGGTTGGTATAAACTAAAATGTCTCCTATTTGAAGGGGTGCTATATTAATTGTCAGCATGCCATAGTTTAGCCTAATCTTTGTTATAAACTCTGTCTAATCAAAATGTTGGAAAATCTTGTGTTTTCGGTTGGAGTTTGGTTTGAATCAGTGAGATGTTTAATATGATTCAATTTAGCCCATAAGTTGTTCTGATTGAGTCCTGTTTGATTGTGTGCCATGATCATACCTATGAACTCATTGAGTAAATCTGTGAAATCTGTTGAGGTCTCTGATCATCTTTGTCTTCTAATAATCCTGGTTTGATGGATAGTCGAAGCATATTGCACTCAAGTATGTTATGTTCATGGTAAATATTCAAGTTTGGAAAATATATGATTAAGAAGTCTACATGCTTTACCCACATCTCATTGTGGTAGTGTAATCTTGCCATGAATCCTGTTTAAAGCTTATATTCAAACTCTATTGCCTTAAGACATTATTGAGTTAAAAACCAAATTTCTGGTGAGATTATAGTAAAATGAAGTCTCAGGTGTGACCATTCTTTTCTTGACCAAAATGATTCATTACTCTTTCTTTTTAAAAATGAAGTATGCCATGTTATAATCTCTGTGCCTGTAATATATCCATCTACAAATATTGAATATCTCTGTCGAATGTCACTGCTGTGTGTGATTCAATGTTGATATCAATTGGTCCAATCAAGCATGTTTATGTTTGATTCAATCTTTGTTTATTTAAAAACTGCTTTGAATGAAGTTTGGTAAGTTGAACTGAAACAATAACATGGTCAAGATATGGATGTTTTCCTGAATCTGGTTGTTTTAAGCCCAGTCTCTCGGTCCCTCATTTCTGTCATCATCCTGTCCCTGCTTTTAAAATTATCAGGTTTGGTATGAAGTCCTTTTATTCGTTTGGCATGGTATGTCAATGCTTGAATGAATTCCCTCTTGACTCTCGAGTTTGGAAATCTTTGCTTAATATGAAATTCGCATAAATGATGTTTCATTAAGTGTGTGAAACTTTGAAACAAGAAAGGGGGGATTAGAAAACAATAATTACCTAGTTTTTGGCAGTATTAAATTGTTCTCGAGTTTTGGCAGTATTAAACTGTTCATTTGCCTTTGCAAGTGATTATAACTGAAGTACTAATTTGAGTATTATCAGACTATGAAAATTGGCAGTAAGTTCAATACTTTGAGTTTGAGTTTATTGATCAAAACATGAGATATACTAAAAATATACATAGAGTATACACGACCTACTGATTTGTTTTTTTGAGTTATATTTCGCATGTTTAACTTCATTCGTTGATTATATACTAATCCTCTCTTTTATTTTTTATGCATGACCACCGCGTACGAGTTCTCGGATTCATTCTTCTCTTGCATTCGCTGTTGGGCTAAAAGCCCAACGCAATCCTTTTGAGTCATTTCTATTAATTCTGCCACAGCAAAGAAAGAGAACAAGTTTCTGGGCCAAAGCCCAATAAGCAGCAACGGCCCACAACAGCAACATATAAAATTTATTGGGCCTTAAGATGGACCAGATCCATTGCATCTTTTCTTTCCCTCTCTTCCTTATTTTTATTGTTGTATTTATATTTGCTTTGTATGACTAACCTTATCTTATTTTTATTAACTTTAGATGATTCCTAATGAATTAATAGATTAGTTTTAATGACGGGTAGTTAGTTTAAAGAAGACTAGTCATCAACTCCATAAGTTTTATTCTCTTCTTTCCATGTTAAAACTATTTATAATGTCTAATATTTATTTTATTTGGAACAATTGATTTGCAAAATAACATGACTACATATTTTAAGTAAAGCGAATCATGTTTTATTCTTACTATCATAGACATTTCTAAAAGCGTCACTAATACACAGATATAAGCTCAAGTATATTTTATAAACATTGTTTTCAAGATTCATCCAATTATATATATTTTAGCCGAGCATAGTTAAATAAAGTTCAAAAGAAAAGAAAACTCATCATCTTTTGCATTCTATGTATAAAATAAGTCTATGATTTTCTACACCACTGTACTCATATGATGTAATTTCATTCTAAGTTTAAATTGGCTAGGTCTTTTCTTAAAAGCTTCTATTTATATGCGTATCATTATATTTTGCAAGTCTTATTTTTTTAAAATAGTATTTTTATTTAAAGCCTCAGCATATCTTTTAAATCTTATTTTAAGCAGCGTTATTATATTTTAGTTTAAAACCTTGATAACACTATAAGCCATTTTCTTAAAATTTAAGCATCTCATCTAACCTTAATTAATTAACTTAAGTTTGGTCGGACAACCGTAGTTAACGGATTCTAAAGGATGCCTAACCCCTTCCCTTTAGGATAATATAGAGCCCTTACCTGGAATCACATTGGTTTAGCAGACTATTAACGGAGGTTTAGTTTTAACTTTACCTTAGTTAACATCTAGGTGTCCTAATTCACCGTTAAATTAATTAGGTGGCGACTCCTTAAAACAAAATAAAGTAGGAATCACCAATACGTCATACTCCAAAATCAACCCGGTTAAAATGGGGTATGACACCAGACAATTACTTTCAAGGTTTATTCGTAAGTTCAATACAATAATTCAATTATGCAATCTTCAATCTTTTATTGTTTTCTTGTTGCTATGAGTAGCTAAACACCTTTACTAAGGTTGTGAACCCAAGGATGGGTGTGTTGTGATTGGGGATCGTGAAAGATATATGCATAATGGATTGTTAGGGTTTATTTGTTCTTCGTTTTCATCATATAGTTAGTTGTTGCAAACATTAGCTAACGCCATAAACTTTAGTTTATTTGGGAAAATAGCTAGGGTTAAGTAAGAACAAATAACAAGAACTCAGGGCTTTAAATCTTGTTTAATAAATTCCCTTAGGAATAAGAAGAATTTACTTGGCATAATTAACCGTTTTTCATGCATACTTTCTTATCTTTGGAAAAAATATAGAAAGAAATAATTTTTTCTTAGTGGGAAATAGTTCAGATTCACATAGAGGTTAAGTGCATCTATACAAACAGTCCATTAGAAGTATATCAAGATCGATACCCATGATCATACACTTCTTACGGGGACACAACCTTGGTTCTTTTTACTCATACATTTACAACTTTAAATTTCCAGTCACTTTAAATTAGTCCACAAACCAAATCAACTATAAAACCCTTTTCTGGAATACACCAAGACCGCAAGATTAGTATAATACTTGTTTAGTAAACTTTTCACACCATATTCTCTATGGGATTCGACCCCAACCTCATTGGGTTACTATATTTGACAATGTTCGCGTTATACCATTAATAGGTGCAATTTGAGCGTATCAAATTTTGGTGCCGCTGCCGGGGAATACGGTTTTGAAATTACTAAATAGTGTTTACTCTTCTTAAAGTCTTTGTCATATTCCAACACACCTTGTTTGCTACCATGTAAACCAGGTGATCATGGCCAACAACGAACTTCCAATAGAGAATGTTTTTGCTGACGAACCGGAAGCAGATGAAGACTTTGCATCTGCAATCATTCATCTGAGATTGACTGCTACTACTATCAAGTTTGATAATTCCCTCTATCATATGCTCAAACAAGAGGGATACTTTCGGAATGCAGTCGATGATGACCCTCACCAACACATAACAAACTTTCTGGATGTGTGCTCTCAGCATATCCAGCGAGATGTGACTCAAGAAGCAGTTCGGCTTAAACTTTTCAAATATTTGTTGGCCGGAGAAGCGAGAAAATAGTTCACAAAGCTGCCCCGAAACTCTATTGCTACATGGGAGGAGATGGTCAGAGTGTTTCTCAGGAAGTGGTATCCTCCGAGTAAAAGAGCTGAAATTCGTGATCAGATTTACGAGTTCAAACAACATAATGGGGAACAACTTTTTGAAGCTTGGGAGAGGTACAAAGAATATTTGGATAGGAGCCAAACCATGGCTTTCTAGATCAGATTTTGAAGGAGAAGTTCTATAGAGGGTTGGATCCTATGACCCAAGCGATAGCCAATAATGCTGCCAGCGGTTGTTTCATGAATAAGTCC
Organism: Lycium barbarum; assembly: GCF_019175385.1. NCBI lineage: Eukaryota > Viridiplantae > Streptophyta > Magnoliopsida > Solanales > Solanaceae > Lycium > Lycium barbarum. Next base: position 98,419,187 of record NC_083344.1, read on the forward strand.
TATGCTACTATTATTGATATACTTGATCGATTGACTACACATAGCCAAGCATGGAATTCAAGTAATTCTGATGGGCTATCACTTGGAACACCGTTGATTCAAAATATTGTGAAAGATAGCCAAGACACGCACCAGACGTTGGCACAATTGGCCACTAGTCTCTCTTTACTGACAAAGAGGCTTGATGAGAGAGAAGCGAAAAAGGTGAACGTTTGTGAAGATATCTCAGGCATGCCGCCTGGAATGTACCATGTCTCAGAGGGTCCGTATCAAGAGGGCCCCCCTCTGCAAATTGAGAATGTTCAGTATGCAGATTACATAGCGAAGGGGGATATTCCTGGGCCAATTCAAAGATACTGGAGACCCCAACAAGGACAGGGGTCATACAATCAAGGGAACTACAACAACAACCAAGGGAACAACAACAACAACTATGGTGGACCGAACCAAGAGAGATACAACAACAACAATGGTAATTTTGGGAACAGAAGTTCCAACCCTTATATTCCACCAAAAGGGCAGTTTAATGATCAAGGTAGTTTGAGGTTGGAGTCAATGCTTGAAAAAGTGTTGGCAAGTCAGACAAACACTGAAAAGATATTATCTGGGCTATCAGAGACGGTGGTCTCTCATTCAGCAGCTATTCAGAATCTTTAATAGCAGATACATGATCTTTCCAGAGAACAGCATCCTGCTAGAAAATGAGGGCTTCCTAGTGATACTATTCCAAACCCGAAGAATAGTGGAGGAGTAGAACGTACTTTTGCTATTAGCATGAGGAGTGGTAGAATACTTCAAGGTGCTGACAAGAAAGTGGTTGATCTAGATAATATTATTGAGGAATAAGAGATGCGTTCTGAAGTTCCTATTACTGATGAGGAAGTCCGTGGTGAAGAAAAAGTTTCTGATATTCCAGAAGTTGATGCTGATACAGGGAAACACTCGATAAAAGGGACTCTTCGCCCTATGATCAGTTGAAGCAGTTAACAGTGAATTTTCCATTCTTAGATGCTGTCAAAGAGATGCCCGAATTCGCTAAGTTTGAGAAAGACCTGCTTACGAAGAAAAGGTCTGTTCAACATAAGACAGTGAATTTAACTCATCGTGTGAGTTCAATTATTGCTTCCACCATAGTTCAGAAGAAGGGAGATCCAGGGGCATTTACCATTCCATGCAATATTGGGCGTCATGCAGTCGCCCGTGCTCTGTGTGATAATGGGGCGAGTATCAACTTGATGCCCCTTGCTATTTTCAAACAATCTGAATTGGGGACTCCTAGACCGACTTCTATGCGATTATAGATGGCAGACAGATCTATCAAGAAGCCAATTGGGGTTATAGACGACGTGTTGGTTAGGGCTGTTCAAAATCGAACCGTAACCAATAACCCAACCGCAAAATTGGCTTATCGGCTTATTGGTATTGGGTTATTGGATTAACGGTTAGTGAACGGATTAAAATTTTATAATTAACGGTTTATCGGTGCGGAGACGGATTACTCAAATTTCTTATCGGATAAACCGTTAAAAATTATTATATTTATATTTTTATCCCTTAGATATATGTGAAATCACAAACTACAAAAGTACCTTTGTTATATTCTAATAGGTTTAACTCTTTGTCGGCCAAACATGATTATATAAGGAAATATACACTATTTCTATCATTAATGCCTTCAGTTACCACTTGCCTATTTCATATTTGAAACAGCAACAGTGGAATTGATAATGTAAACTCTACCCTAAGAAGACTGTCATACGGTCACTGTATGATATGTAACGAACATATGGGGATGTTGTAAAGGGTGTGGAAGCTTTAATTTCCATTTCATCGGTGAAAGTTGGACTACATGCCATGATTTTAATTTTTATTGTCTCGTAGATTTAACCGATGCACCGCCCAGTAACCGCCCGATTATTGCTAACCTGATACCGAACCAACCGATATCTTATCGGTTGGCTAGCGGATTAGTACATTTAAAAGCCGATAATCGATAAGCCGAACCGTTAAGTGTAATAATCTGCCCGATCCGCCCAATAAGCAGCCCTAATGTTGGTGCAAGTGGGTAAGTTCATGTTGCCTGCTGATTTCATAATTCTGGATTATGCGGTGGATAGAGATATTCCCATTATCTTGGGAAGACCGTTCCTTTCTACGGGAAGAGCGCTTATGGACTATGAAAAGAATGAAATAAAGTTCCGAGTTATTGATGAAGAAGTGACTTTCCAAGCAAGCAAGGGGATGAAGTTGCCAAGCGCTTATGAGAGTATCTCGGTTATTGATACGTTTGATGGGATTGATGATGCTGTCGAACATAAAATGGAAGAAGAAAGTCTGGGAGAAGCTCTCGCTGCAGTTCTGATAAACTTTGATGCTTGTGATATGGAGGGCTACGTGGAAACTATAAACGCGCTTGAGGGTCTAAGTTCCTACACTTACCACCCAAGAAAGCTTGATCTTGATCTTGCAAATAGAACCACTCCACCAGCTAAGCCTTCTATTGTTGAGCCACCAAAACGTGAGCTTAAGCAGCTCCCAGCGCACTTGAGGTATGATTTCCTTGGTCCGAACAAGACATTGCCAGTGATCATTTCAGCATTATTGACAGAGGAACAGGTTGAGCGTTTAGTGGAGATTTAGCGCGAGTATAGACGTTCTATTGGTTGGACCATAGCAAACATTCGGGGTAATCCTTCTAGTATTTGTGAGCATAAAATTCAGCTAGAGGAGGACAACAAACCGAGTGTTGAGCATCAGCGGAGATTGAACCAGAACATGTAAGAGGTCGTGAAAAAGGAGATCATAAAATAGTTAGACGCTGAGGTAGTTTATCCGATTGCAGACAGCAAGTGGGTATGTCCTGTTCAATGTGTACCAAAGAACGGAGGTATCACTGTGGTGCCTAATGCAAAGAATGAGCTGATTCCCACTCGTACAGTTACTGGATGGCGTGTTTGCATGGACTATAGGAGGCTTAATACTGCCACTTGTAAAGACCATTTTCCCATGTCTTTTATTGATCAGATGTTGGATAGGCTGGTTGGGAGGTCTTACTATTGCTTCCTAGATGGATACTCGGGCTATAATTAGATCAACATTGCCTTAGAAGATCAAGAGAAGACGACGTTTACTTGCCCCTATGGGATGTTTGCGTTCAGCCGAATGCCCTTTGGGCTGTGCAATGCACCAGCCATTTTTCAGGGGTGCATGATGTCGATCTTTTCTGACATGGTAGAGGATTTCGGGGAGGTATTTATGGATGATTTCTCTATTTTTGGTGATTTGTTTGATGATTGTCTTGACCATCTAGGTCAAGTGCTGAAAAGATGTGAGGAGACAAATCTCGTGCTAAATTGGGAGAAGTGCCACTTTATGGTGAAGGAAGGGATCTTCCTCGGTCACAAAATTTCTGAAAAGGGAATTGAGGTCGATCAAGCGAAGATAGATGTGATTGCGAAACTTCCTCCACCCATCTCAGTCAAAGGTGTCCGAAGTTTCTTAGGACATGCTGGGTTCTACAGGCGCTTCATCAAGGATTTCTCCAAGATTGCTAACCCGATGTGCAAGCTTCTTGAAAAAAAGGCTAAATTTGTGTTTGATGACAAGTGTCGAAAGGCGTTTGATGAACTAAAGGAGCGCCTCACTACTACTCATGTGATTGTTACTCCGGATTGGTCCTTACCTTTTGAGCTGATGTGTGATGCTAGTGGGTTTGCAATAGGTGTTGTGCTTGGTCAGAGGCACAATAAAATTATGCACCCGATCTACTATGCTAGTTGGACACTTAATGTGGCGCAGATGAACTACACGGTGACCGAGCAGGAACTGCTTGCAATAGTTTATGCTTTTGAGAAGTTTCAGTCCTATTTGCTGGGGTCCAAGGTTGTGGTGTACACTGACCATGCTGCGTTGAGGTATTTGATGGCAAAGAAGGAAGCTAAGCCGCGACTGATTCGTTGGGTCCTTTTGATACAAGAGTTTGATTTCGAAGTAAAAGATCGAAAGGGATCCGAAAATCAGGTCGCAGATCATCTCTCTAGGCTTGAAGAAACTGGGGTGCCATCAGAAGAACTTGACATTGAAGATACGTTCCTAGATGAGAAAGTTTTGGCGGTGGCTATGCAGGTGGCACCTTGGTTTGTCGATTTTGCTAACTACTTGATAACAGGTAGCATTCCCAACGAGATAAAATCGTATCAGAAAAAGAAGTTTTTGCGGGATGTTCGTCGGTACTGTTAGGATGAACCATACTTATTCAGAACTTGCGCTGATAACATTATTCGGCGTTGTGTCCTAGAGAGTGAGGTATTGGAGATTTTGAAGGCTTGCCACGACTCTCCAGTTGGGGGACATCATAGTGGTACGAGGACTGCTGCAAAGGTCCTGGAATGTGGTTATTATTGGCATACTCTTTTTCATGATGCTAATCTGATGGTGCGTTCTTTTGATCAGTGCCAAAGGCAAGGGAATATTGGTAGAAGGAAAGAGATGCCTATGAACTTTGTAATGAAGGTTGAAGTGTTCGATGTTTGGGGAATTGATTTTATGGGTCCCTTTGTAAGCTCTTGTGGAATGAAATACATCTTGGTTGCTATTGATTATGTCTTTAAATGGGTAGAAGTGGTGGCTTTACCTAATAACGAAGCCAAGAGTGTCATGGGATTCTTGAAAAAGAACATATTTACTCGTTTTGGTACCCCAAGGGTGATAATCAGTGATGGTGGTTCTCACTTTTGCAATAAAGCCTTTGCGGGATTGATGGAGAAGTATGGAGTCAAGCATAGGGTGGAAACCCCGTATCATCCTCAGACAAGCGAGCAAGTTGAAGTCTCTAATCGAGAGATAAAGAGTATTTTAGCAAAGACGGTGAATGCGAACAGAATTGATTGGGCCTGCAAGCTCAATGATGCTCTATGGGCTTACCGGACTGCGTTCAAAACTCCGATTGGGACTTCGCCTTTCAAGCTAGTTTTTGGTAAAGCATGCCACCTGCCAGTTGAACTTGAACATAAGGCCATATGGGCCTGATGAAGCAATATCATGACAAGAAAATCCTGAAGCGGGAATTCTACAAGGGAGACCCCGTCTTGCTGTTTAATTCTAGATTGAAGCTGCTTCCGGGCAAATTGAAATCACGGTGGTCAGGTCCCTTTGAAGTGGTAAGTGTCTCACCCCATGGAGCTATTGAATAGAAGTCCGAAGACGAAACTCGAACATTTAAGGTGAACGGGCAGAGGGTGAAGCACTACCATGGTATGATTGCGGGAGACAGAATTGTGGACCGATATCGGTTGAAGCACGTTGGGATGAATGCTGACTCGGCGAGTCCTGACTAAGAGTAAATTGATAACACCGTAGTGCTGCGACGTTAAATCAAGCGCTTCTTGGGAGGCAACCCAAGTTTAAAATTCTGTAATTTTGTTTTTGTAGGTTTTATTTTTATTTTTATTTTTTACAAGTGTCGAGAGCGCAGGAACTGAAACTCAAAAAACTATCAAAGTTACACCAGAGCACAAAGATGGGCCGTCGACATGTCGACGGATCGTCAATGTACAATGACGGTATGCAGATCTGAACTTATGAGGATTAGCAACTGCTCATCTGCAGGTGAGTAAATCGACGAGCATGTCGACGGACCGTCGACACGTTCTACGACGTCGTCGAAGTGCTCGTCAACAGGTAAGCTCTTTCTTCTATTTCTTTGGTCGTCTTTACGTGACGAGTCGTCGACATACGACGACTCGTCCAAAAATTACAAAAAAAAAAAAGAATATAAGGGGCAACAGTCGCACAAATTCTTAAAAGAATAAACGAAGCAACTATAACGGGCAGAGCAGTTATTCCCCACTCTTCAAATTCTTAAACTCCCTCCATAAATCCCCACAAATTCATCCATAAATCACTCCCATTACAATCCCACAACCCTTCACTCTCACCACTATTGAAAATCACGACTCTCTGTCCTAGGGTTATGAATTGGCTCAGTCTTTTTCTCTGTGTTAGCCAAGTTTTCTTCAAAGTTTCCTTCCATATCAGGTGTGTGCATAAATTTTGGCCTTTTCTTGATTTTAATGTTGGTATTTGTTCAAAAATTGCTAAAGAAGTTGCCTAGGGTTCCCAAACTAATTGAAAATTTTGATTATGGGACCTAGGTTGTATTTGATGGTATTGAAATAAGTTGGGTGTGTTTTTAACTAGGATACATGGGTGATATCTTTGATGTGAATGCTAAGGGTAGAACTTATGACTTAGGGTTTGTACTGGTTGAGTGAAATCCATGCTTAAATTTGTAAAAACAATTGTGAAATTATTGGTTGGGGAGGAGAATTTGGTATGATTGTTGTTAGGAGGACTCACGGGGACGAGAATATCGTGCCCCCATTGAGTCGGCGGGCATTTTGATCAAATTTTTGGTTCATTATGCCCGCCAATGGTCCGAAAAAAAGGAATTTTGTTGAAACATGAAGCTTAAGGAGTGAAGCCTGAGTAACTCCAACGGGTTGGAGGTATTTCAATTAGAAATCTTGGTTTGATATCGTTATACCGACCAAACGAAACCCGAATAATTGCCAAAAGTCAAAAAGGTAAAAATAAGACAGGCTGAAGTCTGAGTAACCCGAAGCCCCAAAACCCCAAAAATGTGCAAAATAGTTGAAAATTGGTTCTCTGATTGATTGAAATGGAAAACGCAAAGCCGAAACAAGTTGTGATGTCTGTTTACTGTTGGTTGCTGATGCAGGGCCGTAAATATGTCAATCGCACCGTCGATAGGTCGACGGATCGTCTTTCCATAAAAACGGTCCCATCAAGTTGATTGACGGTCCGTCGACAGGTTCGACGGTCCGTCAAAGCTCATCGACGGTCTGCAGACAGAGAACTGAAACTGAGATTTTTTTATACTCACAAACTAACTGTGTTGATTTCACCTGTACGGATTGACTAGATTGTGGTTTTTGATGATTACAGGTATGGCGCCACCAAGTTGACAACCACCCGAGGGGGTGGCTCGAGGCAAACTCAAAGAACAACAGATCGAAGGAGGCCCAATGGCCAACCCACACATAGAGACGAGAGGTCGGATGATGAGCCTGAGGTTATGCCCGTGAAGAAGAACAGGGCTGCTCCTCCCCTGTGGAATAGGCAGGTCACAGTACCGGCTCCTACACCTCCCAGTTCCTCCTAGTTTGATGAGGAGGAATCATCTACATCTGGTTCCGGTGATTGATCCGAGGAGGAGGGATCAGAGGCTGCATCTGGAGATGCCTCACCTGCTGCACGGGCACAGTCTACTGAGGATGCCGCTCAGTCCTCGCAGGCACCTTCTAGATCCCAGACCCGTCAGAGCCCACAACTTGGTGATGATGAGGCTGCTACTGATACTGATACTGAGGCGGCTAGGGCTCAGGAACTTAGAACTAAGAGGCTTGAGGATCATTTCACTATTGAGGGTGCCAGAGAGATGTATGAGTACGACATTGAGTTAAAAGGTGACGACACCCAGCATGAGAACCGCACAATAAATGAAGAAAGGCGGATCAGTTTTGAGGGGCTCGAGATCTTACCCAAGGCCAGAGATCTCATTCGCCACTATCAGCTAGCAGGAGCCGCTTGGGGAGTATTGCCCGATTTTGGTTCGTGAGATATATGCCGCATATGGGGCCTTGATCAGAAAAGTTAGAAAGAGGCGCCAGAAATTGAGAGAGATACCGCCACTGAGCGAGGTTGAGATCAGAGGGGTGAGTGTTGATATATCTGCACAGGCTATCAATACAGTATATTTCAGTAATAACTACACCGCCCCAAGGCAGACAATTGAGCTAGAAGACAAATTGCTAAGACGTAAGGAGCAGTCCGTCAGGGACTGGGTAGCTACAGTATTGGGTCGCCCGACCAAGAGAGCCGAATGTACTAATTTGAAGAATTGGATAAAGAAGAGTTGGTTGACTCTAGAGGAAAAATTTTGGTGGAGCGTGGTGAAGTTGCAGTTTCTCCCTACTCAGGTCGATAATGCTCTTACGGTTGACAGGCAGGTTGTTGTAGCCGCATTGATGTCCAGATACTCGATTGATTTCCGAGCATTGGCAAGTACGGAGATACAGTTGAGGGCGTCCCAGCCCAACACCTCCCTGATATTTCAATGCCTGATTTCAGAGCTTGTTCAGAGGTCACAAGTGCGGTTTATAGACAATATCGACCACCAGATTACAGCATCGTCGCTCTATTCGGTAGAAAAGAGCAAGAAGAAGGTCGTTGATGAGAGCCAAGGGGAAGCGGATGGGTTCCCAGTGGCACTTGGAGGGATACCCCTACCGCAGGAGCTGACTCATTGATTCGCTCAAATTACACATATTAATGACGTAAAGCGAACGTTGTCAAATATAGTAACCCAAACAAGGTTGGGGTCGAATCTCACAGGGAATATGGAGAGAAAAAGGTACTAATTATTTATGTAACTAATCTCTAGAAACTTTAATTTTATTCCGAATAGTATAGAGGAGAGATTTGGTTTGTATTAGCTATTTTGAAGTATTTAGAATTTGTTTGGATTGGGAGAACCAAAGTTGTGTACCCGCGATGATTAGATGTTATGCTATGGGTATCAATATGATATATTTCTAATGGGTCGGGGTTTTGTATGCACTTAATCTCTAATGCAATTTCTAATATTTTCCAATAATTAGAATGTATTTATTTTCATGATTTTCCCAAATGTAGAAAAGTTGTAAGTAAGATCGATCAAATATGCCAGGTAGAACTCATCTTATCCCTAAGTGAGTTCATTAAACGAGGGTTAGCGCCCCGAGTCCTTGTTATATTATTTCAAATCACACCCTAGTTCATCTTTCCAAATAAACTAGGGTTTGTGCATAAGCAAGTGTTTGCAACCACTAACGAACAATGAATCTGAGAAATAATAAAACACATCACAACCCATTATATATATACACAATGTTAGACACCTATTACATAACACCCATCATTTGGGTCCACAACTTTGATTAAAGAAACTACTCACACATGATGGTCTCAAAGTAGTAAGCAATAAATGAGACATAAAGCTTACAAAGTGTGATAAAGATGATGAAAAATGGAATCTTGTTGTCTTCACTAAGCTCTAAAAGTGGAGTAATCAATGCTCACCCACCAATGGAACTTTGTTCACGTGCATAAAATGAAAATTGGCTGCTAAAAATAACCTAAAATGTTCTTTAAATAGGCTCCAAAAAACGCAAAGCAGTGACTGACAAAATTGCCCCTGATGGCAAGATCGACGATCCGTCGATTCCTCCGTCCTTTGTATCTTCAGCGATGTAATCCATTCGACGGTGTCGTCCACCAGTTCGACGCTCCGTCGAGTATTCCGTCTTTCTCTCTTCTCGTTGATAGATCTTGATTGACGACGCAAACGACGAAGCGTCGATCAGTTCGACGTTTCGTCGATCTCTCCGTCCTTTGTCGTCTTCAACTAAGGTCATCACTGGAAAATCGAGCTTATCGACGCTTCGAAGGACGGGACGTCGATTCTTCATTTCAGACCAATTTTTCCTGTATTCTTTGTTTTTTCTTTTGGGCCATTGTTTTCCTAAAACACAACAAAAACATATTAACAAGAACCAGACTTACTTGAAAACAACCAAAATTCATAGTAAAAAGGCGTCGAATGTGCCACAAATCTGCAGCACATCAACACCCCCAACTTAGGATCTTTGCTTGTCCTCAAGCAAGTCAGACAAAACAACCACAAAATAAAACTACAACTATGCTAAAAATAAGGTAAAAGTGACTACAATGGTGGTTGCTCATCACTACCGGCATGTGCATTTTTCAAATCAACTCCCTCTTTCCTCATTCCCAAACAATGTTCTTTCATAATAACTAATTAGAATTGACCATGACGCTTCAATCAATGACATCACATTATTAGAAGCATTTATGCGTGCGAGTATTCACCATTATGCCCTCACTTAGATTAGAGAATGTCCCACACACAATTTTACGATAAGAATCGGAAAAAGGATGGATGAGAATATAAAGCACTCGCGCTCACAAAGAAGTTCATGATTTACAAGTGCCGATACCATATGCTTGCCTTTAATTTCAATGCCTCACACTTTCGGATGGTTCAGTTGTGATCACTATAGGACTTGTTCTTGGGTTGTAATGTAGGCTCGGGGACGGGTAGGATACTCATTTGGGATTTAGTGACTCCTCCTCCTCAACACTACAAATTTTGAACTTTCTTTTCATGCCCATTCTATTCATTCTTCAACTCATGACTAAAATGCGATTTTATTCTTACTAGAATTTACAATCTTTTTATGAGACAACATTATTATTATTAAAATATTTTTTTAAAACTTTTCTCAAATTTGATCCGCTATCACATCCTGTTCTCGACTATGCAACTCACACACCCCCAGCTTTAGGCTCTTGGCCTTTACTTCACACATATACCACTCCCAGCTTAGGCGATTTACCTCTTTTCTCTAGTAGTGTCAAGGAGGGAACAGGTGCAAAGATGGAATGAATTCATGAAGCGGGAAAAAGGTTTGTTACGGCTAATCAAGAGAAAAAGTCAAAGGCTCAACATGAGAACTAGTGATATTTATGTAGAACGGGTTTTGGGATTTTTAAGGTTAACGTGACTATTTACAAGGAAAGCCTATGATCACTTCACAACCAACTATCCTAAGCAATATAGCACAACCTACCAGGTAAGTTCTAGATCCACATATGCTAACAATGAGCACAAGAAGTTCTCACACTCACAATGGCATAAGGATTTGAACACTCAATTCATACACACTCTAATATCTATGATGTCACAAAAAGAACCATACATGTCAATTCATTACAACTTAAGATACGCAAGAAACTTTCGGAGGGTTCAATTTCAAATCAATCCATTTTCAAGTTCACAAATATCCTTTTTCATTCAAAATTCATGCCATAAGTTCAAAATGCAACAACCATGAAAACCACAATTACTTTAAAAAAGATTTAACACATATATAAACTACAAGGTACATCAGGTTACCCCACCCCCAGCAAAAAGAGGATGCATTGTCCCCAATGCATCAAAAATCATACCATCACCCCATGGTGGAGGGGCCGAGCTGAGATGCTCTAATCCTGTTGTTGTTGCTGAGGTGTCTCCTTCGCAGCAGTGCGAATGGGAGCCCTCTCTACTGCTGGCTCAGTGGACTCAAGAGGTGGAGCTGACTGGCCCTGTGGCTACAGGTCCTGAGGTGCTATCGTAATCGGCCTGACTAGTGCTGGGATAGCACTAGTGCTGGAAGATGCGCCGGTGAACCTCGTGTCCAGGCGCGACCGCCGAATACCCTCCTGAAGCTCGGGGTATTCATCCTCATTATCCTACCCCTCATCCTCATCATCAGTCAATGTGTCAGGCCTCTTTCTCTTGCGACTTACCCTAGGCTCATCCTCAGTCACCAAGTCAACTACTCTGATCAAATTTGAAATGCTGGCGACTGGTGCAGGTGGTGTCGGGTCATCCACAATAACCTGCTCTCTTGTCCAAAGGGCCTTAATCTCAGCTCTGAGCTGGTCAAGCTCGGTCTTCAAATCTCCCGAAGTACCACTCTCACTCTTCTTCTCAATAGTGAGTAGCCGCATCTCTAAAATGTCAAGTTGCGCATTTATCCTAGCGTGATACCTATCCATAGCCTCCAACTCTGATGCAATCTCTTTCCGGACAAACATACCCAATTGTTGTAATATCCGGGTCACCAACTGATCAGCACGCTCTGCCTTGATGGCAAACTCTCTGAAGTTGGCTCTGTTGAGGACAAAGAGATCCTCGGAGGCCGATACTACGGCTGATGTAGGAATAGAAGATGAAGCTGGGACAGCAGGCCGAGGTGGTGCCTCTGAAGAAGGGGTAGCATCAACTACAGATGGTGTGGAGGCCTATGTTGTGGACAGTCCTTCCGTGCCCATATCAACTGTGCCCTGTGGTAATGAATCCATAACATGTTCGGTCTTCTCATCCATGAGATCTAGCAATGAAGTACTGGTGGCATGAGATGTTCGGTGCCATGAAGTCATCATGAAAATAAAACCTGTTGATTGTGCGGGCTGAGATATCAACATGGACACCCCGAACATACACTGTGTCTAATGGAGGGGAGGCTTTCAAAGCTTTCTTGTTCTTGTGTCGCTGCTCTAGCATCACTCTGTAGGTAGCATAGAATTCCCGAACCATGGTCGGGCAATACTCCCCTGGAGGCTGTGTAAATGCCTCAAGATGATAGTGCTGGATGAGATCAGTAATCTGAGGGTAGCTCTCTAAGCTGCTTATACTGATTTGTTCTTCTTCTTGAATATTTCTCCTCGGATAACCCCCGCTGACTGTAGTCGCCCCTTTTATATAGTACTTTCGGCACCCCTCATAGGGGAATCGGATTGCAGCTACCTCCATCTTTTGCAGCCGCAGCCGCTCTTGTTCCTCATCTGAATTTCGCTCAGGAGCGGCTGGTTGCTCTGTTGCTGCCTCGCTAGAATCAGCGGATGTGGAGGATGAAGCCCCCTTTGCAGACTGGGAGAAGAGTAAGGTGGGTGATTCTGCTCGGGAAGTGGTGGCCTGTGCCCCCAATCTAGTCGTTGGGACCACCGCTTGACGTTCAGAGTCGGAGGGTTCATCCCTAAGAGTAAGGGTTGTTTTTCCCCGACCTCGGCCTTTTCTGGGACCACCACCCCGCTTGACTGGATTCTTTGGAGGCATACCTGCGAAAAGAACACCCTTCATTGTTAAGACAACCATAGAAATAGAACAGAACTAGACAAAAGTGCAAAATGTGCGATAATATTAAAGCTGCCAACGGTCCGTCGATTTGCTACAAGAGTCGTCAAACAGATCGACGGAGCGTCGAAGTGTTCTTCGAATTGATCGACAAGTCGTTGATCTCTTGTTAGCCACTGGAATTTTCCACTGAAAGACGGTAGGAAAGACGCCCCGTCGATTGATTCGATGGGCCGTCGAGTCCACCGTCGAGGTTGTTTTGGTTAAGACTTCCGAGAGGGCTCATTCGACGTTGAGTAGGATGGTCCGTCGAATGAATCGACGGACCGTTGAACTGAGCGTCGAATGATTTTGCAGGCTAATACTAACAGATTCAATACAATCCTTTGGTCGTGGTGCAAATCTTCACGTAGTTTGGGGTTACTCAGACTTCTCCCCACGTTGGCTTGGGTTAGACTAGGGAAAACAATTGGCGGGCAAAAAACCTCTGTAGTCGTAATGCCCTCCAAGCCATCGCTACACACAACGCCACACTTTGGAATTTCATCACACAGGTGGCGGGCAAAAAAACAATAATCTCATGAATGAGGTGTGTTTGTCGTAATGCCCTCCGACTCGGCTAAAGATCAACGACTCAACATCCAAAAACAAATCACCCCCAGCAAAAAAATTTAGCATCCCAGGCGAAATAATAGAAAAACATGGAGCAATTTGAAGGCAAGCAAAAATAATCAAAACAAGCCATGGAATGCGAGCAAACAACTAGCAAAAACAAGGGAGCAAACAATCCACGAAATCACATACCTTAAAATGGAAAGAATTTGATTTCAGCCCTTAAGGAAGGAAAAACACCCGAAGAATCACTACTAGGGTGACACACACACAGAGGGACAGAGTAATGGGGCAGGAGGGGAGTGGTGGTTGTGGGGTGGTGAAGGGAGGGTGACGTGGGTAACGGTTATGGTGGAGGGGGAGGTGGAGAAAGAGAGAAACGTAAAAGAAAATAATGGGGAGAGAGAGGAGATGACGTGGGTTATAATACCACTTATCTCAACCGACGCGTCAAAAGGACGGAGCGTCGATTCGAGTGAACCCCCCCCCCCCTCTTTATATGAAAAAGAGAGAAGAACGTCCGTCAAACTGACCGTCGATCAGTTCGACGGAGCGTCAAACCTGTCGTCGAACTTCCATTATTTGTAGTGACAAATATTTCAGGTGGTCCACTCAGATGATGCACTCGACGGATCGTCGAACAGATCGACGTTCCGTCGAATGTACCGTGTATCTGCTTTCCTGGCAATTTCTGGGTTCAACACTTAGGTTCCTCGACACATCAACAAACAGCAAAACAACACAACAATAAAAATCAACGAAATGGAAAAACATATTGCGAATATGACAATGGGTTGGCTCCCAAGAGGCGCACAATTTAACGTCGCGGCACGACTTAATACCACTTTTGGTGTTAAGGTCCGGTACCATGTTTCAACCGATGAGCATCAACAATCTTGTCCCCATCAACCATCCAATGGTAGTGCTTTACCCGATGGCCATTCACCCTGAAAGTACGCGTCCCATCGTCGGACTTTAACTCCATCGACCCATTGGGTGACACACTCACCAAAGTAAAAGGGCCGGACCACTTGAATTTCAACTTGCCCGGAAAGAGCTTCAACCTTGAATTGAATAGCAACACCGAATCACCCGGTTGAAAATCTCTCTTCAGAAGTTTGACATCATGATAGTGCTTCGTCCTTTCTTTATACAAACTCGCACTCTCATAGGCATGATACCGAAACTCCTCTATTGCATTCATTTGAAACAACCGCAGCTTGGTTGCTTCGTCCCAATTCATGTTCAATTTTTTTAATGCCCACAAAGCTTTGTGTTCAAGTTCAACAGGTAGATGACAAGCTTTACCGAACAACAACCGATAAGGAGAAGTACCAATGGGTGTCTTGAATGCTGTTCTATAAGCCCAAAGAGCATCATCAAGCTTAAATGACCAATCAGTTCTATTTGCATTAACCGTCTTGGCTAAGATGTTTTTTATCTCCCGATTGGAGACTTCGACTTACCCACTAGTTTGGGGATGGTAAGGAGTTGCCACCCTGTGCTTCACTCTGTATTTCTCCATGAGATTAGCGAATTGCTTATTGCAAAAGTGAGTGCCACCATCACTAATGATTGCCCTTGGAGTGCCAAACCTTGTGAATATGTTTCTTTTGAGAAAATTGATGACACTCTTGCCGTCATTGTTGGGCAATGCTACAGCTTCGACCCACTTGGACACATAGTCAACCGCAACAAGGATGTATCGTATACTACGAGAACTCACAAATGGGCCCATAAAGTTGATGCCCCACACATCAAATAGCTCAACCTCCATGACAAAATTCATTGGCATTTCGTGCTTCCTCCCAATTGACCCTTGGCGTTGACATTGGTCACAAGATTTCAACATCAAATTTGCATCATGATAAAGGGTGGGCCAACAATAGCCACATTCAAGCACTTTAGCCGTTGTGCGGTTTCCACTGTGATGAGCCCCACGGGAGAGTCATGGCAAGCTTTCAAGATTTCCATGGCCATGGATTCGGCCACACATCGCCGAATGAATAACGCTCATCCTAATAGTATTGACGACTATCTCTCAAAAATTTCTTCTTTTGATAAGCCTTGATGTCGTCAGGGATAAGACCCGTTACCAAGAAGTTAGTGATATCTGCATACGAAGGAGCAACCTCACAAGATACAGCCAAGAGTCTCTCATCGGGGAAAATATCATTTGACTCAAGATTTTCACTCGGTCTCCCAGCTTCCTCAAGTCTAGATAGATGATCCGCAACTTGGTTTTCACAACCTTTTCGATCTTTGACCTCAAAGTCAAACTCTTGCAACAACAATACCCAACGAATCAACCGCGACTTTGCATCTTTCTTTGTCATCAAATATCTCAAGGCCGCATGATCTGTATGAACAACTACCTTGGATCCAAGTAGATAGGCCCGGAACTTCTCAAACGCGTAGATAATGGCTAGAAGTTCTTGCTCGGTGATGGTATAATTCATTTGAGCTCCATTGAGGGTCTTGATAGCATAGTAAATTGGGTGCATGATTTTGTTGTGCCTTTTCCCAAGCACCGTACCAATAGCAAATCCGCTCGCGTCACACATGAGCTCAAATGGCAATGACCAATCTGGAGATACAATAATTGGAGTAGAGGTGAGCATTTCCTTCAACTCATTAAATGCCTTAAGGCACTTCTCATCAAACGCAGACTTAGCTTCTTTTTCAAGAATCTTACACATCGGGTTGACGATTTTGGAGAAATCTTTGATGAACCGCCGATAGAAGCCGGCATGTCGCAAGAAGCTACGAACTCCTTTGACAGAGATTGGTGGAGGGAGCTTGGCTATAACATCAACTTTTGCTTGGTCTACCTCAATACCCTTCTCGGAAATCCTATGGCCAAGGACAATCCCTTCCATCACCATGAAATGACATTTATCCCATTTAAGTACAAGGTTGGTTTCTTCATACCGCTTCAATACCCTACCGAGATTGGAAAGACATTCGTCAAAAGAGTCACCAACAACCAAAAAGTCATCCATGAAGACTTCCAAGAAATATTCCACCATATCTGAGAAAATAGACATCATACACCGTTGGAAAGTATCCGGGGCATTGCATAAGCCAAAAGGCATGCAGCTAAAAGCAAAAGTGTCATAAGGACAAGTGAAAGTGGTTTTCCCCTGGTCCTCTAATGCAATGTTAATTTGGTTGTACCCCGAATAGCCATCCAAAAAGCAATAATAAGCTCTTCCGGCTAGCCGATCAAGCATTTGATCAATAAAAGGCATAGGGAAGTGGTTTTTACAAGTCGCGGTGTTGAGTTTCGATAGTCCATACACACTCTCTATCCGGTAACTGTCCTTGTAGGAATCAACTCATTCTTGGAATTAGGGATAACAGTGATGCCCACCTTTTTGGCACACATTGCACCGGACTAACCCATGGACTATTTGTAATTAGGTATACAACACGCGCATCCAACCATTTGATTATCTCTTTCTTGACCACTTCTTGCGTAGGAGGGTTTAGCTTTCTTTGATGCTCTACACTTGATGAACTATCCTCCTTAAGTTCGATTCTATGTTCACAAATACCGGAGGGAATCCCCCTAATATCCGCAATAGTCCACCCAATAGATCTTCGATAAGCCCGCAACACTTCAAGCACCTTTTAAGTTTGTTCCCCATTTAACAAAGATGAGAGAATAACCGGTAAATTATTATCTGGGCCAATAAAGGCATACTTCAAATGAGAGGGAAGTAGCTTGAGCTCAAGTTTTGGAGACTCAATAATCGAAGGCTTAGCCGGAGGAGTAGTTCTTTTATCAAGATCAAGAGATAATTTCTTCGGCTCATAAGAGTACGAACCCCGGCCAATAAGAGAATTAACAGTTTCAATATACCCCTTCATGTCATCTGCCTCGAAGTTCACCAAAATAGCCGAAAGTGTTTCGTCAAAGTGCTCCTCCTCTAACTTATGATCCACCGCTTCGTCTACCACATCGAAAAAATCAATGACCGAAATGCTCTCATAAGCACTAGGCAATTTTAACCCCTTGCTAGCTTGGAAAGTTACCTCTTCATCATTGACCCATAATTTTATTTCATTCTTTTCTGAGTCCATTAGAGCTCTCCCGGTGGCAAGAAATGGCCTTCCCAAGATAATTGGGACTTCTTTGTCAATCGCACAATCAAGGATGACAAAATCTGCTGGTAATAAGAATTCCCCCACTCTAACAAGGACGTCATCAACAACCCCTACCGGTATTTTGATGGTTCAATCGGCCATTTGGAGACGCATGCTCGTTGGTTTAGGTGTTCCCAAACCGGCTTGCTTATAGATGGCTAGTGGCATCAAATTAATACTAGCCCCATTGTCACATAAAGCACGAGCAAAATCATGATGACCGATGGTGCAAGGGATAGTTAAAGCCCCGGGATCTCCCTTCTTCTCAACCTTTGATGACGAAATAATAGCGCTCACACGGTGGGTGACTCCCACCGTATCATGCTTGATTGGCCTTTTCTTCATCAACAAATCTTTCAAGTATTTAGCAAATCCCGACATTTCTTGGAATGCATCAAGAAATGGGATATTCATTGACAACCCTTTCAATTGGTCGTAGAAGCGTTGGCACTTGGCATCCTCCGTTCTTTTCATCAATCTTTGTGGGAACGGGGGAGGAGATTTATATGTTTGAGTCAAGGGTTTAATTGCCCCCGTGACCTTTCTCTTTTGGGTGCTACCACCGGTAGCTTTTTCAACACTTGGCTCCTCGTCACCCTCTAGAACATAGGGTGTGCCTCCTTCTCTTTCTCAACATTAATAGGCACTTCAATTGGTGCCTCCAGTTTTTCTTCAATTTCTTCCTCAATAACCTCATCAACAATCGGCTCGATAATGATAGGTTCAACCACTCTCTAATTCACCGCATTAAGGATCTTTCCACTTCTAGTAGAAATAGCTTTGCATGAGGAAATGTGATCACCTCCACTACCCCTTGGGTTCGGAATTGTGTCGCTAGGAAGGCCCCCTCTTTGTGGTGGATGTTGCTCACGAGAAAGATCTCGTATTTGTGACTCAAGTTTTTGAATCGAAGCGGTGTGAGAGCCAACCACTTCAGTCAAATTTTCCATCTTCTTGTCACTCTTATGTTGGTTGTCCAATATCTTTTCAAGCATAGATTCCATTCGAGAGGTCCCTTGATCATTGGAAGGACCCTCTCGCCAATTTCGAGAGTTAGAAGAACGGCCCTTTGGTGTAACATAGGCATTGGAATTCCGATTACCATAATTGTTGTTGTTGTAATCCCTCCTGTCCCAATCACCATATTTATTTCGGCCATATTGATTTCTTTGTTGTTGGGGTCTCCATTGCTTTTAATAACCCCCTTGAGAGTTATCGATATAATTAGCATCCTCACGTTGTGGCTGCCCCTCTAGATAAGTTTCCTCCGAGACTTGGTACATTCCACGAGTATGAGATGGCATCTCTTTGACAACATTCACACTTTTAGCTTCTTTCTCCACAAGCCTCTTTGACAGCAAATCCACGGTGGTTTGCAATTGAGCAAAAGCATGATCTCGCTCATGATTTTCTTTGGCCACCGCGGCAACAGAGGGACTACCATATGACAAGATTTCACTATCATTTGAGTGCCAAGCTTGATTGTGGGTGGTGAGCTTATCGAGCAACCTGGTGATGTTAACAAATGATTTGTCCATGAAGCATCCCCCAGCTGCAGTGTTGACAACAATTTGATTCATTGTATCTAACCCCTTGTAGAACTTCTCGGTGAGAATAGCATCCGGAAACCCGTGAATTCCGCAAATATATTCTCATCTTTATCCTTTTTTGGTGCAGGTGGGTTCACTTGGAGTCCATCTTGGTTTCCTTGATTTGGATTCTGTCTTCCTGCCATGTTCACCTGGTTCACCACAATAGCAAACAAGGTGTGATGGAATAGAAAAAGTTTTAAAGAAGAGTACACAACAATCAGTAATTTCAAAACCGTATTCCCCGGCAACGGCGTCAAAATTTGATACGCTCAAATTACACCTATTAATGGCGTAAAGTGGACGTTGTCAAATATAGTAACCCAAACAAGGTTGGGGTCGAATCCCAAAGGTAATATGGAGAGAAAAATGTATTAATTATTTATGTAACTAATCTCTAGAAACTTTAATTTTATTCTGAATAGTATAGAGGAGAGATTTGATTTGTATTAGCTATTTTGAAGTATTTGGAATTTGTTTGGATTGGGAAAACCAAAGTTGTGTACCGGCGGTGATTAAATATTATGCTATGGGTATCAATATGATATATTTCTAATGGGTCGGGGTTTTGTATGCACTTAATCTCTAATGTACTTTCTAATAATTTTCAATAGTTAGAAAGTATTTATTTTCATGCTTTTCCCAAATGTAGAAAAGTTGTAAGTAAGATCGATTAAATATGCCAAGTAGAACTCATCTTATCCCTAAGTGAGTTCATTAATCGAGGGTTAGCGCCCCGAGTCCTTGTTATATTATTTCAAATCACACCCTAGTTCATCTTTCCAAATAAACTAGGGTTTGTGCATAAGCAAGTGTTTGCAACCACTAATGAACAATGAATCTGAGAAATAATAAAACACATCACAACCATTATATATATACACAATGTTAGACACCCATTACATAACACCCATAATTTGGGTCCACAACTTTGATTAAAGAAACTACTCACACATGATGGTCTCAAAAGTAGTAAGCAATAAATAAGACATAAAGCTTACAAAGTGTGATAAAGATAATGAAAAATGGAATCTTGTTGTCTTCACTAAGCTCCAAAAGTGCAGTAATCAATGCTCACCCACCAATGGAACTTTGTTCATGTGCATAAAATGAAAATTGGCTACTAAAAATAACCTAAAATGTTCTTTAAATAGGCTCCAAAAAACGCACAGCAGCGACTGACAAAACTGCCCCTGATGGCAAGATCGACGGACCGTCGATCGTTCGACGATCCGCCGATTCCTCCGTCCTTTGTATCTTCAGCGATGTGATCATTCGACGGTGCCGTCGACCAGTTCGACGCTCCGTCGAGTATTCCGTCTTTCTCCCTTCTTGTTGACAGATCCTGATTGATGACACAAACGACGAAGCATCGATCAGTTCGACGCTTCGTCGATGTCTCCATCCTTTGTCGTCTTCAACTAAGGTCATCACTGTAAAATCGAGCTTATCGACGCTTCGAAGGATGGTCCGTCGGCTGATCGACGAGACGTCGATTCTTCATTTCAGGCCAATTTTTCCTTTGTTCTTTGTTTTTGCTTTTGAGCCATTGTTTTCCTAAAACACAACAAAAACATATTAACAAGAACCAGACTTACTTGAAAACAACCAAAATTCATAGTATAAAGGCCTCGAATGTGCCACAAATTCGCGGCACATCACTCATCCTAGGGCCGGGCGTGACTCTACACAGGAGTTACCCGCCACTGCTACCCCTATAACTGAGACTATACAAGCTACAGATTCTGAGATCCCAGCTACTGATATTGGAGATGATTCCGTTGAGACTCAGACTGATATTCCTGAGCCACAGAATTCGGCTCCACCGCCCCCGAGTTCAGTCCCACAGCCAGCGGGTCCAGCTGGACAGCCCCAGGGTACAACCAGAGTTGATCCACATGCCTTCTCAATGGACAACTTTAGGAAATTTGCAAAACAAGCTGCTACAGCGGACCAGCAGTTAAAGATCATAGTGTCCCAGCTCGATGATTATGTGAGATCGAGAGTGGACGAGGCATTAGATCCTGTGAGGACGACACTGTCCGCTCAGCTGGATGGATTTGTGATGAGATTGACTGCATTGGAGATGGCTCGCCCGACCACTTCCACAGATACTTTGAGGGCAGAGTTAGAGCAGCTAAAGGCTGATGTTGCATTATTGAAGGCCCGTGATCCGAGCCTAGTAGCAACACCACCGTCTGTTGCGGAGGATATTGAGGAGGAGCTTCCAGTGGTGCAGTTATTTGCGCCTATCGCAGCGGGTGGTCGGGGAAAGAGAAAGAGAGTGTCCAGTGATGAGGAGGAGGTGTGAGAGAGCACTCGCCCTAGGGGCCTGAGTATAGAGGAGCAGCAGGTGGCAGAGGCCATTCAGAGATCGCTCGTGGAGAATGTTCAGTTTGGGACTAAGGGAGCCACCTCGAGCAGTGCTCCCAGTGGTGAGACAATTCCACCACCCCTTCCTACTCCAGTGCCAGTGCCTACGGGCACCATTACTGATGCTGCTGTTGACGCTGCTATAGAGATCGCCGTAGGTGCGGTTGCACCACCTGATGCCTCGCAGACCGAGGAGTCGCGAGATGAGCAGCGCGCCTAGTACGCCAAAGGTATTCCTACTCCCTGGTTTTACTTTTACTGCATTGGGGACATTGCAAACTTTTTCAGTTGGGGGTGGGAGTATTGATTTGTTATATATGTGTTTAGGACCCCTCGGCTTTTCTTTGCCATGGTTCTATTCCTAAGGGGTTTATTTCTTGTTGAACCTGGAATGTTTAGGTCGTGTTTAGATAAAATAGAGCAATGTTGACTTATGTGGTGGTGGTTTGATTAACTTAGGGTTGTCTTATTTTGATTTTGAGAAAAAGTACTTCCCTCTGAAAATTTTGAAAAAAAAATGGATTTTGTTGTTTAATTGACATGCATGCTTCTTTGTGTGACATTTAGATTATTGGGTTACCTTGTGTGTAAAATTATAGCGGGGAGACTAGTGTGTTGACAATTCTGATGCCATGTATTGTGAGGTTTTGTAGATATATTCTCTAGTTGTGTATGTAATCTAGAACTTGCCTGGTTAGTCGTGCCTGCATTCTGAAGATAAGTGAAGCTGCGAAATGATCTTAGGCCTTGTTTGTGTTAGGAACCTGTGTTTTGCCTAAATATAAGCCTACCCATATATTAAAATCCCTTGTAGCCATTTTGAGCCTGAAAAACTGTTCTTTGATTAGCCGTAACAAGCCGATACCCGTTCTGAATATCCATCTCTTTGCACCAGGTCCCTCCTTGGCACTAAAATAATAAGATTTAGGCTACAAGCCTAAGTGGGGGGTGATAGGTGGACTAAGGGGCTTATGAGGCATAAGCCTAAAGTAGGGTTGAAGTAAAGTTCCTAGTTAAAAGACAGCGGTGTGGTAAGTGTAGGAAAAAAAAGAGAAAAAAATGAAAAAAAAAACAGTAACCAAAGAAAAAAAAATAAGGAAGTAGAATCGCAATAAAAACACACCGAGGCAACAAAAAGAAAGAAGGGAAGAAAACAAAAGGCTAAAAGGGTAAAAGAAAAGAATAAGATGTAGTGTTCAAGGAGGGTGAGTCACAGTTATCCAAATGTCTATCCTACCCGCCCCCAAGCCTACATTACAACCTTGAAAAAGTCCTAGTCTGATCACAGTTGAACTGTCCAAAGTCGAGGGCGCTGAAAATAAGGGAAAGCTTATGGTATTTGCATGTATAGCTAGAGAATTTCTTTATGAGTGTGAGTGTTTCTCTTCTCCTTTGTCTTCTGTCCCATTCTGTGTGTACATATATGTCGGGACATTCTTTGATCTTTGTGAGGGCAATAGAATTTGTTAAGTGACTGGTTTCCTGTGAGTCTTGATTCGTGTGCGCTATGGTTTCTGTGATAACAAGATGTCATAAATTGAAGCCTCATGGTTAGTTACAATGAGTCCTTGATTGGTTTTGTCTTTATTGGGGGGAGAGTCATTGTGATACACTTGATATGCCGGAAGTTAATTGCCACATGCCACAAACACTGTAGACAGCTTTGTTTTGTGATATCGAGACATTTGTAGATTGAGTCTGTTAGTTGACTTGCTTGAGGACAAGCAAAGACTTTAAGTTGGGGGTGTTGATGTGCTGGGAATTTAGGAACATCTAATGCTTTTTAACTCTAAGTTTCACTTGTTTTCGAGCAAGTTTGTGTTAGTTTGATGTGTTTTGTGTGTTGTGCAGGTATTTGAAGTTAGAATGATCGGAAAGCGAAAAAACGAGGATAATAAGAAATCTGTTCTGATAAGCATATGGATGGACTGTCAACATGATCGACGGTCCATCGAATTGCCTCGTCAATAAGTTCCTGTGAAGTAACAAATCATCAGAGCATCATCAGATCGTCGACTTGCACCGTCGACATGATCGACGATCCGTCGAAGTGCTTCAACGGTGGAGTTCTTGTAGAGTGATAAACTTATACTCAAATCGTCGATATGGTCGTTGAGCATGTCGACGACCGTCGAAGTGCAAAGGACGACCCGTCGAAGTGCAAGCCGAGCTGGAACAGGACTGGGATTGATTATTTCAAGTTTGACTTGTATAAATACCTGTTTAGGTTTTATTTTTCAGAGATCTGGAGTTTAGACTTGTAGTAATTACTTTTGAGTTGTTATTGCTTTTGAAGATTTCCTGACAATTACATTCATTACTTTCAAGGTTTATTCGTAAGTTCAATACAATAATTCAATTATGCAATCTTCAATCTTTTATTGTTTTCTTGTTGCCATGAGTAGCTAAACACCTTTACTAAGGTTGTGAACCCAAGGATGGGTGTGTTGTGATTGGGGATTGTGAAAGTATACGCATAATGGTTGTTAGGGTTTATTTGTTCTTTGTTTTCATCATATAGTTAGTGGTTGCAAACATTAGCTAACTCCATAAACTTTAGTTTATTTGGGAAAATAGATAGGGTTAAGTAAGAACAAATAATAAGAACTCAGGGCTTTAACCTTGTTTAATAAATTCACTTAGGAATAAGAGGAATTTACTTGGCATAATTAACCGTTCTTCATGCATAATTTCTTATCTTTGGAAAAAGCATAGAAAGAAATAATCTTTTCTTACTGGGAAATAGTTCAGATTCACATAGAGGTTAAGTGCATCCATACAAATAGTCCATTAGAAGTATATCAAGATTGATACCCATGATCATACACTTTATCTGACGGGGAGACAACCTTGGTTCTTTTTACTCATACATTTACACTTTAAATTTTCAATCACTTTAAATTAGTCCACAAACCAAATCAACTATAAAACCCTTTTCTGCAATACACCAGGACCGCAAGATTAGTATAATACTTGTTTAGTAAACTTTTCACACCATATTCTCTGTGGGATTCGACCCCAACCTCGTTGGGTTACTATATTTGACAACGTCCGCGTTATACCATTAATAGGTGTAATTTGAGCGTATCAACCTAGAAGCCCACTTTTGAGCAATTAATTCTGATTTGTAAGACAAACCAATAAAGTCAAATAAAGGTTTTAAAGGTTTATTAATTAAAATTAATTAACTGAAATCATACGGTGTCACTATTTCTTTATCTTTTTCCTCTATCGTTTACGTTTTATCCATTAATTTGATATCCAGAAAATCTGCAGAAAGTCCAAAAAATCTCATTTATGGCATTTATTATTATTTGCCTTTATTTCCTTTATAATAATAGTTATACCCACGGGCCACGTTCCTCTCTTTATCAAAGCATTTCTCCCCTCCTGAAGCGCACACATACTTCTCATATCTTTACCCACGTAACAACGTTTGTTTACCCATTTAAGCCCATTACTTTGATCATTGCTTACGTAAACATAATTGTTACTTGCCTCAAACCTATAAATATTACTTTAGTTGCATTCGATTTTAAGCACACATTCTCTTCCATTTCAAATCTCACCTCTTTCTCTTGTGGGTCTGGCCTTCAAAGGATTAACAAGAAGACATGGAGGAAAAATAAAGGGTAGCAAATACGATTCACCGCTGTCTCTCTGAAGCCTGCCTTCACAGCTCGATATGTCAACGATAATTGATGAATAAGAGGATGAAAATGAGATAGGATGGCGGAGCATGATGTATTTAAAATTTCATGAGCATTTTTTTCGTGTTTGGTACTAAAGAATATGCAACAGGGATAACAAAAGTATCAATGGGAGTTCTATTCTCCTACTATCTCTTTTTTTTAAAAAAAAACTCCTTTACATTATATTATATGTAAATATAGTGATGAATTTGTAGGATGATTATGGAATTATTGGAATGGTAAATAAAATATAAAAGGAAGAAGAATAATTGTGTGAATTTCGCATAAAATTTGGAGTGAAACTAGAAAATCGGGTGGTAAAAATGGAAAAGGAATAAGGAAAGAGAGAAACAATCCACGTCCATTTGAGCCAGAATTTGTGGTTGTGCATTTCCTTAATTTGGGGTATTTATAAGTACAGTAATACTCAATATTATTTTCCTTATTTTGTTGCTCTTCATTTTGCGATTTATTATTTTATTCTTAAATTAAGAGACTCTTTTAAAGATAACTATTATTTTACTTATGACATATATCAAATATATATTATACAATAAAATCATGTATAAAAATATATTTACCTACATATATACATATAAAAAAATGTAGAATAATGAAAAAAAAAATCACCTATAATTAAATATTTAGTGAAGTTTTTTTCGGTTATTAAGATATTTTATTTACCAAGGGAAAATATGTACAATCAGAACAAAACCCCAACTTAACATGATCCCAACTCTGCCAAAGTCTAGTATTTCCTTCCCAGTTTCTTAACTCCTCTCCTATACATGTGAACAGCCTACTTCTTCCTACTTTCTCCTACGGATAGTAATTAAAATCTTTAAGCACCCCAGCCAACTTCGAAAACATAGTGTCACACCCCATTTTAACCGGGTTGATTTAGGAGTATGACATATTGGTGATTCCTGTTTATTTTATTTAAGGAGTCGCCACCTAATTAATTTAACGGTGAATTAGGACACCTAAATGTTAACTAAGGTAAAGTTAAAACTAAACCTCAATTAATAATCTGCTTAACCAGTATGATTCTAGGTAAGGGCTCTATATTATCCTAAAGGGAAGGGGTTAGGCATCCTTTAGAATCCGTTAACTCACGGTTATCCGACCAAACTTAGGTTAATTAATTGAAATTAAAGATGTAGCATTTAAATTTCAAGAAGTGGGCTTGTAATGCTGCTAATGTTTCAAAGAAAAATATGAACTGCTTAAAATAAGACTTATACATATTGCTAAGGCTTTAAATAAGAAGGTTATTAAAATAAGACTAATACTTTGTATAAAAGAAAAACTTTAAAATACTATTTGAATAAAATTTATAATAGTTGCTAATAGATTTAAAGGAAGTAGCATAATAAAAATGAAGTTTACAAAGTATGATAACTTACATATAAATAGAAGAAGATGCGAATTTATGCAATGTTTCAATAAATATTTAACAAAACTAAGCAATGAGATATTAATTGACTTTGAGCTTTAGAAGTGTGAATAAAAATATGAAATAGCTAATAGATTTCCTTTATCCATTTTTATATTATCTTTATCAACTATGCTTAATGAAGAATATGCGTGATTGACTCAAAAACTTGAAGAGTTATAAAAATGTGTTTGAATTTATGTTTGCATATTAATGATGTTTTGAAATTTCTCGAATAGTAAGAATAAAATACGCTTCTCTTAACTCGAAATATAAAATCATGCCATTTTTGCAAATCAAAGAAATGAAATCAGAAAAGAGGAGAATAATCTTATCTTATGTGATTAAATGTTAGTCTTCCTTAAACTAACTACCCATTACTAGAACTAAACCTACTGATTAATTATGATTTATCGAAACTAACAAAAACAAAACAAACAAAGAGTTAGTTACATAATACAAATTAAATGCACAAAATAAATAGAGGAGTAGATAATTTAAATGGGCTCAGTCCATTTTAAAGAGAGCTACTGCAATCGGACTGTTGTTGCTGTTGCTATTGGGCTTAGCCCAGAAATTCCCTTTTTATTTTTTGCTATGGATGGATTGACGCGGGAGAGAGATTACGTTGGGCTTTTAGTCCAACACCGAATATGGAAGAAGAACGAGTCCCTCGGATTCGTATGCGGTGTTCATGCATAAAACGGAAGAAAGGAGTTAGTGCATAATCGATAAATAAGGCTAAATACATGAAATGTAAATAAATGAACTAGTAAAAAAAATGTATATAATAGGTATATTTGAGCATATCTCATGTGTATACTTCTTATATAAGAAACAACTACTGCATATAACAAACATACTGATTATACTCCTATTTCCTATCTAAACCTGAAGGAACAGACCACTCAACCAGACCAATACGTCCTCAACCCATTGAACTTTGTTTGACTCAGGGGTGAAGAGAATGAAGAAAATAAATAGCAAGGATAAAAGGATCATACGCGGGAGCAGAAATAACCTTGCAACAGAACTAATCCATATGAATTCGGAGATGAACATAATTAAATTGAAATGAAACTGAACTGAGGAAGGGAAGCAGTTGTCACATTTTCGAATACCAAGACTGAATGAATCTTCCTGATTCATTAACACATCTGAGTATGCAAAAAAAAATGAAAATGAATACAAGGTTGGGTTAATTTACACTACTAGTAGTGATTTTCAACTATTGTACATTCACAATGTCTAGTTTCATGCATGGCTTATCAACAGTAATAACAACCTTTGAATGGAGAAGATGCATCCACCAATTCTGCTTCTTTATTCTACTAAAACTCAAACAAAAAAATGAAAACAGCATTTCTCCCACAGAAGTTCAAATACAGAGGACCAGCTCATTTTACTATATTTAGGATAACTCATACACATACACCAAATTCTCACATTAGCAGACTCCACATCCAAGCTGGAAAAGATTTATTTTTTATGTCCTTCAGTCCATTTATTCAAATAAGCAGTGAAATAAAGGCAGGCTGATTACGCTATTATGCATAGCCAACCTGAATCCAATCATGCTTAGGCCCTATTACGTAACAATCGACTAACTACTTCTACCCTGGCTTAACACAGGACACGCATTAAACTAGACAAATCATATTCATATAATTCCCAAAGACATACTTGAAATGGACCAGGCTAACAACTAGTCAAGCTAAACAGACTAAATGTCTTAAATCTGCTGAACAACAAAATGCAACCAAACCAAAGATATTAAACTGAACCAAATCATGAAAGTAACTACTAAAAAAGAAATTGAACCAAACAGGGGACATATTTGTTAAAGTTTTAAGGCAGAGATTATTGTATGTTAATTAAGGATTATCAATCATACTATTTGATTAAACAAGCCAATATACAGATGTAGATTTATACTAAGGTAATCTTCAGATAATACAAACATGAACAAATATCAAGATTAAGGCTAACTGAAACATAGTCATATATTTTGTTCCATTTTACCAAACAGCATTAAGCCAATATCGAAAGTATAGATTGCATTTTGAGCCTCTTTCAACATTTTCGAATACCAAGAATATCTTCAGCTAGTCACAACAAACACAACAGGGACTGGATTACCAGTAAAAGTAACTAAGCGGGATTTCAGGATCAGTAATTAACCCATACAAACTGGGCATGATTTAAAATAGGCATCTACTTATCTAACTCTTGCATACTGATCCTTGAACCTAACTAATCGGGACCAAATTAAAAACTAACTCATATGAACATGTTTAGACAAGAATCGAACTCATGTAAACGTGCTTAACTAACAGATGGCGTAACTAAGCCACGAATATCAATTACCAAAAAAAAACAATCTTAACTTAATGATTAACATGACTATACTAACAATTTAATGTATAGGCAGAAAATAAGCAAGCAATACTAAAAATAACTTAAAGAGAATAGGATTACCTTCTTCGGGTGCAGCGAAGTGGGTGCGGGTCTTCGATTCACACTCGAAACACTTCAAATTCGAGGTTGCGAAACTCGGATTCGCAACAAACACAGAACAGACGAAAAATCGTTTGAGTATTTTGATTCGATATTTTTGCGATATTGTGACAACTAAACAAAATATTTCGCAGGGGATTTCTTGAACTGAAAGAAAATCGGCTATTTGGGAATTTGCTGAATCCAAAAAAAATCCCCCCCTTTACTGGATGATAAAAAATGAATACTTATAGATTGATTTAGGGTTTGAGTTTGAGAGGAGAGGGGACAAAGGCGTGGGGAACAGAGGGTAGTGGAAACGTGGGAGTTGGCAGTGGTATGGGAGATGTCAGAGATGAAGTGGGTGGTACCGTGGTGTGGGGTGGTGTCAGAGGAGAAACGTGGGTGTGGTGGAGGTTGACGATGAAAGAGGGGTGTCAGGGGTAACGTGGAGGGAAGTGAGGAAAGGGAGAGGAAAGTGAAGGAGAACAGGGGGAGACAGGGGATGGGGTGGTGTGCGGCGGAGATGGAGGAGGGAAAGAGGGAAAGGGGAGAGACGAAGGGGAGTTGAGGGAGCGGCGGAAGGAAAACATGAGGGGAAACCCTAAAAGGGTTCCCCTTATTTTGAGTAAAACGAGTCAGACCCGGTCCATTTGTAGACTGGGTCAATTTTTAGACCGGGTATTAAAAGAATAGCTAGCGAATTAAAACACGGACTGGTCTACAAATTAGGGTAAAAAACATAGGCTGGTCAGAAAATATTTATGAGTTGATTGGACTTTGATTTGGAATCCGATAAATCAAAAATACGGACTGAGTGCAAGAAATAGTTTGGCTTCTGAACTTGAATAAAAACCCCATTTTAATTAATGATATACCAAGGGTGACAGAATATTGCTTACTACAAAAATGTGTGATTATTAGGACTCGGGTAATAAAATTATATGGTGTTATAATAGCCGTGCAATAATATATTCCGAAAATCCTCAGTGAAATAAATACTATTATTCAATTATGCAAAGATAAATGCAATGCGTGTGCGTAAGCTGGTAAAATACTGAAATGATAAAAGTTGTGAACTATAATAATAATAATAAATAATAATAAAATTAAAAATAATAATAATAATAATAATAATAATAATAATGGCTAGTAATTGTAATAGAATAATGAAACGCCGGTATTGATTATAGTAAAAAATATAAATATATTTTTTTTAATTTTTCCAAAAATGTTAGAAGCGTAAATAGGTATTTCGGAGGAGAGGTGGGACAAAATTGGGTGTCAACACATAGCACCCCTACAATGCATTTCTTGTACTATGAGCTGGCAAATAACCTCGACAGGTCTCTGTTCATTTAGAAATATCCTATTGTTTCTTTCCTGCCGGATGAAATATATGCTACAGGCCAACATCACTCTATAAACTTGAGCTTTAGCATTCTTCCCATTTGCATGTTGTATTGCCCAGTTTTGTTCTTCAATCCACTTCAGAGCTTGTCTTTGCACCCTTTGCCACTTTAACAACTTAGTCCAAATAGTTCTGGAACAAGGGCAGTGAAAAAATAAATGTTCCACCTCCTCATCCACTGCTCCACACAACCCACATGCTTTGTCATTTATCATTCCCCATTTTTCCAATCTAACTCTGGTGTAGAACTTGTTGTGAGCGACCATCCTAAGAGTGAAAATTCATTTTGGATGACCAAGATTGTGACACACTAGCCTCCTCCAAGAAACCTTAGCGAAAGTTCCTCTGAGCTGCTGATAGATCTTCTTAATTGAGTATTGGTCCATAGCTAATGAACAACCAGCTACACTAAAGTACTCTCTTGCCTTCATTATCTTTTTGATGATCCAAGATGCAATCTTTGCAATATTTAGTGAAGTTTAATATCTCTAAATGATGAATATTAGAGGAAAAATGATTATTTGAATGTTACACTTATTCACCTTCCCTAGATGAGTATATATAAAGTTGTAATTAATTCTTCACATAATTACTTATTTTTAAGCTCTCCGTTCCTACAGATTCTTCCCTAAAGGCCTCATTTTTGGCCTATATTACGACACTGTATTCTCTGATGTAATTGCCTTTTTAAATTATTGTTGATTAGAAGACACTAATATATCTGGAATTTAATGTCATGTCTGAAGTTTTGTTGGAAAGATATAAATATATACACATATAGTGGCGGATCTAGAATTTTCACTTAGGGTGTTCGGAAAAAATAATAAAAGCTAGATATAAAAAAAATGTTATCCCTAAGAATCGAACCTAGGATGTTGGAGATAATTTTGAACACCCTAGACCACTTGAGCTAACCTTTTGTATTTGTTCAGGGTGTTCAAAAGTTAATATATATATATATATACATAAACACATAAAATCTACCCTCTATATACACTGTAATGTTTTGCCGAGGGTGTTCGGGTGAACACCCTCGGCAAGGTGTAGATCCGCCCCTGTACATATATATAGGTGGTATAATGAATCATAATGATGAATATGTGTGGAAATTAAAAGGAAGAACAATGTGAATAAAACTTTCTTGCTTTGATTGATGAATTTAAATCTGTACAGGGTCTTATATTTATACAAGTATGGGAGCATGCTCTCCATAACAGAAATGAAGCTTGTCTATTTTCTATTTGCTAAACCTCTAACAAATTAGCAATAATTACAGAAAATAAAATCATTACAATATATATGTACAGTTGTTATGTTTTGCATAGGCCTTGGGCCTTTATCTTCCATTTCCATCTGATAGTTGGCAAATTTGGTTCAGCCCAGTACTTGGCCCAACAATGAAGAAATATTCAGAGGCCCAAGTTGTGAATAACGCCCCTCTTGTATTCATTCTTCATAACCTTTACAACGTTAAAGACCCTAGCCACCGTCTTCTTCTTCATTTGATAGCCATAACCAAAACTTCAAATCCAATTCAAATTATGTGATGACCGCAAAATGCCCAAATACCGCAACACCCCCCCCCCCTCCCCTTCAAGTTGGAGGGGAGGAACAAACACCCAACTTGCCCAAAAGATTGTGATGAATAGGATCGGTGAGTGACTTGATAAACAGATCTGCGAGTTGTGAGGAAGATTTGACATAGAAGATTGAAATTAACCCTGCGAGATACTGTTGACGAACAAAATGACAATCGATTTCGACGTGTTTTTTTCATTCGTGAAAAAGGGGTTTTTCGCGATGTGAATGGCGGCGATGCTATTAGAATAGAGTGAAACCGGCAACGAAATGGAAATAGACAGATCATCAAACAAGCGTACTAACCAGGTAATTAGCTCTGCTACTATTCTTCGCATAGACATATACTCTGCTTCGGCGGAACTGAGAGATATAGAAGTCTGATTTTTGGATTTCCATGAAATAGGGGAAGAACCAAGAGAAATGTAGTACCCACTAACAGATTTTCGTGTATCTGGACAGGTACCCCAGTCGGAATCACAAAAAGACATCAACTTGAAGCAAGATGTTGCAGACATAAACAAACCCAGGCTAGGATCCTTCAACAAATACCGCAACACTCGCAAAGCAACAGTCAAATGAGGCTCTTGAGGGTCCTGCATATACTGACTAAGATGTTGGACTATGAAAGACAGATCAAGCCTCGTATGTGTGAGGTAATTTAGTTTCCCCAATAAGTGTCGATAAAAAGTAGAATCTTTGATAGGAGCTCCTTGTTGAGCAACCAATTTAATTGTTGGATCCAATGCCGCAAATACTGGAGAAAGATGAAGAGGGTCAAACTCCTGGAGCAATTCGAGAGTGAACTTCCTTTGAGAAAGAATCAGGCCTTGAGGTTCTCGAACAAATTCCATACCAAGGAAAAATGTAAGTATCCAAGGTCCTTGATCTTGAATTCCTCATCCAAAAATATCTTGAGAGTATGCAACTCTGATTCATCATTTCCTGTTAATAGTATGTCATCCACGTACACTACTACAATAGAGATAGAATTGTCTCTCTTTTTCACTAATAAAGAGTAGTCATTTAGTGAATGTCTAAAACCTTTAAAATTAAGAGCTGATGTGAGCTTAGAATACCATTGTCGAGATGCTTGTTTAAGTCCATAAAGGGACTTTTTAAGCAAACAGACATGGTTTGGTGATGGAGGTGAAGTTTCAGGTGGAAACTTCATGTAAACCTCCTCATCAAGCTCACCATGTAAAAAAGCATTATTTACATCTAATTGGAAAAGACCCCATCCTTTCTTAAGAGCAGTAGCTAAAATACACCAGATAGTGGTCATTTTTACCACTGGTGAAAATGTCTCATTGTAATCCACACCCTCTTTTTGTATGTCACCTCTTACAACCAATCTAGATTTAAGTCTTTCAGTGCTTCCATCAGAATGTTTCTTAACTTTATACACCCACTTAGATGGCAGGGACTTTTTACCTGTAGGAAGTAAAACAACCTTCCATGTTTTGTTCAATTATAATGCTGCAATTTCCTTGTCCATGGCCTCCTGCCACCCAGGGT
Organism: Lycium barbarum; assembly: GCF_019175385.1. Lineage (NCBI taxonomy): Eukaryota > Viridiplantae > Streptophyta > Magnoliopsida > Solanales > Solanaceae > Lycium > Lycium barbarum. The sequence continues at coordinate 98,452,803 of NC_083344.1, forward strand.
GATATGCTGCCTGAACATAATTAACAGGTTCTTGTATACTAGAAACAGAGTTGAGCATCATTTGATTTTTAGAAGACAAGTTGTTAAAATAAAGGGAATTAGGAGTAACAGGACTGAGGAAACAAGTAGTACTAACATCTGAAAGTTGCAGGGTAATATAGCTATAGTCGGGCATTACAGATATAGTCATCTAGATAAGCTGGTATTTTATGAGTTCTAGATGTTTGCCTAAGAATGGTTTGGATGAGAGTTCTGAATAAGGAGGAGGATCAGGACTAAGATAAGGTAAGCTGGTAGAAAGCGAGTTAGAAACAGCTGAAGGTTCATTTGGATAAGAGGGGATGAGAGGGAGAAGAAGGAATGGGATTTTCATTTGTCGGAGATGAAATGTTGTGACTAGGTGAATGAGAGGAAGGTTCACTTGTATTATAATAACTAAGATTAGAAACTTTATCTGTGTTAGAAGGAAATTTAAGATGAAGAGAATCAGAGAAAGGATCATCAGAGGTAGGATTTTCAGACATGTCATTTTGTGGAGAAGAAAAGATTATAGTAGGTTGGGAACTATAAGAAGAAAAAGGGAAAAATTCCTCATGAAACACTACATCCCTTGATACTTGAATTCTTTTGGTTTTGAGGTTTACAACTTTATATCCCTTCTTCCCATAGGGATATCCTACAAATACACAGGGCAAAGCTATAGGGTCAAATTTAGCTCTATGACTAGGTGAAGTAGAAACAAAACATAAACACCCAAAGCACTTAAGGTTAGAATATGAGGGCTTAGTGTGAAATAATAGTTCAAAAGGTGTTTTATAGTTCAGTATTCTGGATGGATATCTATTTATAAGATAAGTAGTTGTTAATAGGCATTCCCCCAATAGGCAATAAGAAGATGTGACTGATACAATAAAGCTCTTGATGTCTCCAATAAATTCTTGTGTTCCATTTGAAATGAGAAAATCTGATTTTGTTGTGGAGTAGAGGGACAGGTTGTTTGATGAAGTTTTCCTTTTGAAATGAGAAAATCTGATTGAATCTTGCCACTGCCTAACTCAAAGGCATTATCTGACCTTATAATCTTCACTTTAGTGTTAAATTGTGTTTCCACCATTGAATGATATAAAAGGCATTGGACTTTGTACTAATTAAATGAGTCCATGTGGCTCTACTAAAATCATCAACTATTGTCACAAAATATTTAAAACCATCATGAGTCATTGTTTTATATGGTCCCCATGTATCTACATGTATTAGCTCAAAATTAGCTTTGGTGGAAACAGTGCTTGTAGGAAAAGGTAATTTAACCTGTCTGGCCATTGGACAAATAACACAAGGAGAAGAAACTTTGCAAGAGAAAGAAACAGAATCTGAGACAATTTTCTTCATATTACTTAATGGCATGTGACCTAGTCTGTAATGCCACATCCTTTCTTTTACATTGGAATCAAATAAACTAAAACAAGAAGTAAATACATGAGCTGAATTAAAAGATAGACTATCAGCATTGTTTTGTGGTACTCTTTGTAGAAACTGATGGCTGATTAGGATTGTTTTGTGGTAGACTCTTTGTAGAAACTGCTGGCTGACTCTGCTTTAAAATATATAGACCTCCTTGTTGTTTACCAAGAACCAGAGGGCTCCTCATTAAAGGGCCCTGCAACATGAAACAAGTGTTAGGAGTGAAAAGCAAATTGGATTGAAGTTGTTTGCACAACTTGTGTATAGACAGAAGATTGAACCTAAAAGAAGGAATATAGAGAATATTGTGTAAAATTAAGTTAGATAAGAGTAAAACAGATCCTGAATGAGTAACTTTTACTTGTTGTGAATTAGGCGGGTTTACCATAATAGGTTTAGGAAGAGGTTTAATGGATAAAAAAAAAACGTTTATCAAATGTCATATGCTCAGTTGCTCCACTACCTAGTACCCAAAAATCACTATTAATATGTAAGAGACAAGCAAAAGTGTTAAAGAATTTCACCATACCAGCACAACTCAGATTTGTAGAGACATTAGATGGTCCTGCACCATTCTGATTTATTTTCTGCAAAAGTTGTAGGAGTTGTGAAATATTTTATTAACTGAGAGACTTCATTTCTGAACCTATGTCATCCTCTTGTTGGCTATCCTCCACTGAGGCAAGAACATTGTTAGATTGTGCCATTCCTTGATATTTCTTTGGTTTGTTAAACTTGAAATCCTCTAGGAAACCATTCAACCTGTAGCATTTGTCAATAGAGTGTCCTGTCTTTTTGCAATAGTTGCAGAATAGAGAGTTTTTCTTAACACCATAATTGCTCTTTTATCCTTTGTGGGTATTAAACTTTCTTATTGCTGAACTGTTAGTCATTAAAGTTGTTGAGTCTCTTGGATAAACAGGATTAGCATGAATTTCTCTTTATTTTTCATCTTGAACAATAAGTGGGTAAGCTTGACCAATACTGGGTAGGGGAGAAGACATGAGAATATTTCTTCTAACCCCTATGAATGTGTCATTTAATCCCATTAGGAACTGAAGCAGTCTTTCATCTTCATGAGCCTTGACACGTTTCTTCTTTGCACCACAAATACACTCACAAGAGCAACTGGAAAAAGTGTTAAGGGCATCTAGTTCATCCCACAAACTCTTTATTTTAGTGAAATAAGTTGAAATGCTAGTATTTCCTCGAACAAAAGCATTGAGTTCCTTTTGTAATTGAAATAGTTTAGCACCAGATGCTTGACAAAATCTGTCTTCGCGGTCTTTCCAGAGGCTTTTGGCATTAACTAAGTACAAGACACTTTCAGCAATCTCCTTAGAGAGTAAATTAAGGAGCCATAACAAGACCATGTCATTACATCTAATCCAAGCTTTCAGAAGTGCTGAATCAGATGTGGGAACAGCTAGTGATCCATCAGTGAATCCCAACTTGTTCTTGGCTGAAAGGGCTATGATGACTGCTCTTCTCCAGCCACCATATCTTCTTCCATCAAACACAATGGAAACTAGACTCATCCCTGGATAATCCAAGAGATGGATGTAGAAAGGATGACAAGAATCTACTACATTTTTTGTAGCAATTCCAGCAGAATCAATAGCATCACCAACTATGGTGGTTTCTGCTGTTGTTTCAGTATTTTCATTTATATTTTCTGGTAAACTAGCCATAGCAGGAAATGTAAAGCAAGTAAGTAGAGATGTAAGATGTAAAAAAAACAAGAAAAGAAACTGATCGAGCTGCTATTTTTGCCAAACAACACTTTGCCAGTGATAATTTTCGCTCGGTTGATGAATGAGCAAAGAGAGCGACTAATTTTGATCTTGAAAAAGTACAAAAAGGCAATTGGGTGGTGTATTGTGGATATTCAAGGAATTTCTCCCGGGATTTGCACCCATAAAATCTAACTTGATGAAGATTCTGAATCGAGTGTTGAGCACCAAAAGAGATTGAATCCTCCTATGCAAGTGGTTAAAGTGAAAATCATCAAGTGGTTAGATGTCGATGTTGTGTACCCAATAGCGGATAGCCTATGGGTTAGTTCAGTTCAATGTGTACCCAAAAAGGGTGGGATCACCGTTGTGCCCAATGAGAAAAATGAATTGATTGCAACTCGTACGGTTACCGGTTGGAGAGTGTGCATGGACTATAGAAAATGGAATTGTTGGACAAGAGGGATCATTTTTCAATGCCTTTCATGGATCAAATGCTTGATAGGCTTGAAGGAAAAGATTTATATTGCTTCTTAGGTGGCTACTCGGGGTATAACATAGTCACTATTGCCCCAGAAGATCAAGAGAAAACCACATTCACTTGTCCCCACAAGACTTTTACTTTCAAGAGAATGCCCTTTGGGTTATGCAATGATCCCGTAACTTTCCAACGTTGCATGATGTCCATCTTCTCCGACATGGTTGAGGATTCCATTGAAATCTTCATGGATGACTTTTCCGTAGTTAGGGACTCCTTTGATGATTGCTTGGGGAATCTAGCCCAAGTATTAAAAAGATGTAAATAAACGAACTTGGTGCTCAGTTGGGAAAAATGTCACTTCATGGAAAGGGAAGACATAGTCTTGGGGCACAAAATTTCGAAGAAGGGGCTTGAGGTTGATCAAGCCAAAATTGAAGTTATTGTTAACCTTCCTCCTCTTATCTCCGTCAAAGGTATTCAAAGGTTCCTTGGGCATGCCGGGTTTTATCAGAGGTTCCTCAAGGATTTCTCAAAAGTGGACAATCCTCTTTGCAAGTTATTGGACAAAGAATCAAAATTTGTGTTTAATGATGTTTGCCTAAAGGCTTTTAATTGTTTGAAAGAGAAACTCACATCATTTCCCATAATTATCCTCCAGATTGGGCTAAGCCTTTTAAGCTCATGTGTGATGCAAGTGTGTTTGCAATGGGGGCTGTGCTTGGCCAAAAACATAAAAGGATCTTTCATCTGATTTACTATGCAAGCAAGACTCTCAATGGTGCCTACTCGAACTATACGATCACCGAGCAAGAGTTTCTTGCCATTGTCTTTTCTTTTGAGAAATTCTGTGCTTACTTGTTAGGAACCCATGTGGTTGTTCACACCGATCATGCGGCTCTTAGTTACCTCATAACAAAGAAAGATGAAAATCCGAGGTTAATACGTTGGGTCCTTCTATTGCAAGAATTTGACTTTGAAGTCAAGGATAGGAAGATTTTTGAAAATCAAGTGGAGGACCATTTGTCTCACCATGAAGAACGTGGGCATCCATTGAATGGCCCTGAAATCAATGAATCATTTCCGGATGAGCAAGTTATGGCAGGGTCACATGATATGATTCTGTGGTATGCCGACTTTGCTAATTATCATGCTAGTGACATCATGCTGGAATATTTGAATTTCCACCAAAAGAAAAGTTCTTGAGTGATGTCCGAAAATTCTATTGGGACGAGCCATATCTATTCTGAATTTGCGCCGACAACATCATAAGGAGGTGCATTCTCGAAGTGGAGATGATGCCTATCATTGAGGCTTGTCACTCATCACCTGTTGGTGGACACCATAGTAGCTTAAGAACAGCGACTAAGGTTCTTCAAAGTGGCTTTTATTGGCCAACAATCTATCAAGATGCTTATGACTTTGTGAAAAGTTATGATTAATGTCAAAGGCATGGGGGCATCTCAAAAAGGCATGAGCTACCAAGGACACCGATTCTTGAAGTTGAATTGTTCGATGTTTGGGGAATTTATTTTATTGGTCCATTTGTGAGTTCCTACAATAACAAGTACATTCTTGTGGCGGTGGAATAGGTGGAAGTCGTCGTGCTTGCTAATAATGAAGGAAGAAGTGTCACCGCATTCTTGAAGAAATATGTTTTCTCAAGGTTTGGGACTCCAAGGGCAATCATTAATGATGAGGGCTCTTATTTTTTCAATCGGTTATTCAAGAGTTTCCACCTCTTACCATCCCCAAACAAGTGGATAAGTTGAAGTGTCAATTAGGGAGATTAAGAGCATACTCTCTAAAACGGTAAATGCAAATAGGACCGATTGGTCAAATAAATTGGATGATGCTCTATGGGCATACAGAATGACCTACAAGACACCAATCGCCATGTCTCCTTATCAATTGGTGTTAGGAAAAGCTTGTCATCTTCTGGTGAAACTTGAACATAACGCATTGTGGGCCTTGAAAAAGTTGAATCTAGAATGGTGTGATGCCTCAAAATTGATGAGGGAACAACTTAATGAACTGGATGAATTCCGATTTAGAGCTTATGTTAGCTCTCCACTCTACAAGGCCCGCATGAAACACTTCCATGATAAGAAGATCTTGCAAAGAGAATTTATCCTCAGGGATCATGTGTTATTGTTCAACTCAAGGCTCCGATTGTTTTCCAAAAAATTAAAATCCAAATGGTCCGGTCCCTTTGAAGTAGCACAAGTGTGCTGGTATGGTGCAATTGAGCTTGTTTCGCCCAGATGGAGAGCATTTCAAAGTAAATAGGCAGCGAGTTAAGCACTACTTGGGTTTACCTAATGAAATGAAGATAATTGAGATCACCTACCTTAATGAACCATGAAACGGGTGAAATCGTCATGCCGTGACGTAAAATTAAGCGCTTCTTGGGAGGCAACCCAAGTTTTTACTTTCATGTTGTATGATATTTTTTATTTTCGTGATGTTTTTGATGTTTGTTTGTGTGTTAGGACTCAAAATATTGAGAAACTTGGGAAAAGTTTGAGTGAAGTGAGCAGGGAGAAAGGCTACACAGGTCCATTTTACAGATCGTTGAACTGACCGTAAAATATTTTACGGGTCGTAAATCGGAGAGTAAAATCTGATGCACTGGAAATTGCAGGGTGAAAATTCACGGGCCAAAGGTGCAAATTCACGGACCGTAAAAGTTTCTACAGTAACTTTTATGGGCTGTAAAATTGCTACAACCACGACATCAGGTAAGTCACTTAAAGAAACATAGAACAGGCCGTAAAACCTGTTTTTGGAGTGCAAAAATGCAGCATAAAAAAAAAGAAAGGTTTAAATACCTAATCCAAATCCTACTCTCCCCTACTCCATCAAATTCAAATCGTTCCCTCTCCTACACCTATAACCGACGCGATTCTTCTCCTATAACCTTCCCATCTCACAAATAATTATTCTCCCTCAATTACAAGGCAACACCAATCGTGCTTCTCATTCTCCCATCACCATCCTTTTCAGTTTTGTTTTTCTGTGGTTCTATTCTAACTAGAGCACGTAAGTTCTTCAAGTTCTTTCAAGTTTCGTCGACCACAAGATATGTTAATGCTTCATGCTTCACTCTCAGTGGTAATGTGTGTATTCTCCTTCGTATTTGAGACTCATTTGGATAAGAAGATTTGTTTTCTTTACAAAGAATTCCACCTAGGGTTTAATTTTTTGAAATATAGCCTTTGGTGGGTTCGATGTTTGAAATGGATTATTTAAATTAGTTGGGGGGTCAGATTTGGTATGTGTGTTGCTAATATAGGGGTTGTTTCAACATCCCAACGAGTCGGAGGGCATTTCAACCATTTATATTCAGAAATGGAGGAATGGTAGTTATACCTGCCAACTATTCGATGAAATAACTCAAAGAAATTTGGATGTGGTGAAGTCTGAGTAGCCTGAATTCATGAAATTCTCCCGTTGTGTAGAATTGTGTGTAATATTGTGCTTGAATTTGGAAAATGTGTCACTCAGTGGTTATACAGAGTATTTCATGGACCGTCAATTTATTTACGTCCCGTGAAATGGTACCGTAAAATAAAGTTGGTTCATTGCATTGATATTGCAGAAATTAAGGTAGGATTTACGGACCGTGAAATATTGTACGGTCCGTGAAATTCACCGTAAATTGTAAGTTGAAAATTTGTGTTTCTGTTGAAGTAATTATGGTCGAATTCACGGACTAAAAAAAATTTCACGGCCCGTGAAATCTATCGTAAATTGTAAGTTGAAAAAATGCCTTTTTGTTGAAAGAATTATGGTCGAGTTCACGGACCGTGAATTGAATGCTAAAAAAATCAGATTCTACTAATAGATTTATAGTCAGTTTCACGAACCGTAAAACTTTTTACGGATGGTGAAAGCCCACCATATACTGGAGGTTGTCAAATAGCTTTCTATTGCTTGTTTTACGGTAGGATTTACGGCCGTAAAACACTTTCACGGTCCGTGAAAGATTTTACGTCCTGTTAATCCTACCTGATTTTGAGAAGAATATCTTTGAGCCTTAACATTATTTTTCTTTCCTTTTTGTTATCCTGTTTCCACTTATATGAAAATACCAAAAATAGTGGTTCGTTTTTTCTATTGCTTGTCCTCAACAAGTATGCATCCGAAGAATCCATTCAAATGGGGATCATCGCAAGCAACTAGTAGGGGTAGAGGCAAAGGCAGACTGAAGGCCGCATCCCGACTTAGAGATATGCCTATTGACACCGAAGAGCATTCGGTTGAGGTACCTTTGGAGCTACCCACTCGGCAACTAAGAAGTGCTCAAACTCATGATTCCTCCCAGTCTGAAGAGAGGGTATCCGCTTCTTTCTCAGCCAGTGCTAGAGACTAAGGCACTGAACAAGAGAAAAGCCAAAGGTCTGGTAGCCAAAAATCTGATTCCGAAACTCGGAGACGCCATGAGGTTCGTATGAAGGAAAGATCTGATAATGCCTTCCGGTTCTCAGTTCCAGGGTCGCAATAATTGTTTGAACAGGGTTTGGAGCTGGTAAAAGCATGAGGAAAGCCAAGGTGAAGCATATGGGAAGAATAGCGGATAAATTTTCAAGGGCTGAAGGCATTTCCCAACATCCTAGCAGTGCTGCATCATTACAATTGGGAATTTCTAAATGAGCCTTTGGGATAGTTCGTGAGTTTCACGCAGCCTAGGGGGCGACGATGTTGAATTCTCAGAACAAATCTCAAAAACGAAATAAGCCAAAACGGTTGGAAAAAGTGGTGGTACGGCGAGTCACAATTGATATTTCACCAGCGGCCATCAATTCATTGTATTTTTGGGGCAGATTATAGAGCACCGACTAATTTATATGAGATTGATTACAAGATTGCTGCGTGTAAAGAGGATAAAATGTCTTAAATGCCGTGGATTGCCTCGATAATTTCAGCAAAGGAAGATCCACCGTGGCGCCCCAACCTAAAAGCGCCAATCTTCCAAAGGGAACTCTCACTTGAGGCTAAGTTTTGGTGGACCATAATCCACACCCCGATTCAGCTAACTCAATCTGATAATGCACTCACCCCGGATAGAGCAGTCCTTCTAGCGGCTATAATGTCTAAATATAACATTGATCTGGGTCTCCTAATCGCTGAAGAAATCCAGTTGTGGGTATTGCAGCCTCATACTTCATTGATTTTTCCATGCCTTATCACCCAGTTGTGCGAAAGGGATAATATTCATAAAATGGAAAATCGGGACCACTACACCAAGGCAGTTCATGTTTCTGACATCATGAAAATCAAAGATGAAATGCTTAACGAGGAACGACTTAAGGCTGCACAGTTGGCCGCTGACCCCTTTGCCACTTCAGGTTGAGCCACTTCTTGACACCACCACAGAGTTTGCCAGTGTTGCCATGTTGATATAACGCCCGCCACCACTGGTAGTGCCACCACTGCAGCACCACCTACTACTCAGGTAGAAACCTCTTTAGTAGATCCCATACCACCAGCAGCCTCACCACCTGGGTGCGTGGTCACACTCAATATTGAAACTTTCAGAGATTATGTGGCCAAGATAGATCGAACAAATGAACAAGCCAACAGGGTGGTGTCCCAGTTGCACTAGTTTGTCGAGAGGGCAATCAAGCATGCTTCGAAACTACTGCAAAAATCCATTGAGAAATCCCACCAACAAATTCACTCCAGAATTGATGGGCTCGAAATCAGATTTGCCTCGTTGACACGAGGGGGTTCCACCACTGATGAGGGAAAATTCCAAAAGGAATTGAACAATTTAAAGGTTGATATGTTGGCATTGAAGGCGAGAGATGACGTTGCTTTGGAAACCGTTTCTGCACCAGTGGCGGGGTAGGATTTGCAACCCCTGGTGGATTTATTGGCAGATATTCCATCATCATTAGAGGATAAAGGAAAGCGGGAGAGGTCCGATAATAACGAGGAGGAAAGAGTGTTAAGAGGACCTTCCGCGTGTCTCGCGCCGACACACACTTCACCGTAGCTTCGTCCAGTCATATGACCCCACTTGAGGGTTATGTTCTGGAGGCGCTGTCTATCCCACTTGATGGTTCCACCCATGCTCCTGTGGCAGATTCGTTGGGCCCGAGTCATTCGCCACCACTCACTGGAGCTATTGATTCAGCTACCACTCCAGTTGTGGACACCACTACCGCATTGAAGACACCTCAAGATGTTCATATCGCTTAGTGCACCCCAAGGAGCTCTTACCCTCTGTTTTTCCTTTATCTATGCATTGGGGACGATGCACGCCTTTCAGTTGGGGTGGGGTAGCTCGTTTTGCTTGTATATATGTGTTAGTGTAGTTGTTTGTGCAGTCAAGTTTAGTAAAGTGAATGACTTATATGATGATGGTTTGATTAGTTTGTGGCATGTATATGTGTTATTTTCATTTGAAAATGAAAAGGTACCCCTTTAAAAAAATAGTTGTGTATTAATATTGAATGATGAATGAATAGGATGCATGACTCATTTGGTGACATTGTGCGGATTAGTATTGAGTTGCGGCCTTTAGGACTTGGTTGAGAAGTGGAAACAATGCGTCAGTGTAGTAAACCGTGTGTCATGTGCTGTGAGATTTATTTTTATCAAGTCTTGTACATTAGTGTAGTCTAGAACTTGCTCGGAGAGTGTTTCAAGGTGAAATCCTAAACTACGCTTGGTTTGAAATAGGATGTTAGGCTTTCGTTGTACCCTTTTCTATGCCCATATTTTACTTACCCATGTATCTTATCCCTAGTCAACCCCGTTGGAGCCTATAACCCTTTCTTTGGCACCCATGTTGCAAGCATACCCTCTTTGATCATCATTGAATCAATTTTTCAATTACCCTACCTCCTTAAGTGTGTAGGAAGTGCAACTTAGGTGAAAAAGCCTAAGTTAGGGGTGGTGAGAGCAGTGATATGAGACTCACAAAAAGGGTGAAAATAATTCTCTCTAAAAAAATAGTGTAAGTAATCTTCTTCCCTTTTTTGTTGAAAATCAATATAAAATAAAAGGAAGAATAAGTTTGTGAATAAAGGGAAGGGTAGTGGTAGAATGAAAACCGGGGAAAGGTAGGAAAGTGTTGAAAAAAGTTATGAGCAAATTGCAAAACTTGAGGAAGTCTGAGTCACTATTTCCTACATTTTTCCTACCTTAACCCAAAAGACAACAGTACAATCTGCAAGTCCTAATTGATTTCAAACCGAGCATGTTTACATTAGTGGAGGAACACTTAAAGGGCAAGCCCATGGTACCGCGCTAGTGCACTTGTACATTAATGTCAGTGTTCTCTTCTCCTTTGTCTCTTGTCCTCTGTGTCATAATAAATATGTGTGTTCTTTTGGGACTCACTTTGGTCTTTGTAAGGACACGGGATTGCAACACCTGACTCAAGAAACAATTCTCGACTTGAGACTCTTGGTCGGTTCTTTAAGCTAATAGCATTGTGTCACGAAGTGAAGTGGTAGGACTATTCTCTTATCTTTGAGTAAATGCACCAGTTTTGATTAAAGAGAAAGGGAAAGTGGGGTGGGGGGGAGGGATCTTGTTCCGAATGCATGCCTATAACCAATTGCTATCACCATTGTAGACAAGGTTACTTTGTGAAGCTTGACTGTTCGTTTTAAATGGTATGTGTCGTTTGAGTTGCTTAAGGACAAGCAAAGACTTTATGTTGGGGGTGTTGATGTGCAGTATAAATATGGCACATTTGATGCCTTTTTACGCAAAGTTTTAATTGTTTTCAAGTAACTTGTTGTCGTTTTGATGTCTTTTTTCTTGTTGTAGGTGATTTAGCCATGTGATGGCGATTACATGGAAAATAGCAAGAAAAAGGGCCAAAATGTGAAGTTTAGAAGGTAGTTACAGGAATCCCACTTTTACGGTCACCGTATTTCTTGCTTCTCACATCAACAGAAACCTGTCCAAGACTTGTCAAGATAAGGTGAGGATTTAGAGATCGTGAAATATTTCACGGCCCTTGAAACCCACCATAAAAGCTGCAACATAACTTAGTGCCTAAAGTGTCATTCTACGGTGGAATTATACAGACCGTATTCTGTTTTGCGGTCCATAAAAGTGAAGCGTGGAAAGAAGACCCGAGTTGAAGACTTCACACTTCTACGATGGAATTGCACATTTTACGGACCGTATTTTGGTCTTACAGTCCGTATTTCTAACAACAGGGTAGTTTTGTCTTAAGTTATTTTTCATGTTTGGACCATTATAAATACAAATTTTAGGGTTTGTTGGCATTATTCTGACTTTGACATTGAGTAGTGGAGCATTCAACACTTAGTTTACTGGTGGTTGAAGCTTTTAAGAAGAAATCTTACACTTTTTGTCTTCTTCTTCATCATTGAAAGCTTTATGCATCTTTACTTCACACTTGCATTTTATTTAATGAAAATGATTAGCTAAACCCATTAGCTAAGGTTGTGGGACCAAATATGTTAGTTATGTAATTGGGTCTTTATATTTCAACTATATTTGTGTGTTAATGGTGTTTTCTATCAACTCTTCAAGCTTTAATGTCTCTTAATATTGGCCAATATTATTTGTGCCCAAATACTTATACTTTGCTTGAGAAAGAAAGAAAGTACAAGTTAGGCAAAGAGTTAGATAGCAAGGATTTAGAGCTTTAAACACTATCTAATAGCTTGAGCTAGAGATAGGAAAGCTAACTTGTAATAAAATGGGTGTTCACCTGCCCTCCATTCTAAGGCTTGAGAAAGCTTAGTAATGACATTTATCGATTTGGTCGAGAGACTTTTGATAAATCTACGTAGCCCATATTTAATTACATCTAGACACATAGATGAGTTGGATTGATTTCCAATTGCATTACTTGCCATTGGAACCGCAACCTTAGTCCTTTTACCAATAGATCATCTTTTTAACAACAATTAGCGATAAATTAAAAATCTTCAAACCAATCATTATTATACCCTTTTCCCTAGAAATATAGAATAATAGTCGAGTGTTACACTTAGCAAGTATATTTCTTCATTGTATTCTCTGTGGGATTCGACCCCAACCTTGTTGGGTTCTATATTTGACAACGACAGTTCACTCCTAATTTTAAAGGTGTAATTTGAGCATATCAGTAAGCAAACTCAACAAGAGGTAGATGCTCATCCCAATTACCCCCAAAGTCAATGACACACGCCCTCAACATGTCTTACAGAGTCTGAATAGTTCTCTCTGCCTGCCCGTCTGTCTGAGGATGAAACGCAATACTCAAGTTCACACGTGTTCCAAAACCCTCTTGAAACAATTTCCATAAATGAGCAGTAAATTGCGTACCTCTATCAGATATGATGGATGTCGGAATCCCATGCAATCTAACTATCTCTTTTAAATATAACTTAGCGTACTGCTCTGAGGTATCTGTTGTCTTCACAGGAAGAAAATGGGCAGACTTTGTGAGACTATCCACAATCACCCCAATCGAATCAAACTTGGCCTTTGTGCGGGGTAAACCCACAACAAAATCCATATTTATCACCTCCCACTTCCATTGCAGAATTTCGATATTCTGAGCCAGGCCTTTGATGTTCGGTCTTAACCTGTTGACAGTTCAAACACTTAGCCACGGAATTAAAGATGTCAACCTTCATTCTCTTCCACCAATAGTATTGCTTCAAATCTTTATACATCTTGGTGGATCCCGGATGCATAAAGTATTTAGAACTATGCGCCTCCGCCAACAATTCTTGTCGTAAACCATCAACATCGGGAATACATAGATGTCCGTTCAGTCTTAAGACATCGTCATCAACCCCAACTGTGAATGAAGCGTACTCGCCCTTTTCCACTCCATCTCGCAGTTTCACCAGCAGTTCATCTTCGTATTATTTGGACTTGATTCTCTCCACAATATCAGATCGAGCGGGTGTGATTCCCACTAACTCCCCATCTTCAGTTTCATCAAGTCGGACTCCAAAGCTAGCGAGTCACCGGATTTCTCTGCCCATTGGCATCTGCCGAGGGTGTAAATACACTAACGTACCCATAGATTTCTGGCTCAATGCATCAGCAACAACATTCGCCTTACCATGATGATACAATATGTTCAAGTTGTAATCTTTCAACAACTCTAACCATCTTCTCTGTCTGAGATTCAATTTTCGCTACTTGAAGATATATTGTAGGCTTTTGTGATCGGTGAAAACATCACAATGCTCTCCATACAAGTAATGATGCCAGATTTTTAATGCGAATACCACAACAGCCAATTCTAAGTCACGAGTTGGATAATTCTTTTTGTGCTTCTTGAACTGACGGGAAGCATAAACGATCACCTTACCATTCTGCATTAAAACACAACCTAACCCAATTCAGAAAGCATCACAATAAACTACATAGCCTCTGGAACCTGAAGGTAGAGTTAAAACAAGAGTTGACGTTAATCTTGCCTTGAGCTCTTGAAAGCTCTTCTCACAGGCTTCCGACCACTGGAACTTAGCCATTTTCTGAGTCAACCTTGTCAGAAGTGCAGCTATAGATGAGAAACCTTCCACAAACATCCGATAATAACCAGCTAAACCTAAGAAACTGTTGATGTCCGTCGCACCGTGGGTCTTGGCCAGTCTTTAACTGCCAAAATTTTTAGAGGATCAACCTTGATACCATCACTAGACACTATATGACCCAAGAATGCCACAAAGTTAAGCCAGAATTCACACTTAGAAAATTTAACATAGAGCTTATTCTCCTCAAGCGTTTTCAAGGTTATTCTCAAGTGTCCTGCATGCTCCTCACTACTCTTCAAATAAACCAAGATATCATCAATAAAGACAATTATGAAACAATCGAGAAAAGTCTTGAACACACGATTTATCAGGTCCATAAATGCAGCAGGGGCATTAGTTAGACCGAAGGACATCACCAGAAATTCAAAATGTCCATACGGAGTACAAAATGTTGTTTCCGAAATATCTTTCTCCTTTATTTTTAGCTGATGGTACCTAGACCGCAAGACGATCTTAGAAAAGAAAATATCACCCTGAAGTTGGTCGAACAAGTCATCTATCCTAGGAAAAGGATATTTATTCTTGATAGTCACCTTATTTAGCTGACGGTAATCAACATACATTCTGAGAGACCCATTCTTCTTTCTAACAAACAAGATCGGAGCACCCCAAGGCGAGGAACTTGATCGAATAAACCCCTTCTTCAGCAAGTCTTTCAATTATCTTAGCTCTTCCGGAGGCATACCATAAGGTGGGATGGAGATTAGTTGAGTTTCGGGAAGAACATCTATCCCAAAATCAATAACTCTATCAGGAGGGATACCCGGAAGATCTGCGAGAAACTCATTAACTATAGGGACGGACTTAAACTCTAGCACTACGGCTTGAGTATCATTGATAGCAAGTAGATGGTAAATACATCCCTTCGAAATCATTTAACTAGCCTTAAGATATGAGATAAACCTATCCCTAGGATTAGCAATTTCTCCCTTCCACACAATAACTGGTTCATCAGGGAAAGCCAATCGAACTAATTTATAATGACAATCCACATTAGCATAACAAGAAGCTAACCAATCCATCCCCATAATTACATCAAAATCTATCATCTCTAGCTCAAATAAGTCAGCTGTAGTTTCACGACCCTTAAATACAACCACACAGTTTCTATAACTCTAGAGCCAATAACAGGGACACCAGCAGGGGTATCCACAGAAAAGGGTTCACGCAGTTGTTCAGGTTCCACCCCAAAATCAAGAGTAAAATATGGTTTCACATAAGATAGATTTGAGCCCGGATCAATCAACGAATATGCATCAAAAGAGAAAATAGTGAGAATACCTGTGACCACAACATTTGACGCTTCAGCTGCCTCCCTATGAGTCAAACTGTGAAGGCGGGATTGACCCCCATTAGCGGTGTTACAACCGTTTTACCAGTCCCATTACCGCGAGCATTAGGAGCGTTATTGGTATTACCAGCTGGCGGATTCCTAGCAGCAACAGGTGCAGACGAATTGTTTCTCTGACCCGAAAAGTTAGCCATTTCACATAACCACTTCCTACCCCCTCTTGATGTGGCCGCTTATACCACAATGATGACAAATATGATCCTTCCATCTAGATGAGTATCTATTACCACCTTATGAATACCTGTTTTGATTATTGTTCCTCTGACCTTGTCTACCGGACGGAGCACTGGCATTAGGATAAGAGCCGGTCTGAGCAAGTGCAGAATACCCTTTCTTTTGCCCTTTATTTTGTGAACCACTGAAACCACCCGCAGATCGCGCCTTTTTACTCTGTTCCCTTTCTAGCCTCTCTTTACCCTTCTAATTCTCTTGTTGCTCAGTGAACCTAACCAAGGATGAAAATGTACAAGGAGGATAGCAGCAACAGCACACACAGACTTGATACATGGTACTAAACCACGCACAAATCGGCTCAACTTATGCTTTTCAATCGAAATCATATACGGCGCATACCTCACCAAACGAGTGAACTTCAAGCTGTACTCACAAACCTACAGAGTGCCCTGCTCAATCTTCTCAAACTTACTATCCATAGCAAATCGCTCCTCATTAGATAGAAACCTCTCCATGAATGCCTCTTCAAATTCAGCCCAAGTAGGAGCTGGAGCATTATTACCTCGCTCAGTCTCCCACAATTCGAACCAAACATGAGCAACATCTTTCAATTGATATGATGCGAATTCCCCGGGTTCAGAACCATGAGCACCCATAGCCCTTAGAGCTTTAAAAGTCTCATCCATAAAGTACTGGGGATCATCCTCCTTTTGCGAACCAAAGAACTTTGGTGGATTCAACCCCTAAAAGTGCTTAAGCCTTCCCCTTCCACCAAGTGTCGGATCTGCACCCATACGCTGTTGTTGGGCTGTAATAAGAGTAGTAAGCATCTGGATCGCATTCTGCATTGACCCAATATCAGCCACGCCCGCAGCAGGGGCAGCAGGAGCAGGTGGTGCTGGCGATGGTACTTGGTCTCCATTACCGTTCTCAACCCCAGCAGCAGTCTTAGCAGTGGTGCGGTTAGTGATCCTAGCGGCTCGACCTCTAGACGATGAATCAAAAGCGCCATTACTCCCTTAGTTATCAGTTCCCGCACGAGTTAAAGCCATTTCTGCGAAGCACGAATTAAGGAACACGTCAGGACAATCCTAAGGGAAGTTCAAGCTCTATAGCACAATCTAGAATAAAGAAGAATGAGAAACACTTATAAATGTCCTGGTAGTCTTTCGACCATGCATGTGTTCAGGCTGTACAAGGAAGACTCCACTAGACACAGCTCCACAGACACATACACATCCTAGGATACATCTAAACCTAGGCCCTGATACCAAGCTTGTCACGCCCCAAAACTCACCCTAGGCGTAACAGGCATCCGATGCTATGAACAACACTGGAAGCACATTAGAAAATCAATAAACATCTAATGTCTTTCGACAATTATATCAATACGTTATAAATAGCTAACTAACTCATGACCACCATCAAATAATTATAAAAAAATCAGCGAAAGTCTATCATAAATGTATCATGTCATAAATGTATCGTTATAAAACGTAGCAACACCCAAAGAGTCAAGCAATGACTTCAACAATTACCCACAGAAACAACGTCTATCGATGGAGCCTCTAAGATGATAAATAAAACATAATCTAACTTCGGGACGTAGTCCAAAAACTAAAACAATAACTAAGATAGGATGGTGCCCCACGAAAAAGCATGTTGGTTCACCAAATAATCCAGAAAGTAGCAAGCTCTCTTAATCTGCGTGCGTATCATAAACTTGCTCCTCAACGTTACCTAACACACCATAAAAAAATACAATGGTATGCCAGAGTACTGGGTACTCAATGAGTATCTCCGGGACAATAGTTAATATAACACAATAATATAATAAGGATCAGTAAAACGATGTCAATAAATGCAGTTTAAATTCAGAGATAGAATAAATCACCAAACTTAGTAAAACCATTAATGAAAACTGTTAAAGAAGAAATAAATCAATTTCAGCTCGTTATGTCGTTTATCACATGTAAGTCTTTCAATCATGAATAAAAGTTCATTAACAAGCCACTCACAGGAAACCAAAGTATAAGACATGCAGATACAGGCCCAAATCAACATAACGAAGGGACGGCCATTTAAGGTTCCCTAAACCACATAGAAGCACCACATTGGGGTTATCAACCCCAATGGATACCCTTCCTCCCGAATAGCTAGGCAGAGACCACACCGGGTTTGCGAATCCTCGATAGCCACTCTTCCTCCCGAATGGCCAGGCTAACCCCACTAGGAACCATAGTGACTACCCTTCCTCTTGAGTAGCTAGGCCAAACACAAACAATATAAATCATGGAAAAAGATCCAAATCACCATCCTAGCATAGAATCCAAATCACTCAAATCATGGCATGGAAGCCGAATCACAACTCATATCATGATAGTCACATTATTCATTAAGGATTGTGTTCATCATCCCATTATGGGGGTACATCATGTCATTTCAGTTTTGGATACCGGGTTCACTTCTTTAAACAAGTTTCAAGTTCAACACAATCCATTACAGAGCACTCATATGAGATAGTCAAGCTTTTCAATTATCAAGTTTAAACATCCCTTATGGGGTAATTCAAGTTCGAATCCCAAAGGTTTATGTCTCAATCTTCAATCATCCTTTAGATAGGAAAACAATCATGAGTACGTATATATAATATAGTACAAACAAGGTTTGACGTAGGCTTGTCCCTCGCACACACAAACCACAACCAAAGAGTTCATAAAACCGATCGAAAGAGTATGTTAAAAAAGAAACATACCTCAAATCCCGCTAAAATTGTTCCAATAGAATTTTCACAATTCAACAATCACTCTACAATATTTTATTAATAATAAAGTTTTGAACTTTAACCAATTCTATGGATTTCTACCCTTATTCGAAGAACTAAGGTTTTTCTACCCTTAAAAGTTGTTCTTGAATCCTTATGTGAACCATTAGTGAGTTCTAATCTTGTAGTATGCTCTACACTAGTCCAAAACTCATTAATAATCCCAGAAAATCAGAAATCTTCTTTTAGACAAAGTTCCACACACTTTCTTCTTCTCCTTTCTTGAGTTTTCAAGAATATAGGGTTTGAAAGATGAATTAATGTCAATATAACGTTAGAATGATGAGGTAATGAAGAGAATTGATCAAGAACTTACCTTAGATGCTTTGGAGAAGTTTTAGGGTTGTTTCCTCTCAAAAAGTCATCCAAAACGAAGTGGGGAAAAGTTAAAATGAAATCTTAAACTTATAGGGTTTGGAACCAGCAAAACAGGGGGCTCGTGCCACCCTTGCTTCACAAGGCCAACTCGAGAGACCTCCCCTGCACCACCCTTGCGTCGTAAGTGTGGCGCACAAGGCCGAAAATTGGTCTGAAACACAAAAACTCGCGCCACCCTTGCCACGCAAAGGTGTCGTGACTGCCAACAACGTTCAGTAAAACAGTTATAACTTTTTGTACATAGCTCAGTTGGAGCTGGGAGACCTACCATTGGAAAGTTATTTCAAAGACCTACAACTTTCATGTTTTGAGTTTTCTCATATACTCAGGAAAACTATCCGAAAAATGAGAAATAGTATGAAGTCCTCCAGACTTAGACGAATTTAGAAGCCCTTAAAAACTTCACTTGTTCGGTTAACTGCGAAACGACTGTTTATCACCCGAATTCATCTTGAATGGACTCATATAACTAAAATATCCTCTTAATACTAGTTTTACACATTCACACCTAACCCGAATTTATGAGATGTTACATATCGTTATTATTTCGTAACAAATTTACCTCTTCGGACAATTCACGTTGCTCTTGTAGGTATTAACATATGTTTTTCGTGTACCTTAACATTTCATCAACTTACCCATTTGTCGTTTATGTATCTTGTCCCCATGTATATACATACTTCTCATTTGTAATTGACACTTATTCATATAATCTTTGTTCCGTGTGAGGTATTTAAGACTTCACTACATGTCATCAAAATATTATTCTCATTTCTCGCTTACTAGACCTCATGGGATACTTTTTAAGAAGCTTGTGTCAATACTTGGAATTTGATATTTACGATATGTACTAATCACATTGGAAATCAGACACAAATTAAAATTTTCTTCCTTATTCCAAGCTCAAATGCATGATTTGGAGTAGGAGAAAATTAAGATGCCATGTCAGCAAAATATTATTCTTATTTCTCGCTTACTAGACCTCATGGGATACTTTTTAAGAAGCTTGTGTCAATACTTGGAATTTGATATTTATGTTCGTCGATATGTACTAATCACATCGGAAATGAGACACATATAAAAATTTTCTTCCTTATTCCAAGCTCAAATGCATGATTTGGAGTAGAAGAAAATTAAGACATCTTAAATATCTTTAGAGCCTCTCCAATATAAGTGTAGCCAAGGATCCATTGATAAGAGGGACTCGGCTTCATAGACCGCCTATGACACAGTCAAAACTTAGGGCTGTTTTTGGCAAAATATGTATATCGCATTTAGCATGACATAGTTACTTCACTACATTTCCTTTAAAATTCACGTTAAATTTTAAGGCTATTATTTAAGGGTGTAATTATTTTCATCAAGCATAAAATTTTGAATTAAATTTTTCTATATTGATATGATTGTTGATATACATGTACCAGTCCCCTCCCCTCCTTCCCACCCTCACCCCAACACCCAAAAAAAAAAAACTTATAGTATATTTAATATCCCCTAAGAGATGACATGACAGAGAAAGTACACTCGCCTTCCTAGAACCGAGTGAGAAGAGAAAGATTTACAAAACTCACAAAATCACATACATATCATTTTTTTAATGAGCAACATATAATTAATACTCTTAATATTCTTTTCTTGATATACTAATATATATATTTTTTAATTATGCGAATTTTCTTATTTTGAGACAGATGAAATTCCACTTTCCTTTTAACTTTTTAATTTTTCTTATCTTCATTTTATTGTCTTCTCCAATAGTACCATATTCTCTTCATGGATGGTACTAAATTATTGTCATCGCCATTTTAAAAAAATACAAAGAATAGAGAAAAAAAATGAAAATTGAAAATTTAATCAGTTGCTAACATGACGTTGATATGGTGGATTGTATAAAACACAGCCCATTACTAGATTGATTTTATATTTTTTAAGTGATATTAAATTCACTATTGACAAGATTAGGTGGTAAAAGAACGCTCGTAAATTTTTTAGTGTGAAACTGAGTTATGCGGTCAAGTTTAGAGTGCATTTTATGTATTTTTCTAATTTGTATCCAAATTCCAAACCAAAAATAAAAAAGGGAAGTAATCTTCGAAGAAATATAACATACCTTATCATAAAAAATAAAAAAAAAGGTACATGAGTTAACTGTATTTTGTTTTTTAAAGAATTATTGTGGCTACTAAAAGTTTATGTAAAAAACTTTGACAAACAAATATTTGTGGACCACGTAATGAATCTATCTATCTATCTATCTACACTAGATGAGTGATGCCCGTGTTGCGCACGGGCCCAACAATTTGCATAAAAGTAATACTTTAAACTTTATGATTTTTTGTTATGATAAATAAAAAGTCCAGAAAGCTACATTGTACAAACCAGAAAAATAATTTCAAATTACTATAAATATCAAAAAGGTAGTTCACATACTGCATTTAGCATGTCGAACTCTACTCATGTTCCAACTTACATCCATGAATATACTGGTACAACATAAATAACCGGCACACTTCTATTGGAGACACTATTTCCGGAAGAGTTGCATCTTCCAATGATCTATAACAATAAGACATATGCTTCGCAACAAAAATGAGCTCTGCCAGATGCTGTTTTACTCATTATCAAAAGTTGTATTAGAACCTAAATACCATTTGATACACATGAGAAAAATGAAAGTCAGAGAAGACTTATCATGGATAAGCTCAAGCAAGTCAAATAATTTAGTCCATCATGTATCTTCGCATAGATGGGAATGCAGCTAAATTCATCAGTAATGGTCAAAAGAATCAAAGTTCTCTTTATCAATTCTTAAATATTCTGAAGAATGGAAAGTTAGCTTTTGTAAGCTTGTTTCTATTCTGTCTTCTTACCTCTTTGGCTTCAAAAATAGTAGCTACCATTAGTAAATAGTGAGACGGAAGGGATCACTTTGGTTAACTCAGTAAACTAATACGTCTTTACCTATTAGTTAAAATCACCACTTTAAGTCGTGATTTCAAAAGCCAGTAACTTGAAATTTAGCATGGTTCAAAAACTCCAATATTTATAAGTTATGTTTGCCAAAAGTTGGCTTCTTTTTCTTTTTTCGATTTTTCGTTTTAGAATAGAGAGAAAGTATAAACTAAGGGTACACTCTGTAGAAGATTTACTCAGAATGACCCAAGCAGCTCAAAAATTAGATGCTATGAAGACAGTTAAATGACTCGAGCAATAGACTACCTTGTAGCAACATTCATACTACATGACTTGAGCATACTCAAAACTATTCACAACTCTTCTTTTATATTTTTAGTGCCACAAATTTTGTTTAAGCATACTGATTTCAGAAAGAAGCCCAAAGCCTACCGAGAAAAATAATAGTGAAGAATGGGACTTATGATATTTCTTTACACATTCTCTCATGGAAATGGATGTTTTGAAAAGTAAGCTTCCTCTTATATAAATTTCATTCATGCTTCTCCATAAACAGGATAGTTAGAAGCCATAAGTCAAAGGTTTCAACTCCATTCTAGAAATTCCCACACCACTTTTCTAGCCTCAGAAGCATTGTACTGTCTAAAATTGTATATTACCTCCTTGTATATGATAATAAATCGCAGCGAATGAGATAGTAGAGTAATATGAGAAGTAGACAATACCATAGAAAGATAGTATATTGGAGAGATAACCTAATATCACAGAAGGAAGAAGTGACTTGAAGAAGCAGGATCAAAGAGGCTTCAAATGTATCTCGAAGCAGCAGCAAAAAAGATGCTCCAACTGCATCCCAAAATAATAGCGAAACTATATTCAATAGTAAAATGTCTTCAGCAGCAGTAAACCGTCACAAGAAACTTCAGAAATAAGAGCAGCTGCTGCAAAATGACACATTCTTAATTTAAAAGGTATGCATGAGCATGAGAAAACAGTTGTTGCATTCTTCTTACGCAAATGAAGTGTTGATGAAAATGCACTTTTTACTTTGTAGGATGTATGAGGATGACAACCACAATTCCGTAGTCTAGTTTGTGCTAGAGCCATTCAGTGTAGTCACTTGTCCAATCTATAAATCAAACTCATTTTTGGACTATTTTGGCTCAGAAATATGGATATTGCTGCGCCAGTTCAATTTGTGCTTTGTCTATTTTGCTGTTGCGCATCAGTTTTTCAAGCGTTTCATAAAATTTCTACATTGAAGTCTTAAAGTTTTGTAATCTTAACATTTATTCTCAAAGCAGACACATACAATATACAGCACTTATAAAATACAACCATTTAGCCTTATTTAACTAAACATATAACATCAGAGCAAAAAAGTGTAGAAATTACATTGTACAGTCGAAGCGGTCTCTCTTTTTCCTCCCATCTCCAGCAATTTTCACCTACAAAACATCTGTGCTATCAGAAAATTTAGACCAATATATTCAATTAAATAAATCACAAATATCCGATAATATCATGTATTGAGAAATTAAAATCCGCAAAATGGTGGAAAAGCGTAAAGGCAAACCAAATTTAAAGACCAATCTGGTTGCAAAACCGTCATAACCGAGGAAGACTGCGAAATTAGGAAAAAGATTATGATCACGTAATAAAAAAATCAATAATAACAACGTATCAATGCCAGGCTGAGTCTCTGTTTCTAATGGGGCAAAGAGAAGGATACCAAGCCATGAATGCAAAAGAACTGCTGCATGCGATAGAGAAGCTATTGCGGAATTATATCTTTATATTATTTGATATTATTTGGTAGCATATTTGTAGGGAGATAATTACCATATATTAGTTAGTTTCCTTGTTTCACTAATTACCATATATTAGTTAGTTTCCTTGTTTCACTAGGATCTTAGTTTCCTTGTTTCACTAGGGTTCAAGATTGTATCCTATATATATTCTCTCTTGGTGAATGAATGGAACAAGTCAAGATTGTATAGTTTCTACATGGTATCAGGCCACACGTTTTTTTTCTTCTCTTCATCGTAAATTTCCATGGCCGGTGACGCCGTACCTCCTCCACCACCACCCAAAATTGAGTCTAATTCTCCCTATTTTCTCGGTCCTCAAGACCGACCCGGGGACTATATCACGCCTACTCGTTTCAAGGGCGCATCAAATAACGCTGCCGTTGGTCAGCATTTTACTTCCGATCAATGGAAGGCTATTACGGGATTTTTTGGTAATGCTACAATTCCCAAAAATCGCTTGAATGGTAAGTTTGATGTTTTTTCTTGGATTATTGACACTGGTGCTACTCATCATGTTACCGGTGAGAAATCTTGGTTGTTTGATGTCCATACTGTTGATTGTCCTATTGGTTTGCCTAATGGTGAAAAGGTGCTTGCTTCTTTGGAAGGTTCTGTTCGACTGTCAGATAAAATCACCTTACATCATGTCCTTTATGTGCCTTATTTACGTTGCAACTTACTCTCCGTCCCCCAACTTACTGATAATTTACATACTATTGTCTCTTTTAATTCTTATATGTGTGTTATTCATGACCCACTGAAGAAGCTGATTGGAACGGGAGTTAGGAGGGACGGACTATACTATTTTAGCAAACCGGGCGGACTATACTATTTTAGCAAACCGGACGTGGTGCAACATGTGTCTACTGTCGTGACAACGTCCGCATTGGAATTGTGGCATCGACGATTGGGGCATCCTTCCGAGAGAGTAGTTAAGTTGCTTCCTCATGTCAATAGTGATAAGAGTAGTTTAGCAAAGGATTGTGAAGTGTGTTTACGTGTTAAGCATCCTAGAGATAAATTTCCTTTAAGTGATAATAATGCATCTAGAATATTTGAGAAAATACATTGTGATTTGTGGGGCCCATATCGCCATGTTTCGTCGTGTGGAGCTCGTTATTTTTTAACAATTGTTGATGATTTTTCCCGAGCTGTTTGGATTTACTTGTTGGTTGATAAAACAGAAGTGTTTCCGATGTTTATGGCTTTTGTTGCTATGGTTGATCGACAATTTAATCAAACAATTAAAGTTGTACAAAGTAATAATGGTACATAATTTAATTGTTTGATCGATTATTTTTCCGCCACTGATATTTTGTTTCAAATCTCTTGTGTGGGTACTCCGCAACAGAATGGGAGGGTAGAGAGGAAGCATAAACATGTGTTGAATGTTGCGAGGGCTCTCAGATTTCAGGCCAATTTGCCTATTTTTTTCTGGGGTGAATGTGTTCTTGCTGCATCTCATCTCATAAATCGTACCCCCACACCCAAATTGGAAAATAAAACACCTTTCGAAATTTTATTCAATAAACCTCCTTCTTTTGATGTTATTCGTACTTTTGGGTGTTTGTGCTTTGCTCATAATCAAAAAACTCAGGGTGACAAATTTGCTAGTCGGAGCAGAAAGTGTTTGTTTGTGGGATATCCATTTGGTAAGAAGGGGTGGCGGTTGTTTGATCTTAATACGAAGGAATTTTTTGTCTCTCGTGATGTAAAGTTTGTGGAGGATGTGTTTCCTTTTGCTTGTCCAGAAGATGTTAATATTTCGTCTAGTTTTTTTGATGAGGGTGCTGAAATTGATCGTGATTTTATGGTGTACGGGGATGAATTAGGGGGCGAAGTTGATAGTTCGGAGGCTGCCGAGCAGCAGCCGCAAACCACTGCCCAACCAGCGCCTGCTGGCAGCCAGGCCGAGCTGCAGCTAGCGGCCCCTGTCCAGCCTGCTGGGAACCCAGCGCCAGCTGGCAGCGAGGCTGAGCGGCTTCCAACAGCCACTGCATAGCCCGCTGGGAACCCAGCGCCCGCTGGCAGCGAGGGGGGGCAGCAACACTATACCTCAGTCACGAATGTGGAAGGTGGCTTGGGGTGTGGTTTTCGGGAGAAATTTCCCTCTGTTGTGCTTCGTGATTATGTGACACACTCAGTTTTTGCTAATAGTCTGTCCCCTACAACTCCTGTTAACAATCAATCCTCAGGTACTCCCTATCCTTTGGCACACTATATTAATTGTGACAATTTTTCTGTAAATTATCGTAAGTTTCTTGCAGCTATTATTTCGAGTAAGGATCCTAAGACCTTCAAAGAAGCCATGAAACACGAAGGTTGGAGACATTCAATGAAAGAAGAGATACGTGCATTGGAAGACAATGGTACATGGACTTTGGAACATCTTCCTCCGGGTAAGAAAGCACTTGGTAATTAGTGGGTTTACAAGACCAAGTTTTTGTCAAATGGAGATGTGGAACGGCTCAAATCGCGCTTGGTTGTGTTGGGAAATCATAAACAAGCGGGGATTGACTACAATGAAACTTTTTCTCCGGTCGCCAAGATGACTACTGTTCGAGCCTTCCTAGCCATTGCAGCATCCAAAAATTGGGAACTTCACCAAATGGATGTTCATAATGTCTTTTTACATGGTGACCTTGATGAGGAGGTGTATATGAAGCTCCCTCCCGGGTTTGAAAGTCCAGATCCTACGTTGTGTGTCGTTTGCGCAAATCCCTGTATGGGTTGAAACAGGCCCCTAGATGTTGGTTTGCAAAATTGGTGACTGCTTTGAAAGGGTATGGTTTCCTTCAATCTTATTCTAATTATTCTCTTTTTACATTTACTAGAGCGAATATTCAGATTAATATCTTGGTTTATGTTGATGATCTTATTATTTCTGGGAATGATTCCGCTGCACTTGCAACTTTCAAAGCTTATTTGAGTGATTGTTTCAAAATGAAAGACCTTGGGTCTCTCAAATATTTTTTGGGTATTGAAGTAGCTCGTAGTTCATCAGGGTTGTTTTTGTGTCAACGCAAGTATACTCTTGATATTATCTCTGAAGCAGGATTGTTAGGTGCAAAGCCAAGTGGGTTCCCTATTGAGCAAAATCATAAACTTGGCCTTGCAAATGGAGATTTGTTGTCGGATCCGGAGGTCTACCGTAGATTAGTCGGGCGTTTGATTTATTGGGGTCACTCGACCGGACTTGGCATATTCTGTTCATATTTTGTCTCAATTCATGCAAGAACCCCGGATTGAACATTGGGAAGCGGCTTTATGAGTGGTCCGTTATTTGAAAGGCACACCAGGACAAGGTATTTTGTTACGTGCCGACAGTGAGTTGACTTTGCAGGGATGGTGTGATTCTGATTGGGCGGCTTGTCCGCTTACTCGTCGTTCGTTGACAGGTTGGCTAGTATTTCTAGGTCAATCTCGCATCTCTTGGAAGACAAAGAAGCACCACACAGTTTCTAGATCTTCTGCAGAGGCTGAATATAGGTCCTTGGCTACGGTCACTTGTGAGTTGAAGTGGCTGAGAGGTCTGTTATTGAGTTTAGGTATACAACATCCCAAGGCGATCAAATTGTTTTGTGATAGTCAGTCCGCTTTGCACATCGCAAAAAATTCGGTTTTCCATGAACGAACAAAGCACATTGAGGTAGATTGTCACTTTGTTCGTGATGCAATTAATGAAGGTTTGATTTCTCCGTCACACATTTCAACATCTTCACAATTGGCAGACATTTTTACCAAAGCTCTCGGCAAAACTCAGTTTGACTTCTTGCTTTCCAAGTTGGGCATTTTTTATTCTCATGCTCCAACTTGAGGGGGGTATTGCGGAATAATATCTTTATATTATTTGATATTATTTGGTAGCATATTTGTAGGGAGATAATTACCATATATTAGTTAGTTTCCTTGTGTCACTAATTACCATATATTAGTTAGTTTCCTTGTTTCACTAGGATCTTAGTTTCCTTGTTTCACTAGGGTTCAAGATTGTATCCTATATATATTCTCTCTTGGTGAATGAATGGAACAAGTCAAGATTGTATAGTTTCTACAGAAGCCTCAACTCACATATCATCCAAGGTTTTCCAAGCCAAGATACGGGTTTAATTGTCCCTATGCCCAAATAGGGGAAT
Source organism: Lycium barbarum (assembly GCF_019175385.1). NCBI lineage: Eukaryota > Viridiplantae > Streptophyta > Magnoliopsida > Solanales > Solanaceae > Lycium > Lycium barbarum. The sequence goes on from NC_083344.1 coordinate 98,480,597, forward strand.
CTGCAAATGTAGCAAGTACTTACTGTTAATCCTCGTACTTTCAGAGAAGCACTTAGTAAATTTGAGCGTAAGTATGTCGAGCTATGGCTAAGTAAAACAACTTTGGATTATGAGGAACGAAGCATTATTAAGTATATTGTATGAGTAAAGGATGAATTACGATCTCGTAAGTCATAACCGAGAAGGACAACCTTGGAACCAAAGGACATGACTATTATCAAGTATGATTAATGATGAATATCATGTGTGGAGAGTTTCGGAAGATTCCGGGACTAGAGCTGTCAATATGGGCTTGGCCCGCGAGGCCAGCCCAACCCAACCCTTTATTTAAGTAGGGTTGGGTTAGGATTTCTTTGGCCCATATAGAAGTGAGGCTCAAAAGCCTAGTCTCTCTTGGCCCGCCGACCTCAAGGGTTGGGCTGAGGCCAGCCCTTGAAGCCAGAAAAGAATAATAAATTAATTAATTTTTTAAGAAATATAAGTGAATTACAAAAAGATAAAAAGTAATGAGAAAAAAAAATGTACTTAATGTACTTACTACTGAGTAGTAAATTAGAAACTGAAGTAATACTTTGTAGTCTTAGAATTTATATTATGTTTAATTTCTTTTGAATGTGATCTGAATTAGTGATAAAAAATAATAATTTTTATTCGTTCTCTTTGAATTTTTTTCTTCTATGATAAGGATTTGCGCAAGAATGGGTGGTAGAAGATTCTATTTCATATTGTAAAAGTTTCATGTTCAAATTGTACCAAAATCACTTCAAAAATGTTATTTTGGAAGACGAAAAAACTTAAAAGGGCTGGCCGTCCTAGCCCGCGGCCCGCTTAGGGCTGGGTTGGGCTGCCATTTTGCTGGCCCTTCAATTAAAAGGGTCAGCCCGTCCTAGTCCATTTAATTCATTGGCCTTTAGGGCTGGGTTGGGTTGGGCTAGGCTAGCCCATTTTGACACCTCTATCCGGGACCAAGCAAATCGAAGAAAATAAGTTTGTCGAAAATTTGAAAATTGGTAAAATTTTGGAAAGAATTTTGGGTCAATTTTGGAGGGGTATATCTCCAGGTATATTAGGAGTTTTAAGGTGTTTCAAAAGCCTGAAATGAAGTTCGTCAAGTCTAGTTTCCAACGCAACAAATCGTTCGTTGATACGGCATCGAAGTGGAGAATTATAGACGTTACAAGTTAGGCTGACAGAGCAGAAACGTTGTTACAGTAACCAGCTTGCTACAATGCTGCTACAGTGACCCGACCCGAATTTGACCCACTATTTAAGGATCAAATCTGATCCTAAACCTCATTTTTCAGCCAAGAATTCTCCAAATATTTCCCAAATCTTCTAGAAAATTCTCCCAACTTCTGTCCACTAGATTTTAACGCGAATTAAGTATAATATCCGGATTTAAATTTGGACAGCACGTAGTTGCGATTATACTATCGTATTCGGTGAATCTTGGTTGGAATTCAAGGCAAATATTGGAGATATCGCAGTACTAGCGAGAATAAGGTATGAATCTCTCCTTATTGATAAGGATATAAGTTTATTTACGGAAGTAGAGTTGTAGAATAATCGTATAGTGGATTTGTTGGTGGAAAATTGGACAAATGTCGTGTGGGATATTTTATGGAATATATTGGTATTGATAATATTGTGGTTGATGTTGGTATTGTTGTTATTGTTGTTGGTTGCTGGATTATGGTTTCGGGTTAGGCATATAAACAGGGGAGATGCTGCCCGAATTTCGGCAGATTCTAAAGGGATTTTAATTAAAGGCTTAAGACAAGTGTATGATGGTGAGCCTAGTAATAGTATGAACGATTTTATATGTAGATTACAAGTTAGGAGATAAGTGAGAAGGTCAAGAAGCAAGATTCCAGGTATGTTAAGGCTAAACCTTTCTTTCTTAAGGCATGATTCCTTTGTTGTGAACCTATATATATGATATCTTCAATAAACTCGTTTCTAAAAGTACCAAATCTTACAGTTCCCAATGTTCTTATGATATCCTTGAGCTTGTTTCATGTCTATTGGTGTTATTCATTGATGTTGATCTCATCTTATGACTTTGTTCCTTCAAGGTAAGACGTGTTCATGATGACAGTTCCATAATAATAATCCAATGAGTTTAGGAACAGGTTCTTAAGGAATATTTTACAGGACATGAATAGAGTGTTAGCAGAGGATCTCTAATGAGGTATTTAATTTTCGAAGGGAGGTTTATGTTGTATCTTAGGATTTGGTTATAGTTTAGTCAAGCGGGAAGAAGTACTAATGGCCTGAGCTGTGCTTATAAGTTTTATGTGATTATGTAGACCCTACGGGTTTAGTGATGACCACAGCAAGTGCATAGAGATTACTTGTAGAAGTTTAGTTATGATGTTGATTATAATTACCACTGGTATACGACCAGTTGGGCAGATGTATATATTTACCACTGGACTGCAACCAGTCGGGCAGTTACCGCTAATCAGTCGGCAGTTGCGCTCTACCGTCGGGTGATAATCTGACGGGCAGTTATTACCACCGGACTGCAGCCGGTCGGGCAGTTACCACTGATCAGTTGGGCAGTTAGTATAGGATGATTAGTAAGATAAAGGCACGGTACTGTACATAGATATGGTTAAGCATGCGAGAGTAAAGAGAGACATGTATATATATATATATATATATATATATGCGGATTGGGTTGCACGCCGCAACATATGTTCGGATAATGTCCGATGATAAGTTAACCAGGGCCATGGTAGGGTATACAGACCTAGTAAAGATTACAAGAAGATGAAGAGGTATGTATACATGTGCTAGATTTCCATCGGTAGTTCAGAAATGTCAGGTTGATTCTTATTCTTCTCATCTTTAGTATATGGCTATTTTGTTGCATTTTCCGCCTTGCATACTCAGTACATTGCTCGTACTGACGTCCCTTTGCTGGGGGCGCTGCGTTTCATACCTGCAAGTCTTGAGATACAGCTTGACGGATCTTTCAGTAAGGATACCAGCTCAGCAGGCAGAGTCGTGGCACTCCACTTGCTTCGGAGTTGCCCTGTGAGTCAGCATGGCTGTACATGCATTTGCATGGGTATGGTGGGGCCCTATTCCGGCCACTTTATGTCAATGTACTCTTGTAGAGGCTCGTAGACAGATATGCACAGTTAGATATTTTGTGATCATCTCGACTTATACTATGTTGTATCATTATTATGGATAGCCTTACCGGCATATGCACTCGAGATTAGTTTGAAGATGTAAGTATGTTATCTTTTGGGCTTGTGCCCCTATGGTTCATGGTATCTTGGTCTTATATTTCCCTTCGAGGTACAGAAAACGTGGGTTGTAAGTTGGTTCGCTCGGTTCCCGTAAGGTGCCAAGTGCCAGTCACGCCTTACTAAGGTTGAGGTGTGACACTTACATAGAACTATTCATTTTCCTGTTTCTCTGCAGCGAGAAACTAAAAAGCCACTGATAACACCATTGGTCTCACTTTAAGCAGATATTGTCAGGGACAAACACCAAAAGTACTTGTAAAACAATGTATTCATTACAAAGAAGACACTATATATTTTTAGGACATATATAAAGCAACACGAACTGCATAAAGAATTTAGAAACATATTTTTGTTAATAAAGGGGAATCAACGGACGATAGTAGCGAGAGCTGTCGAGGAACTAATCATGAGATAAAAATAGCGAGAGCTGCAGAAGAACTAATAATGCGATAAATGAGCGAGTAGGTTCATTTGCATCGTCCTCTTACATACAGGGGAGTCTTGTAAGATGTATGACAATAGCAAACAGGGTAGAATACCACTAATGAGGAAGCCACAAGATATAGAGCCCCTTTTAGTTTTAAAAAGACACAGGAAAGGCCAAACCAAAAGTTTAGCTTCTTATAGCAATAAAGTCGGTCTCTGGGCATTTTGTTGGTAGTTATTCATCAAATTTGAATGGTCAAATAAGTCTTGACTGCCTACATTCAAATTATGAGGAGACTTCCACCACCACCTTTACCCTAAATTTATGAATCAGCGGATTGCAAGCTGCAAGTAGATTGAATCTGGGGCCCAATAATATCTGGTTCTAATATTTTCGGAGTTACTTAGCTTGCACCACTGGACGAAAAGAAAGCAACTGACCATAGGAGCATGTTTTCTCCCCTTACAGTACACCTTGAATAAAATATTGGCCATAGGGGAGGATGTCGAGTTTATATAGGCTATGAGATTCTGTGCATCTGCATAGCTAATGCGTGTTGCTGGAAGAAAATAATCGCGTGCAGTTATAGTGTAACCAGCCTCTTTCACTGGCTGTCCTTTTGGAATTGTTGTTGCGTTCCACACAACACTAATTTCCCTTCAACATTTTCAAGTGATTCTTGGCTAAGAACAAAATAAATAAATGTTGTTCAATGCTGAGTAGACTATTGGTAACAATGTTGGAGGGAATTCATTTGGTTAGGAAGTTGCTTCACCATTACTTCGCCTAAATACAAATAGGAATAAGTTTAGGCTGGGTCTTGGCTGTTTTGACTGTATGATCTCGCTGTAACAGAGTGGTAATGTGCGGGAGAATTGTTTGTAAGCTAGTCACTTATATCAACAACAACTATTTTCGGCGTAACAATCATTTGTTTATTTAAGTGTGCGTTTCCGTTTAACTTCTGCTTTTATACCTCCAAATAAAGCTCTCCAACACTATCTTACAAAATTACAATTAGGGTCTGTTTGGAAAGCCACCCAGGTAATTGGAATTTAGTGTAATTGGGTGTAATTACACAGTTTGACCTGTTTATTTGATTAAGTAATTACACAATTAGGTGGGAATTGGGTATAATTGAGAGAGTGTAATTACACTCTCCAATTCTCAAAGAGGGAGGGGGGCACTGAGAATTGGGTGTAATTACATCCTGTAATTACAGGTTTACTTTTTAGTTTGTTGATTTTAATTTCTTTTTATTTTTAATTTATTTTGATTTATTTTTAATTTCTTTTTTATTTTTATTTTTTAAAATGTATTTTTCTTTTTATATTATTTATTTTTCATTTCATTTCTTCTCATTCCCAACCTTTACTTCTTATGGTTCCATGTAATTTCTTGTATTTTTTTTTATTTTTTTTTATTCATTTAGCATAACCGTGTTATTATTCTAATTTTTAAAACTACACCTCATAATATTGAAAAGAATGAGCCATTAACAAACTAGGCATATAATGAGTGACGTTATTAAAATAGAATTTCGTTGTGAATGAGGTTATAGACTTATATTTTCCCTTTCTTTTGAATTATTTACTTAAATTACATTGAAACTTACTTATGTAATGTTGGAATTTAACATAAGAGTATTATGATGAACTTTTTCTTTTGGAATTTGAATTTAGGTTATATTTTCAATTTTAAGTTATTTGCTTTCACATGCCATGTTGTTTATTTTTCACTTACATTTGATGGATTTTTTGTGTCAAACATTTGAATAATGTTACGGCATTATATTTATAAATATTATTTTTTTAGTCAAACATCCAATCCATGACGTTCTCACAAAAAAGTCTTCTTTTAAGTTTTAAAATTAATTAAAATTAAATATTATTAATTTGAAAAATATATATCAATTATTTATTACAATATTAGTTACAAATATATGATTATTAATTAATATATTTTCAAGAAACAATGTGCTCTTAAATAACTAATTTAATATCATTTATAAAGGCAAATATGTTTTAAATATTAATTTTAAATTTTTATAATTAAATTTTGTTTTTAAATTAAACTAACTGTATAATTACACTTGTGCAACCAAACAGCACGCTTGTAATTGCTATCCCTAGTAATTACACCAATTCCAATTACCAGGTGGCTTTCCAAACAGGCCCTTAAAGATGGTTATCCGCAAACACGCTTAGGGTCCACTGCTAACTTTTGCTAAGCTTGGAAAGACGCATAAGTTGCAAACTAAGTGCTAAGTTGCTTAGTTGCTTTTATGTCATCAATCATCAACTCGGTAATCAGATCCTGCCAAAAAGCAACAACGATCAATAATCATGCTTAAAGTCACAAAAAGCAAAGAGCTAAGTCTATAAATTTATAAGGGAAGAGTGTGTCTATTTTGGAAAATGTATCCATAGTTATATACATATAAAACCCGAAGAAAAATTAAACAATACGAACAAAGCAGAACATCAGAGGAAATCTTACATTAGTAGGATGTTAAATTATGCTAAGAAAGGCACGTACATCTGATAGGATTTAGAGCTTGTTTGGATGGGCTTAAAAAAAGCAGCTCATAAGCTGGAAACAGCTTATAAGCCAAAAAAAAAAAAAAATTGGTGTAGTTCAACTTTTTTTTTTTTTGGCTTATAAGCTGCTTTAGATAAGTTATATATTTTTTTACTTTTCAAGATAAATTTTTAGTTATGCTTTAACTAAAAAGTGTGCCCCAAAGACATAACTAAAAGTATGTCCATAAGGCGGAATTTTTCCTTAAGGCATAACTTAAACTTTGCCTTATAAGGCAAAGTCTATGCCTTAAGAAAAGTTCTTGCCTTATGGGGCATAATTTTGTTATGCCTTAACTAAAATTCTGCCCCATAAGGCATAACTAAACTATGTCTTAGGAAAAATTCTGTCTTATGGGGCAGACTTTTAGTTATGTCGGATCCGGCATAACTTTAACTTTTCCTTAAAGATTGTATGCTGGATCCGGCATGCACTCCCCCAGTCCTGTCTTGCGAAATTATTTTTTTATTTTATGCCTGAACGGAAATTCAAACCCAGAACTTCATGTATTCGTCCACCTTTCCAAGCCAAGGGCAAAACTTAAGACCATAAATATAAGGGGCAAAATTTAAAGACCACAAATTTGAATGGCAAAATTTAAAGACCACCCCAAAAGAAGGGCAATCCGCGCAAAAAAATGTAGCATCCTGTATTCCAAAAAGCTTAGAACTTTTAATATCAAGTTGACTAAACATGTCTATGCTAAAAGAAACGGCACTTGTACTGCCAAAAAAGAATCATACAGAACAATGGCACTTTTATTTCTTTTTCATTTTAATTCAAGTGATTACTTTCTGAACAATTGATTGCTGCAATCCTATCCCAAGATAAAAAAGTCCTACTTTCCTTCTGGATAAGTCATACTTCTGAATACACTTTCCCTCTGTTTTATTCTGGGAAACTCGCAGAAAAAACATGGTTCTATTTTTTCCTCAACAAATACTAAAATCTAAGGAGAAAAGCTTAAACAGAGGGATAACGGAGCAAAACGGCTTTCGAACAAACTCAATTTTGAACCTCAAAAAGGGATTATTACCTGGGTCTATTTGCTCTTTCTCAAAAAAGAATTAGTAGCTCGATCTCCTCAAACCAGCCATTTGTTCTGAATCCTTGCGGTAATAGGCCTTGCGTGTCTTCTCTGTAGACAATACAAAACACCTCACAAGGGTTCTTTGCTTATTAACTACATGCTGACATCTCCAATTTACAACCGCAGGGCATAATTAGAAATACAATCACAACTAATTGATAAAAATAAAGAATAACTCAGGCAATTACCTTGATGAAGCAAAGCTAGCAACAACTATGAAATTAAAAATATGAACAGAACCCCCACCCCCAATCCCCCCCCCCCCCCCCCCCCAAAAAAAAGGAAAGAAAAGAAGATGAAGATTTGAGCAAATATTGAAAAAGGAGCGTTGCAAGCGTTCTTTGAAAAGTCCAAGAACTGTTTTGGAAAGCTGTAGAAAAAAAGAGATGAAAGAACTGAATGCTCTGGAACTGGCTCTTCTAATATCGGTAAAAAAAAAAAAAAAATGTAACACTGAAATTAATATTTTGCCCCTTGGACGACGAAACCATGGTGGAACTCGTGTTTTCATATAGCAGCACGGGCCCAACACTTCGGATTATAGTGTATCTATGTATATGTAGTTGTGTTTAGATAGTGATAATATATATATATATATATATATTATATTGATAATAAACATACATAAGTATGTACTGTTTTTATGGATATATATATACTATTTTCAAAATACGATTAATATAACATTGTAGTTTATGCTCCGTATCTAAAACTTTATTATATTCATGTTTGCTACGAAAATTTATTAATACTTTTTAAAAGAGAAGATTTGTTTAAAAGAAAACTATTTTCCTCTCTTTGAGATAAAATAATAGCAATATTTAAGCATCAGTTGATACTTTCAATTTTAATTCGATTAATTTAAAGGTGTAAAATACTTATTATTTTTTTATCAAATTTTGATTTGGATAATTCTAATTTAAATTATTAAATTAATTTTACATGTTTAAAATGAAACAAAGTAGAAATTGATTTTCTATTTAAACGAAGAAATGCTACTCCCTCTGTTTCAATTTGTTTGAACCTATTTCCTTTTAAGTCTGTGTCAAAATGAATGACCTTTTTCCTAATTTGGAAACAAATTCACTTTGTGAATGATTTACAGCCACACAAATTTTCAAGGCTTATTTTGAACTACAAGTTTTAAAAGTCTTTCCTCTTTCTTAAATGTCGTGCCCAGTCAAATGGGTTCATATAAATTGAAACGGAGGGAGTATTTTTTAATTTTTGGTAAATATTCTCGGTTTAGCTCATTTTACTTGTCATGTTGTCTTTTCCATGGTTTTTTAAGGAAACGTGAATTAGAATTATAATTTGACTAATTTACCTTATTAATTATTTGATTTTCATTTGATGTTAATCTCTTTTCACATTTATTAGAGTAAGAATAAAAATAAAAAAGTAATTAAATTGTATCTTATTTTTTAAATATATATATTTTAAGTATATTTATTTTAGTAAACATAACAAATAAATGACATGGCGGAATAGCAAATACAACAATTAAATATTTTGAAGAAAAGTAATAATATGGGGTTCATGTTTTTTGCTGTGCAATAATTTCATTTGCTCCCTCTAATGGGTTAATATGCATGTGGCAATGAATCCACTATAATTGACTTGATGGGGATACTTTGGGAATTACTTGAATTTTGTTTAATTTTTTAATATATGGGGTGCACGTTTTTTTTTCATGAGTTTGGAGAGGGTGGGGTCCACTTTTTTTTCATGAGTTTGGAGCGGGTGGGGTCCACCCTTTTTTTTAATATTGTTTGGCGTTTTTAGTGTGGGGTCCACTTTTTTTTTTTAAGAGTGACTGACGACGAAGCATGGGTAAACCAATGCTTCTATATAGTAGAAAAATAGAAATATAATAAAGTATTTCTATCTACTTTTTAGAATAGTTGGTAATATAAAGTATAAAACGTTATTTTTTTGCCCTTAAATAAAAAAGTGGGTGGAACCACAAAGGATTTTTTTGCCCTTAAATAAAAAGTGAGACCGAACACGGACGACGATCTTGCCTCTATAAACCGACTCTTCTATATAGTAGTAATAGTAAAGTAATACATATAATTGTTTTTATCAAATTTTGATTTGGATAATTCTAATTCAAATTATTATATTAATTTTACATGTTTAAAATGAAACAAAGTAGAAATTTGATTTTCTATTTAAATGAAGAACTTCTATTTTTTAGTAAATATTTTTTGTTTAACTCATTTTACTTGTCATGTTACTTTTTACACGGTTTTTTAGGGAAACGTCAATTAGAATTATAATTTCACTAATTTACCTTATTAATTATTTGATCTCTATTTAATATTATTTTTTCTTTTATGACATTAATCTCTTTTCACATTTATTTGAGTAAGGAAAAAATGAAAAAGTAATTAAATTCTATTTTATTTTAATATATAAGTATTTTAAGTATGTTGATGTACAATAATTTCATTTGCTCCCACTAATGGGTTGATACGCATGTGGCAATGAATTCAACATTATTGATTTAATTGTTTGATTTTTGTACTATATAGAAGAGCCGGTTGGCTCAACTTTTTTTTTTTTTACCATTGTTTGTTTTTTAATATAGGATGTACTTTTTTTTTTAACATTGACATTGTTTGTTTTTTTAATATGGGATTCACTTTTTTTTTTTAATATTGCTTGATTTTGTTAATATGGGGTCCATTTTTTTCTATGAGTTTGGAGGTGGTGGGTTCCACTTTTTTTTCTTCTCTTTTCTTTTTTTAATACTGGTTGGTGTTTAATATGGGGCCCACATTTATATATAAGTATTTTAAGTATGTTGCTGTATAATAATTTCATTTGCTCACACTAATGGGTTGATACGCATGTGGCAATGAATTCAACATTATTGATTTAATTGTTTGATTTTTGTACTATATAGAAGAGCTGGTTGACTCAACTTTTTTTTTTTTTTTACCATTGTTTGTTTTTTAATATAGGATGTACTTTTTTTTTTAACATTGACATTGTTTGTTTTTTTAATATGGGATTCACTTTTTTTTTTAATATTGCTTGATTTTGTTAATATGGGGTCCATTTTTTTTCTGTGAGTTTGGAGGTGGTGGGTTCCACTTTTTTTTCTTCTCTTTTCTTTTTTTAATACTGGTTGGTGTTTAATATGGGGCCCACATTTATATATAAGTATTTTAAGTATGTTGCTGTATAATAATTTCATTTGCTCTCACTATTGGGTTGATACGCATGTGACAATGAATCCATCATTATTGATTTAATTGTTTGATTTTTGTACTATATAGAAGAGCTGGTTGACTCAACTTTTTTTTTTTACCATTGTTTGTTTTTTTAATAGAGGATGCACTTTTTTTTTTTTAACATTGTTTGTTTTTTTAATATGGGATTCACTTTTTTTTTTTTAATATTACTTGATTTTGTTAATATGGGGTCCATTTTTTTACGAAATGTTGTTGGAACGGACAACGAAATGTTGATCCAACCGACTCTTTTTTAATATTGCTTGATTTTGTTAATATGGGGTCCATTGTTTTTACGAAATGTTGAGCCAACCGGCTCTTTTTTAATATTGCTTGATTTTGTTAATATGGGGTCCATTTTTTTACGAAATGTTGTTGGAACGGACGACGAAATGTTGAGCCAACCGGCTTTTTTTATTTAACAACAAACGCCCAAGGTGGACGAACACAGCAACAATAAGTTGTACAAAAAGCAACTGAAATTGTACTCTAAGCCGAGACTAACATGTGTACATTTCAGAAGTTTAACATTAATACTACCTCTTGTGTGTTTACTTTTTAAGTCCCCACGTGTATGCAGTGTCTCAATTGTCCTTTCATTTCCTTCATTTGGAATATACTCCCTCTGTCTCAATTTAAGTGTTTACGTTTGACTAGACACGGAGTTTAAAAAATACAGATAGACTTTTAAATCTTGTGGTTCTAAATTAAAAATGTGTATAATATAATAAAATATCCTTTGAATCTTGTAATTATAAACTTGACATATAGGATATTTGAATTGTCAACTTACTAAATATAAAAAGAGGTGAACATAACCAAAATAAGATAAATTTTAACAACAATTGAGAAATTAATGGGAAAGGAAAAAAATAATATAGAAACTCACTAAGAAAAATCGCATTATCCTTTGCAAAATATACAAACCATAAAGATTAATTAAAGCGAGTAACCAAATTAATCATGTTAGGCCCCGTACATCGCACGGGCATAGTTTGGTAGTTAGTAACAAATCCATTTGAATTTTCCCAATGGCACGTTAGTTGGTTTAATATAAACCCTCAAGGCCTCAACTATACAAAGGTCTTCTCCAGGAGCCAATTAATACACCTTTACTTGGCTATTCACCAGAACCAAATATTCTTCCTTAGAAATTAAAGCAATTAAAAATTCTCACCTTGTGCATTCTTTGTCGTTCCTTACAAATCTTCCATTTACCTTTTTCATTGAGTTGAATTTTTGTGGCAGAAGAAATTAAAAGCGCAAATTTAACTTTTTGAGTAGGTATTGTATTTGTGTCTTATTTAAATTGTTGTGTTCTTTTATTAGTAACTAACTAGTATACGTATCTGCGCGATGCGCGGTCAGTTAATAAATGTGATCATGAATGGACAGGTTTATTGAACCATTTCACAATTCAACTTGTTGTAAACTAATATTGTAAAACTTAATGAGAGAACGTTAGCATATTGAGCACCTCAATATGTTATAATAGTTAATACTTATAAAAAATAAACCAACATATAAACTTAGTTCATTGTCTAAATTTATTAACAATAACTTTTAGCATTATTTAATTTATTTTACAAATTAACCAAGATCATAAATATCCTCGTATTATCCCTATTATCCTCATGTATGCATTTGTTTACTATAATATTTTTAGTTGGTTTTTGTATTTACTGTTTTACTTATAACTCAATTAATGATTTTGAACTACTTATATTTAGTTTTCAATATGAATTTAAATTATATTTGTTTTTATGCAATACTATTAAGATTTCAGTTAAGTGACCTTATCTATAGAGTGTGATTTTTTAATCATAATTCGAAGACTTTCTCATCTCAAATATGTCTCATCCTTCTATCTATCTATCTATTTATCTATCTATCTATCTATATATATATATATATATATATATATATATATATATATATATAGAGAGAGAGAGAGAGAGAGAGAGAGAGATAAATAGATTTCTACACCATAAATTTTTCTTTGTATATATTTTTTCTCCTTCTTGTTCCATATTTATTATGTTTGCATTTTTAAGTACTTTATCATAAGATTGTTTATAGTATTCCGCTTATGTCCTTGCCTATCAATCCCATTATAATATAATATAAATAAATATTTTTATACCCCTTAAGACTAATTTATTTTAATACTCTTATTTTATTACTCAAAATTGCTTCATTATATAAAATTATCAAAGAAATATTATTTCGGCTGCTATAAATAACGTAATTCAATTGCTATAAATAACGTAATTCAATCCAAACTTGAGATAGACCTAAGAATATTGATAGCATCTCAATGTTATAATTTAACAATCTTTTAGCAAGACTTTACATGGTTGGTTGAACTTGTTGTAACTTATAAACTAAGATTTTAATTTATTATTATTTTAAAAATATAAGTATTTTAAAGTATTGATATTAAAATCGTAAACAACATGAAATAAAATTTTCCTTCTAACTTCCCCCTAATAAATTTGAGATTGCCAGTGATCTTACAAAATAGTTGGTAAATTGTTTCAAATTTTAGCCTCTAAACGCATGCTTATTTCCTTGATCGTGCAAATGAGATCAAGCTACAATAATCCATTCACACTGGCTCTACTTGCATTTTAGATACAATTACTTTTTCTCTTTTAATTGATAACTCATCAACCTGCATATTGTATAAATTATTAAATGTTAAAAGATCCAAAAATGCAATCACAAAAGCTGATAAGATATATCTAGAGTTCTCATAACAACATTTTCATAGAGGCGTTATAGGAAATAAAGAGTAAATATCCATATTTAATACTGCTAGGCACAATTAGTGTAGAAATGCTTCTACTTCAAGTTTAAATCGAAATGATCAACTTTTCAAATTTCTTTTCTAATTTTTTATTGTCCTTCAAGATTATACGTCTGTATCTAATTACTAATCAATTATTAATATATAAATCAAATAACATCATAGATTTTTGGCTTTGCTATAAATCAAATAAGGATTTTCAAAAATATACAACCCAACATAAATTATTATGCCACATAGCCCAATATACAACATGGAAAACATAATTGGATAACGAACTCAAAATATGGGCTACGTGGTGTAAATTTTTTCAAAAATAGACATAGAGCGTAACCTTTATAGTGTTTTGGCTTCCCAAAATCATCATATATGGCATGAGGATAAAGGTCGTCCCTCCAATCTGCCAAAAACAAAAACCCCATTTAGTGTTTCTCGACCTTCCTTTCTGTATAGTCTATTTAACATAAGGACATGCAGTAAATATGGCACCACTTAAAAGATTAAGAAATACAGGATTACTGTGCATCTTCTAGAATGATTTTCGATTTTTTTTTTTTGACAACTCCATCGATGAAGCTATTAGGTTCCTGTCTAAATTAATTCAACATCAAATTATTCAAATCCAGCAATTATTCATAACATAAACAAAAAAAGTTGGAAAAAATCATGCAAATATTAAGTTATAACTAAGAAGAATGTGAACCATTCCTTTAAAACGAAGAAAGAAGATATTTAACAGAAGAAGTAACTAAAGGATGTTAGAAGGAAATAATATTTTCTCTGAAAGTACATTAAAAAACTCATTCCTCTACATGAACTAATAAGATATCATTGTAGACTTGCTCAAGAATAACCTTTTCAAAGTAAAGGGTTATATGACCATATATACCGAGTTTTTCTTGTCCTAAGACTACAACCATGCATATACAGAAAGATATAGAAAGATGATCAGAACAACTAATTAATAGAGTTAACTTTCTGTTCACGCTGAAGAAAAAAAAAACATCAAAACTACACAAATTAATTAATGATCATCCACAAGATACAAAGAAACATGCTAAATAGCATCTAAATATATACAGTTCAACAACTCCTTAGAGAAATAGGCTATCATTTAGAAAGCCATACATAATTTCATGTATGTTAAAAAATAAAAAATAATCTGCATACCATGATCACTTTTTCAAGAAATGATACCAAGAAGTAATAGCATTGTAGGCAATCAAGCAACTCTAAGATATTGAGAAAACATTACTAAAGGGACACTATTTATCACTTTCAGGAAGGGTTAGTTGGAAATAAGTATGATTAACCTTCACCGCTCATCTGCACTACCAAATCAACAATTCGGAGAAGCCTAAGTGTCATGTCTTTTTATCAATATATTACGGTGTGCATGGCGCAGATTAAGGGGGGAAATGGGTAAGTGAGAGTTGGACGTGGGTTCATGGGGTTTAGGATTAGTTGTCTTTTTTCTGATTTCTGTCCTTTTCTTTTCTTTTTTTCTGATTAATTTTTAAAAAGTAATGTAAAAGATCTGGTAGTTTTTCGTCCTAATCTTTGGCAATTTGGAGTTTTTTTTTATTTTTTATGTTTAACTCAAAATTCAAAATTTACCCACAGAAGTAGGGCAGACCCACATATAGTGTTCTGAGTGCTCGAGCACCCATTGACCCGAACGGAAACTGTATATTGTTATTTAGAAATGTGTTAAAATATGGATATATTGACTGCCATCTTACAAAAACCAGGGTGGGTGCTTTGGTTTAGAGCCTGAATTTTAAGGTATATTATTGATGAGGCGTGAGGGTTCGATTCCCTGGTGATGCTAGCTTTGAGTTGGAAATTTTTATGTTCCTTAGTTGTCTTGTTCCCACCAACTTTTCCTTATTTTCTCCAATATATATTCTCTTCTTCTTCTTCTTCTTTTATTTTTTCTTTTTTAACTTTCTTTGTTCAGTTTTTCGTTTAGTTTTTAACAATTTTTTCCTGTAATGTTTCTGTTAACTTTTTTATTTATTGTGTGTTTGAAAAATTTGCACTTAATATATGATTGGTAGCAACTTCACATTAAAGGCAGCACCCACGACCTTAAAATCCTGGATCCGCCACTACACAGAAGGAGTCCAAAAATGTGGGTGTTAAAGCAATAAACCGCATGAAGAGGTTATAATCAGTTTGAAGTTCAAAAATCTCAATTAGATATGGATTTAGTAATTAAAAAAAAAAAAGTAAAGGACCCCAAAAAACTGTTTTTTATTGCTTATATTTTTGTGAAAATAAAATTGCAATAAAAAAGATCCAAAAAACGTGTTTAATTTTTTGAAATTTTTAGAACTTTTAACCGTGCATGTCTGTGTTTGTGAGTTGGGTAAATGGGCAAGTGACGTGCACATGGGTTAGTTTTTACTTAGTTTTTTTTTTTTTTGTTCTTTTTATCATTTTTATTTTCTTAGCTTTGTCGTTTTTCTTTTTCCTTTTTAAAGATAAAAAAAAGGTAAAGATAAAATAGGGTAGTAAATCTTGTTCATAAACAAATGTGTTTATTTTTCAAAACAATTTCAGATAATTTATGTTCTAATCTAAATTCATTATCTTTTAATTTAATTAAATCCAATATATAGATGTATATGTTTCCTTTTAAAAAATAGATATTTAATTATTTTTAAATACAAAAAATAATAACTAATAACTAACTATTAACTAATTTGTCCTAAAACTACCACTTGTCATAATCCTATGCTGCCACTTGTCACAGTCTTAGGGCAAACTATCCTCTTTTTAATAATATACTAGTATACGTACACGCGCGATGCGCGGTGAGTTGATAAACGTAATCATGAATATACATATTTATTGAATAATTTGAAGATGCACCTTGTTGTAAAGTAATACTATAAAGCTTATATGAGAGAATGTTAGCATATTTAGCACTTCGACAGGTTATAATAGTTAATACTTATGAAAAACAAACTAATTTATAAGCTTAGTTTATTGTTTAAATTTGTTAATAATAACTCTAAACATTATTTAATTATTTACTTTATTTATTTTACAAATTAATCAAAATCATAAATATCTCACACAATCCGTATTATCCTCTTGTATGCATTTGTTTACTATAATATTTTTCATTATTTTCTTATTTAGTGTTTTACCTATAATTAAAATAATGATTTCGAATTACTTATATTTAGTTTTCAATTTGAGATACTGAATTTTAGTTTTAATTATTGATATTACCTACATATGAATTTAAATTGTATTTATTTTTATTCAATATCTATTAAAATTTCAATTGGTATCTATAGAGTATGATATTTCTGCTCATAAATCAAAGACCTTCCCTTCTAAAATTCAAATATGCCTTATCCTTCTATATATATTTCTACAGTATAATTTTTATACTTTTTATTTTTCTTGTTTCATATTTATTGCGTTTGCATTTTTAAGTACTTTATCATACGATTGTTTATTCGTTTTTCACTTATGTCCTTGCCTATCACTCCTCTTTAAATATAATATAAACAGTTAGTATGTACTCCTTAACAATATTTATTCCTATTCCTACATTTCACTTTTATAACACAAGAAGAAGAAAAAAAAAAGAGAATTAACTCAATGTCCATGAAGAAAAGGTAGCCCTACTTGCCTGTTAGACAAAATTACTTTCTCTCTTCTAATCGATAACTCATCAATCTGCATATTGTATAAATTATTAAATGTTTAAAGGTTCAAAAATGCAATCACAAAAGCGGATACAATATATCTAGAGTTTTGAGATTTGTTTTTTATTATTTGATTAACTGCAAATGTTAAACTATTCGATCCGCAACCTTTGATAAGAAGGCTAACAGGCAAGGAAAAAATTACTTCCTCCATCTAAAATTATAGTAATCTTATGTTATGTGCAATAAAATTTAGCGGTTTAATTTATTGATGAATTGTTATAATTTTTTAAGAGTTGAGTTCATAATTTACTCACAGATTCCAGGTTAAGATTACAAAGCAACACATTATTGTATTAATTTATTTGAATCTAATAATATTTTTTATCATACCGCTTAATATATTTAAAATAATAAATTATGAAATGTCAAAATTAATTATTTATGTAATAAAATTTTAGCGACGTCAATGGCGTAAACCTAATTCTAAAATTTATGCTGAAATTCAAATTAATCCTCAATTCCCCTATTTTAAAATATATATGTGTGAAATATGAATAACAAAGGACATAATTTTTTACTGCAATCGGTTAATATAGCGAAAATAGTTTTTATCCGTGAAAACTTATTATATTTAGTTAAAATGTAAGAAAAACTTATTCTCTCAATTCATGTTCAAAAAAATTTTCTTCTTTCATGTCAAAGTCAAATAGTCTTTTCTTTATATATATTATAGTGAAACATCTATAGGGAAATCGTTTTTTTTTATCATAAAATCAATCAATAATTTGTAACAGATCAAGAGTTCCTAAAAGTAGAGATCCCGTAAGCTAGCACTTACCAGTATATATTGTCATATAAGTTTTAATAAAATTTAAAACTTCTGGTGAAGCACATTTATTGTTCAATTCAGTTAGCTCGTTAATAACACTTTCTACTACACAAAATATTGCACACTAAGTTGTAAAAGCTACTTGTAAAGCGACTTGAATAACGTAATTGAGTTATGTAATTTTGAGTTTATGCTTGTGTTTAGATCTTTGCAAAATGACATCCACATGAACACTTATAATAATCAAATAAACAAACTGAATTTGATATAAGTTCAACACAATTCCACTTATAGAAACATTTTTCAGCAATAGGGCAATACCATAAACTTTGCTACTTGTTTGTTCTAAAATAAAACATAGAGCTCTATCATGTTAATAAAGTCAATAAAACTCCATCTCAATAAACTCATGGTCGTCTCAACAAGATTGGGAGCCTAAAGTCAAACTTCAGAAAGAGGGCCTAATTTTTTTTTTTAAAAGGGAAAGATCGTGATATATATTTTTATCTAAAGTCCACTTTTCTAGTTTTTTAGATGCGATGTCATTACTTACTCTTTTATAATAGTAAAAAACAATGCAAAGTTGTTAGTAATTTTTTCAAATCAATTTATTCTAAAAAAAATCAACTGATAATATAGCTAATCAATCACTTGCTAAAAAAATGTCTTTTTTTTTTAATATATAAAATTGTGTACTCCCTCTATCTCAATTTATGTGACATAATTTGAATTTCGAGAGTCAAAACTTTCTTAGTTTTATCGTGAATTCGAACATGTAATCTTTAACTTAAAAAAAAAAAAAAATTACATATTTGGAAACTACATAAAAGTACTATAGATCACATTAATTTTTTAACAATTATCCATAAAACTTAACAAAAAAAAAGGCGCCCAAAGCCACTGCCTTAGCGGCTTTGGCCTTGAGCCGGCAGTGAATAAACCCTCATCCTGAATATGGTTTGCTTATGCAAATTCGGCATTTGGGTCCCAAACACAACTAATATTATCAATGGTTACATCTTTAGCATACATATATATTATAAAGCTTTTCGAATAACATTAGGATAAATGTGGATTGCTTCATGTACCAACGTCTACAAAACAAAGTATGCAAGAACCCAAAAATTATATTATGCGAGGAGTAAAAGAGAAAATAAAGAAACGCGAATCCTGAAGTACAAAGATGGTGCCTTTTGGCAAGATTCGGGTACGGAAAAAAGGACTCACATCAAAGAAGACAGAATGGAAGCATTAGAGTAGGGAACTGCTTACATATATATTTTAAAAAAAAATTGCTTACATAAACTCTTAAGCTTCTAACACTTCTTACATCAATTTATTTAAGGAAATAAAACATCAATTCAGATAGATATCAAAAATATTGGTAACGTTACCCGATCATATTACTTCATAGCTTAAGAAATACTACAAACATGGCTCCTTCCATTGTAATATTCTACGCCCATCTACTATTACCATGCAAAATGCACTATTGTGCAAAAGATAAATGTAATATTAATTCAAATACACGGTATTAATTCAAATACACGGACAAACATACATGTATATATATACTAAATCTAATATCACACGGTGGACACATCTAAGAGTCTTATATATACATAATATTCATAATCATTCTTTACACGAATGATCGATCTAGTAAAACTCCTTCATATATTTCAATTGTCCATTTTGCTTGTTGATTTTTCAAATATTCCTTTCACTTTTGTGAGATAATTGTATACATCAGATCTATGAAAACTTCAGATTCCTTAATTATATTTGTGACAAAGATAAATGTAATATTAATTGTAAACAGTCTATATATTATTAAAAAGTAATTATAAAAAAAAAATTAAGCATGAACAATATACCTTGACAATTATTCTGAGAAATTTGATGTGCATGACATATAATCTTTTCATCCATTGTAAAGATCCTGTATGACCAAAAATACTATATTGAGATATAAGCATATGAAAACTATAATAATCAGTTTATTTACTTGAACTATAATTAATTTGTCTTTAAATTACTAAAGCCACAAGTCTTTTGTCGGCCTGGATGACTATTTTGACAACCATTTATTCATCAAATAAATCCTCGTAAGGCGTAACTCCTGATGAGTTGATTAATTATTCAGCCACAGAAATCAAACAATTTAAACAATATAATCTTCTTTTTCTTCAACACTAAAAATAAACCATGTACGTTCTAAAGCTTAACACGTCTGGAACAGTTGTCTTATTGCGAATAAAATAGCAGCATTGATCGAGCCTTTGTCCAACACTAAACAATATGTAGTTTACACAGAAAATAAAGTTTGAGATGTTTGATTTCCTTTTTTTTTTTTTCAAATTTGGTTTTCATAAAAATTGGACATTAGAACATATTTTAACTTATTCACATGAAAATAAACTCGGTGAAATTATAATCTATCAACAAAAGTAATTTTATCTGGTTATGTAAATAAATTATATATCAAATAACTTCCAATACTGGTACCAAAGCGTTAATCATGAACCTCGAGCGGCGACCTCGACTTATGGTGTTGTTGGACGAAGCTATGGCGACATGGCGTGAGGGGCTATGAGCGTGTGCAGGTGAACTTCTTGTGCTTTGTCAAGTGATTCTTTTATATGTGCTTGGTGTGGGTATTTCCAGGTCTGTATTTCTCTTTTCCTTGTTCATTGTATTGTATCTTCTTTTTCTTTTTTTTAATGAAACAAACGTACTTTATCCTTGAATATATAGGTGTGTCAAGTGCAGTTGAGAGAATTGAGGAAGTGGAAGTGTAGTTGGTGGTTTCTAAATTTTTGTGTTACAATAATGCCACTACAAATGCTGCTCCGGACGTGTAAAGGTAAACATGGTTTGTAAGTTATTTCAATTTTTATATCTCAATTCAAATTTAAATAGAAGGCAGGTAAAATCAAAACGTGGAGACCCAAATTCCTAAATTTGATGTTATATCTTGAGAATGATAAATTTTAAGAACAATTATAATTAATTTCTAGTTAAAAAATTAAAACTGCTTTGAGTTGATTTTGATTAGTACATATTATTTTAAAAATAAAGTAAAAAGGAAAAACAGTAACTTGTGTTTTAGTTCCTACAAAGAAGGAGCCACAGAACGTCCATGTTATTTATTGCCTATATTTTTCTGGAAATACATTTGCTATAAAGAAGGAACCAAAAAAAACATGTTTTTTATAATTTTAAAAATTTTAAAAGCTTAAAAGATGGGATAACTATACGTATATATAGGAGACAAAATGGTGCAATTTTACGGAGCTCTTAACAACGAAACAACTGATTTTTAATTCAAATTCATCGTTGTCTAAATATTCAATGTTAATCTGTTTTGTTTTTAAAATTCTTTTTAACATTGTCTTAATTATTTTTAAATTCAAAAACAATAACTAATAACTAATTATTAACTAATTAACTATTTATTGTCCTAAAACTACCACATGTCATTATCCTACGCTGTCACTTATCAAAATCCTAGGGCAAACTATCCTCTTTTTAATAATATATAGAATAGATATAGATATATAGATTTTGAAAGAAACCATTTGGTAGTTTGATTTTTTTTTCCAAAGGGTTAGTTTTTTAATCGAACAGATACTACTCTTTGTCAGAAAAAAGACACAGCTCTTTGATTAGTTTAATAGTTGGTGAGATGAACTAATAAATAAGTATTAGTTTAAGAAGGAGTAGTTTATTTTTTGTCCACCAAGTGCACTGAATTTTATAAAATGAAAAATATAGGGAGAATTAAATTTAAAACGTCTTATTTTTAGATATTAGTGAGGTTGAATTTTTCCTTTAAATTACTTCCCTTTTTAAAAATTAAAATGTTTGATGGTCAATTTGGATAGCACATGACAGTGATACATGTCGCAATATCGACATATTGCTGCTATTTTTCAACAACTTACTCCTAAAAGGGTTAAACAAGAATAATGCCAAAGAAATCTAATCTTGACTTTGAGTTCTAAAGCAATACATAAAACTGAATGAACAATTCTGTGGTCTACACCTTTTAGGTGTTGGTGATTAAAATTGATATCAAAAGTATATATTATTTTGAATTATATATCTTATAGAGATCGTCTGATTAATTTTACTATGTTTATAGATTAACATGTTCTCCTGTATAAAACTCATTGAACCTCTGTTATGTTTTTTAAAATTATTTATCTTTTTTTGTTTTCGTAATTTGTAATTTCCATTTCTAGGAATTCGATTTGTTTATTGGTTTATATATGGTATTTCATTGGACTCTACTTAGATAGGATAAACCATTGGAAATTTTTGTTTATATTTTCTTTAATTATTATTATTATTATTATTATTGTTATTCAACTTACAAGTTATTATAGCCATTACTGATAGTAAATCATCATTTTCCTATAAATTCTGTTTAAAGCCAAGTCACCTTGAACAATATTGTGTTTGGTTAGAAAAATGAGTGAATTTTTTTAAACAAACTCTATTTTCACTTTTTGAAATCCTGATTGTTTAGATAGATTTTGTGCAAAACTTTAAAAACAACCTCGCCAATATATGTTGCACTTTTAAGAGATATATCAATGTCAATAATCAAAATTCAAATCATCATAGGTCTACCACACTGATAGAAGGAAACATACAAAAAAATATTATGTATAAAAAAATATGAATTTTAGGAATAGTCCACTTAGTAAGCAGATCTAATTGCTGAGACATATCATATTCCTCTTTTTTACTATTTTTAATAGTATTTTTACTCATAATGATATTCTTTAAGAAGATGCGTGTTAAACTTATATCACCTATTACTACTGTGTACCATGGCTCTGATACCATCATGTTTAGCCGGAGAATCTCAAAGTTCTGATGATACTGAGAATTTTTCACAATTCATGGCCCAATTCAAAAGCCAGCAGGAAGAATCTTTCAACTCGACAAAAGATCAAGGAAAATCAAAGATAAAGTGATAAGTAGACCCCGCCACAAGAATCTGCTTTTATAAAACATATCTTTAATAAAGAAAAGTAGTTTTTTTTAATTATAGTACTTTTACTTTTTAAAAGATGTAACTTTTCTTTTTCTTTGTCGGCCAAACTTGTTGGCCATTCTTATCTTTTAATTTTGTCGTTATGGATCCGTTATAAAAGGATCATTTGTTGAAGGTAGAAGGCACGTTCGAAAACACTCTCTTTTCTCTCTTGTAAAAATACTCTCTAAATAAAAGTTCGCTGTTTGATATACATTCATCTCTGTTGAGCACAACATCCATAAATTAGGTAATTTTATTTCCCTTTATTTTGTTTTATTTTAAATTACATATTTATATTTAGCCTAAATGATAGGCTAAGCACTTTGTGTTGAGCTATATCACACTAGACTACTAGAAATTATGGTGAAAATGCTTTAATTAATTAGGATTCACCGAGGATGGTACTGAGGTCAGACAGAGAATAACCCAGGCGAACTGTTCGGATTCAGACGGTGGCCCTATTGTTATGCCCGCTAAGCGGAGGTGGCGTTGAAGGCTTTTGTTGGACTTGTTCTGAATCAAGCAACTTCCTTGCCAGGGTTATTGACCTAGTAAAAGTCCCTCGATAGCACCATGAATTTTTTTAAGCAAACCTTATTTTCACGTTTTGAAATCCTAATTGTTTAGATAGATTTTGCGGAAAACTTTAAAAATAACCCCACTAATATATGTTGCACTTTGAAGAGATATATCAATAATTAAAATTCGAATCATCATAGGTCAACCACACTGATAGAAGGAAACATACAAAAAAAAAATTGTATAATAAAGAAATATGAGGTAAAATATGATTATATTTAGTATTTGTACCTTGTATAAATTTCTTTTAACTAACTTAACAAAAATAATTTTAAAGAAGATGCAGACGATATTTAAGAATTTTGAATTCATGTATATGTATTCCTTTATATATATAATATAATAATAAAAAAAAATTCCAACTTAGAAGGTTACATTTTGTGGAACGGGGTTGGTTCAAATTTTTAAATAATTTGGTTGGTTCGAATTTTTAAATGATTTAATATTAAAATTAATTAATAATTATTCTTGTCTTGATATTACACGTGCAAAAAGAAACTAGAAAGTACAAGTCAAAGACACGGACCCTAAGCCACAGCCTTTGAAATATTGTTGGTCCAATACCGCGTTCTTTATCTTGATGGCTTTAGATCGTAGCCGTCCATCCAAACCCCACCACACTTATAAATAGAGTCGCTTGGAATGCAATTATTCCATCCCTGTTTGTTTTGGTTTCTTGTTTCTCTCTGTATTGTGGGTTTCAATCCTTTGATTTGAGAATTTGAGTTCCGCCTATATATTTGGATTTGAGAATTAGAGAATTGTTTGTTGATATCTTCTTGCAGCCTTTGTAAAATATGTGAGATGTGAGACTTACTTTCTTAGTTTTCGTGGAGTAGTATTAGATCGATTCAATTCAAGATTTTGAAAGAACAAATTTGGATTGAAAAAGTTTTGATCAATTCCATGGAATATTAGAGATAGTTTGTTGATATATCTTTGTGGGTGTTCGCAGCGTTTGATCAATATCTGAATGATTTTATTACAGAGATAGCTTGATGATTAATATCTGCTAGATTGATCGGTTTGGTTTTGTTTCTTGGCCTACCCTTTTCTTGATTTCCAATTCTCTGTATAATAAATATAGCTTTGTGGGTTTCAATCCGTTTTGCTGTTAGATTTGGTGCTCTTTCGCTTGAGAATTACAGATTGTTTTTTGATATCTCGTGGGTATTTCTTTTCCAATTTGTTGATTAGTGATGTTGTTTGTATGTTGCCAATGTTTGATTAGGTCTGGGTAGGAGTGCCTTACAGTTGATTTCATGATTGTTCTTCTATTTCTTGAAGGTGGATGATTTCTTCTCATGGAATTGCAAACTAGTACCTTCACCCACTGCCCCTCAAAATAGCCTTGGAGGAATTCTCTTTTTTCCTCTTCTTGCTACAGTTACCTTGGTCTCAATGTTCATATCCTTGCTTTCCTTCCTTGTGTGTGGTTTATTTATTTATTTATTTATTTTGTTCTTATCCTTGACCCTTTTCTTGTGTATTACAGCGTATCTGAGTTCCTAATTGCACTTCTTTGATTGATTTTCAATGTTAAGAAATTCAAGGCTGGTGAGGTCCATTCTTGATGCAATTTTTGAGGGAATCAAGCTTGGCCTCAGGTTTTTGGAGATTCTGAGGTTTTTGTTGTGAGATTCCTCTACGCTATGAGTTCTGTGTTTATGTTTCCCCTTGATGATTGGAGATGATGATGCTACGTTTGCTATCAGGTTCCAGTTATGGATATAGGGTTTATTCTGTATTTCTGATTTATGTGACCTTGTTTTGGTGTTTGAGGTCGGGAAGTTGCAGCAGTTCCCAGGTCTTGGGCAATAGGTATCGGATGTTTCGGTCTCTCAAAGCCTTGTCAAAACTGTTGCTATGTGGAAGTTCTCAACTAAGATAAGTGCGGTCTGCCATTTCTAGTTTTTAGTTCAGATGCTTGCTTTTTTGATGATCTGACTGATGAGGTCTCTTATGGTTATGGACACCTGTTAACTACTTAAAGTGCTCAGTCAGTCCTGGATCTTTGATAGCGCCGTGATGTGCTCCTCTCCCATACTTCTGAGTTTCTAGCCTACTTATTTTCTCTCTGCTTCTGTTTTCTTTTGGTTATCACACCAGCTTGATTTTGTTTGTTGGATGAATGTGTAGACCACATAGTGACAGAAGGATTAGATTTGGATAATTCAAATGTTGGTACCCAGTATGCGTTCATGTACACCCTATTTCTTGGTCATTTTCGTGCTTGCACTGCAATCTGGATATGGCTTCGACCAAAAGGGGGTTTCGAATCTAGTCTCTGGCATCTTTTCGAGTGATTTCTTAGGTGGTATGGGTTTCATCAGCTTTGCACCTAACTGTTCCTTTTCTTTCTGTGCTGGCAGCAGCCATTGGGTCCTACAGAGCCGTGAAGTATTCTTTTCATGGAGCAGCTTTGTTTATCTATTTATGTTGAGGTTTCTTTAGTTCAGGCTTTTATGATAACGGAAATTTTCATTTGTCAACTAAGATGGTTATTCTCACCAGTGTTTCTTGTATTCTGCTGCCATTTTTAGTATTTAGTCCAGATGTTTACGTTCTTCGACCATCCATGATCCAACTGATAAGGCCTGGTGGTTGATGGTTATGGACACCTGATTAAGTGCTCAAAGTCAGTTCTGGATATTTCTGTAGCCCCGTAAAGTGCTCCTCTCTCTTGGTGTTCTAGCTGCTTATTTTCTCTGCTTCTGTTTTCTTCTGTGTATCACGCAACCTTGATATTGTTTGTTGGATGGATGTGCGGTCACAGTTAAGAGGATTAGACTTGGAAATTTCAAAGGTTGGTGTCCGGTTTGCATTCCTGTGCACCCTGTTTTTTGCCATTTTGGTGCTTGTACTCCAATGTGGATATTATGTAGGCTTCGACAAAAAAGGGGGTTTTCAGTCTTGTCTCTTGCTTCTCTAGTGATGTCTGAGGTGGTATGGGTTTTGTCAGTGTTGCACTTAATTGTTCCCTTCTTTCTGTGCTTGCAGCAGTTGGTCTGACAGAACAGTGAATCACTCTTTTCATGGAGCGGCCTTGCTCTAATAATATTGAGACCGTTTGGTGTTCTGATTTACATGATTCTCTTGAGAGTTAGAGGTGTTCGCAGCGTTTTATCAATATAAGATTAGGTGATTGCCTTCTTTTGGGAATTACTAATTTGTCCTGTGGACTGTATCTGTTTGGTTCTGAATTCTTGGCCATCAGTTATATTGACCTAACACTACCCTTTTCTTGCGTATCTTGATTTCTTTCGATGAGCAGTTTATTTGTTTCATTGTGTAGGTCCGTTTTGATGTTAGATTTGGTGCTCTTTTCACTTGGGAATTAGAGATTGTTGATATCTCATGGGTATTCACAGTGTTTAATCAAGAAGATCTAAGATAATTATTAGATGATTCAGATTTATATGAATTAGAGAATTAGTGTTTGTTTGTATTCTGCTGCCATTTTCAGTTTTTTAGTACAGATGCTTATGTTCTTTGACCATCCAACTGATGAGGCCCTGGTGATTGATGGTTATGGACACCTGATTAAGTACTTGAAGTCAGTTCTGGATATTTCGATAGCCCCATAAGTGCGCCTCTTTTTGGTGTTCTCGCTGCTTATTTTCTCTGCTGCCGTTTCTTCTGTTTATCACACAAGCTTGATTTTGTTTGTTGGATGGATGTGTGGTAACAGTTTAAGAGGATTAGATTTGGAAATTTCAAAGGTTGGTGTCCAGTATGCGTTTGTGTGCACCCTAATTCTTGCCATTTTGGTGCTTGCTCTACCATCTGGATATTGTCTTTGCTGCGACAAAAAGGGTGTTTTGAATCTTGTCTCTGGCATTTTTCCTAGTGATTTCTTAGGTAGTATGGGTTACATCAGCTTTGCACTTAACTCTTCCCTTCTTTCTGTGCTTGCAGCCATTGAGTCTTACAGAGCCATGAATTGTTCTTTTCATGGAGCGGCCTTGTTTGTCCATTTGTGCTGAGGTTTCTTTAGTTCAGGCTTTTATGAGTACATAAATTTTCATTTCTCATCTAAAATAGTTTTTTTCGCTGATGTTGTTGTATTCTGCTGCCATCTTAGTTTTTAGTCCAGATGCTTATGTTCTTTGACCATCCTACTGATGAGGCCCTGGCGGTTGATGGATGTTGACACCTGATTAAGTTCTAAACTCAGTTCCGGATATTTCGTTAGCCCCGTAAAGTGCTCCTCTGTTCTGGTTTTCTCGCTACTTATTTTCTCTGTTTCCGTTCTCTTCTGTGAAATCATGCAGCTTGATTTTGTTTCTTGGATGGATGTCTGGTAACAGTTAAGAAAATTAGATGGGAAATTTCAGAGGTTGGTATCGAGTATGCGTCTCTGAGCACCCCGTTTCTTGCCATTTTGGTGCTTGCACTACAATCCGGATATTGTCTTGCTGCGACAGAAAGGGGGTTTCGAATCTTGTCTCTGGCATTTTTCCTAGTGATTTCTTAGGTAGTATGGGTAACATCAGCTTTGCATTTAACCGTTCCTTCTTTCTGTGCTTGCAGCAGGCAATACAGAGCCATGAGTTATGCTTTTCTTGGAGCGGCCTTGTTTGTCCATTTGTGTCAAGGTTCCTTTAGTTCAGGCTTTTATGAGTACAGAAATTTTCATTTCTCAACCAAAATAGGTTTTTTTTTTTTTTCACCAGTGTTTGTTTATTCTGGTGCCATTTTTAGTTTTTTAGTACAGATGCTTATGTTCTTTGACCATCCAACTGATGAGGCCCTGGTGATTGATGGTTATAGACACCTGATTAAGTACTTGAAGTCAGTTCTGGATATTTCGATAGCCCCATAAGTGCGCCTCTTTTTAGTGTTCTCGCTGCTTATTTTCTCTGCTGCCGTTGCCGTTTCTTCTGTTTATCACACAAGCTTGATTTTGTTTGTCGGATGGATGTGTGGTAACAGTTTAAGAGGATTAGATTTGGAAATGGAAGTTTCAAAGGTTGGTGTCCAGTATGCGTTTGTGTGCACCTGGTTTCTTGCCATTTTGGTGCTTGCACTACAATGTGGATATTGTCTTGCTGCGACAGAAAGGGGGTTTCGAATCTTGTCTCTGGCATTTTTCCGAGTGATTTCTTAGGTTGTATGGGTTACATCAGCTTTGCATTTAACCATTCCTTTTTTTCTGTGCTTGCAGCAGCCATTACAGAGCCATGAATTATGCTTTTCATGGAGCGGCCTTGTTTGTCCATTTGTGTCAAGGTTCCTTTTGTTCAGGCTTTTATGAGTACAGAAATTTTCGTTTCTCAACCAAAATAGTTTTTTTCCCCACTGGTGTTTGTTTGTTCTGGTGCCATTTTTAGTATTAAGTACAGATGCTTATGTTCTTTCACCATCCAACTCATGAGGCCCTGGTGGTTGATGGTTATGGACACCTGATTAAGTACTTGAAGTCAGTTCTGGATATTTCGATAGCCCCCGTAAAGTGCTCCGCTCTTTTGGTGTTCTCGCTGCTTATTTTCTCTGCTGCTGTTTTTTCTGTTTATCACGCAAGCTTGATTTTGTTTGTTGGACGGATGTGTGGTAACAGTTGAGAGGATTAGATTTGGAAATTTCAATGGTTGGTTTCCAGTATGCTTGTGTGTGCACCCTATTTCTTGCCTTTTTGGTGCTTGCGCTACAATCTGGATATTGTCTTTGCTGCGACAAAAAGGGGGTTTCAAATCTTGTCTCTGGCATTTTTCCTAGTGATTTCTTAGGTAGCATGGGTTACATCAGCTTTGCACTTAACTCTTCCCTTCTTTCTGTGCTTGCAACAGCCATTGGGTCTTACAGAGCATTCTTTTCATGGAGCAGCCTTGTTTGTCCATTTGTGTTGAGGTTCCTTTAGTTTAGGCTGAGTACAGAAATTTTCATTCTCAAATAAAATAGTTTTCTCTCTAGTGTTTGTTGTGTTCTGCTGCCATTTTTAGTGTTTAGTTTCTTGCTAGTGTTTGTTGTGTTCTGCTGCCAATTTTAGTGTTTAGTCCAGATGCTTATGTTCTTTGACGATCCAACTAATGAGGCCTTGGTGGTTGCTTATGGACCTGATTAAGTACTCTAAGTCAGTTCCGGATATTTCGATAGACCCGTAAAGTGCCTCTCTTTTGGTGTTCCCGCTGCTTATTTTCTCTGCTGCTGTATTCTTCTGTTTATCAGGCTAGCTTGATTTTGTTTATTGGATGGATTTGCCGGTAACAGTTGAGGTTTAGATTTGGAAATTTCAATATGCATTCCTCTACACCCTGTTCCTTGCCATTTTGGTTCTTGTACTCCAATCTGGATATTGTCAGGATTCGACAAAAAAGGGGGTTTTCAACCTGGCTCTTGCATATCTAGTGATATCTGAGGTGATATGGGTTTCATCAGCTTTGCACTTAACTGTTCCCTTCTTTCTGTGCTTGCAGCCATGAGCAGTGACACCTACTTTTCGTGGAGTGGTCATGCTTTTCTATTTGAGCTAAGGTTCTTTAGTTCAGTGTTTTATGAGTATCGAGATTTTCATTCAGTTCTCTTTCCTAATGGTCCCTGTTGTCTTTGTTGAAAGTTGAAACTACAGTTGTATTGAAGTTTCTCAAAGATATTTTTTACCAGTGTGTTATATTCTGCTGCGATGAAGTTTTAACTCCAGATGCTTATGTTCTTCGATGCTCCAACTGCTGAGGTGTCTCCTATGGTTATGTACACCTGATAAGCAAGTCAATTTGGATCCTTTGATAGCGGTGTTCCTCTACCTTTGGTCTTCTAGCTACTTATCTATGTTTTTTGTTGGTTATCACGCCACTTGTCTGCTCTTTTTTGTTGGATGGATGTGTAGATCATATGGTGACAGTAACAGAGGTTAAGATTTGGAAATTTCGAAGGTTGGTATCTAGTATGCGTTCCTCTGCACCCTCTTGGTCTTTTTGGTGCTTGCACTGCAATCTTGATTTGCCTGGGCTTCGACAAAAATGGGGTTTCCAATCTTGTCTATGGCACCTCTAGTATTTTCTTAAGTAGTTTGTGTTTCATCAGCTTTGCACCTTACTGTTCCCTTCTTTCTGTGCTTGCAGCCATTGGGTTTTACAGAGCAGTGAATTACCCCTTTTTGGAACGGCCTTGTTTGTACATTTGTGTTGAGGTTTCTTTAGTTCAGTCTTTTATTAGCATCGAGATTTTCAATTCTGTTTTCTTGGCTAAAAGCTCCCTTTTCTCTTTGTCAAACTACTGTTGTGTGGAGGTTTAACCGAGGTAATATTTTTCACCAGTGTGTCGTATTCTGCTGCCATGAGGTTCTTAGTCCAGATGCTTATGTTCTTCGATGATCCAACTGATGTTGTCTCTTATGGTTATGGACAGCTGGTAGCGCTGTAAAGTGCTCCTCCACTTTTGGTCTTCTAGCCTATTTATGTTCTTTGCTTCTAGTTTCTTTTAGTGATCCTTGCTGCTTATTTTCTCTGCTTCCGTTTTCTTCTGTGTATCACATGAGCTTGATTTTGTTTGTTGGGTGGATGTGTGGTAACAGTCAAGAGGATTAGATTTGGAAATTTCAAAGGTTGGTGTCCGGTGGGCATTCCTGTGCACCCTGTTTATTGCCATTTTGGGGCTTGTACTTCAATCTGGATATTGTCAGGCTTCGACAAAAAAAGGGGGTTTTCAATCTTGTCTCTTGCATCTCTTGCACCAAAAAAAGGAAGTCTTGCAATCTTGTCTGGCATATCTAGTGATCTCTCCTATGTGGCATGGGTGTTGCCGGCTTTGAACTTAACTGTTCCCTTCCTTTTGTGCTTGCAGTCGTTGTGTCTTTCAGAGCAGTGAAAACTTCCTTTCATGGAACATTGTTTGTCTACTGGCATTGAGGTTTTACTTGGTTCAGGCTTTCTAGAGTATCTAGATTTTCAGTTCAGTTTCTTTCCTGATCATAGAGATTCCCTTCTCTTTGTCAAAATTGCAGTTATGTTGGAGTTTTCAACTGCAATAATTCTTTCTACAAGTGTGTATAATGTATTGTGTGCCATTTCCTTTTTTTTAGTCCCGCTGCTTGTGTTTTTCAGATATTCCAATTAGTGAGATCTCTTATGGGTATAGACATCTGATAAGTACTCACTCAATTCTGGTCCTCTATATTTGGTGTTTTTGCTTCTTATCTTTCCTGCTTTCGTTTTCTGTTGCTTATCACACCAGCTTGAGTTTCTCTGTTGGAAGGATGCGTATATACCACTTTGAACAGTAATGCGGATTATATTTAAATATTGTGAGGCTTCAACAAAGGTTCTTTTTGTAATATCTTGTCTCTGATTTGTCTAGTGATTTCTTAGGTACTACGGGTTTCGCCAGATTTGTACTTTACTGTTCCATTCTTTCTATGCGTGCAGCCATCGAGTCTTACAGAGCTTTGCATTCAGCTTTTCACCTTGCTTCCTTGTCTCTGCCCATTTGTGTTGAGGTTTCTTTTGTTCAGGATTTTATGAGTATGAGTTTTTCAATCCAGCTTTCTTCCTAATCAGAGTGGTTCTCTTCTCTCTTTGTCAAAGCCTGCTGTTATGGGAGTTCTTAGCTAAAATAGTTCTTCCACTGCGTGCTGCACTGCCATTTTTAGTTTAGTCCAGATGCTTATGTTTTTCTGTGATCCAACTGATTAGGTCGATGTTTGATGGTGGTTATGGACACCTGATAAATACTCAAAATTCAATTCTGGATATTTTGATAGCCCCCGTAAGTCCTACCTATTTTTGTGTTCTCGCTGCTTATCTATTCTGCTTCTGTTATTTTTTGTGTGTTATGGCAGCTTGATTTGTTTGTTGGATGGATGCGGCGACAGTCAGAGGATTCGATTCAGATATTTGCAAGGTTGGTGTCCAGTTTGCATTCCTGTGCTTCGCGACACGGGGTTTTCTATCTTGTCTGGGCATTTTCTAGTGATTTCCTATTTTGTTGTGTGGGCTTCGGCAGCTTTGCACTATAACTGTCCCCTTCGTTAGGTGCTTGCAGCTGTTGGGTCTTACGAGCAGTGAATCCTTCTTGTCATGGAGTGGCCTTGTTTGTCAATTTTGGTTGAGGTTTCTTTAATTAATGCTTTTAAAGATTATCTAGATTCAGTTTTCTTCCCTAATCAGCGTGGTTCCCTTCTCTCTCTGTCAACACTCAACACTGCTGTTGTCCTCGTCTATTTTTTTTTCCACCAATGTGTTGTATCCTGCTGCCATCTTTATTTTTTAGTCCAGATGCTTATGTTCTTTGGTGGTCCAACTGATGATATTCCTGATGGTTATGGACACATGATAAGTAATCTAACTCAATTAATTTTGGTTCGATTGATTCTGCCTACATTTGGTGGTCTCTCTTACTTATTTTCTCTGCTTCCGCTTTCTTTGGTTTAACACACCACTTGATTTTGTTTGGTTTGATGGATGTTTGTAGACCACATGGTGATAGTGATGGATGGTTTGATTTGGAAATTTCAATGTTTGGTATTTTGGTCTCACAGTGTCCGTTGAGAGAAAAGGGAGTTTTTCAATCTTATCTGGCACCTCTAGCGATCTCTTGTGTGGTATGGGTATTGCGAACTTTGTACTTAACTGCTTCCTTCTTTCTGTGCTTGCAGCCATCGGGTCTTACGGACCAGTGAATTCTTTTCATGGAGCGACCTTGTTTGTTGAGATTTGTTTGGAGGTTTCTTTAGTTCAGCCGTTTCATTTCAGTTTTCTTCCCTAATGGCGCCCTTTTCTCTTTGTCCAACTCCTGTTGTATGGAGGTTTCTCAACTAAAGATAATATTGTTCACTAGTGTGTGTTGTATTCTGCTGCCATGATGTTTTTAGTCCAGATGCTTACGTGTTCTTTGATGATCGAACTGATGAGGTCTCTTGTGGTTATGGACACCTGATAAGTACTCGCGATCATCTTCTGATAGCGCTGTAAAATGCTCCTCCACTTTTTGTCTTCTAGCTACTTATCTTCTCTGCTCTTTTGGTTATCACGCCACTTGGTTTTTGTTATATGGATGTGTAGACCACATGGTGTCAGTAATAGAGGTTAAGATTTGGAAATTTCAGAGGTTGGGATCCAGTGTGCGTTCTCTGCACCCTCTTGGTCTTTTTGGTGCTTGCACTGCAATCTGGATGTTGCCAGGCTTCCACAAAAAAGGGGTTTTCAATCTTGTCCATGACATCTCTAGTAATTTCTTAGGTGGTATGGGTTTCCTCGGCTTTGCACTTTAACTTTTCCCTTCTTTCCTTTGCTTGCAGCCATGAGCAGTTAAAGGAGACATCATATTTGTCCATTTGAGCTGAGGTTTCTTAAGTTCAGTCTTTTATGAGTATCGAGATTTTCAATTCAGTTCTCTTCCATAATGGCTCCCTTTTCTCTTTGATGAAACAATTGTTGTTTCGAAGTTTCTCAACTAAGATAATAATTTCACCAGTGTGTGTTGTATGTTCTGCTGCCGTGAAGTTTTTACTCCAGATGCTTATGTTCTTCGATGATTCAACCGATGAGGTCTCTCTTATGGTTATGGACACCCGGCAAGTACTCGGTCAATTTCGGATTTTTTGATAGTGACGTAAAGTGTCCTCTACCTTTGGTCTTCTAGCTACTTATTTTCTCCATTTTTCTTTTAGTTATCACGCCATTTGTCTGTTCCTTTTTGTTGGATGGATGTGTAGATCATATGGTGACAGTAACAGAGGTTAAAATCTGGTAATTTCAAAGGTTGGTATCCAGTATGCATTCCTCTGCACCCTCTTTTGGTGCTTGCACTGCAATCTTGATATTGTCAAGGCTTCGATAATAAGGGGGTAAAAGGGGTTTTTCGATCTTGTCTATGGCACCTCTAGTATTTTCTTAGATGATTGGGTTTCATCAGCTTTGTACTTGACTGTTCCCTTTTTTCTGTGCTTGCAGCCATTTGGTTTTATAGAGCAGTGAATTATTCCTTTTTGGAGCGGCCCTGTTTGTCCATTTGTGTTAAGGTGTCTTTAGTTCAGTTTTTATGAGCATCGAGATTTTCAATTCAGTTTTCTTGCCTGATAGCTCCTTTTTGTCTTTGTCAAAACTACTGCTGTATGGTGACAGTTAAGGATTAAATTGGGTATTTGCAAGGTTGGTACCCAGTATGCTTTCGTGTGCACCATGTTTCTCGGTCATTTTGGTGCTTGCACTGCAATCTGGATATTATTAGGCTTCGAGGGACAGGTTTTTCAATTTTTTCTGGCATTTTCTGGGTGGGTTTCGCCAGCTTTGCGCTCAACTGTTCCCTCCTTTCAGTGCTTGCAGTTAGTGGATTATATGAGCAGTGAATCCTTCTTTTCATGGAGTGGCCTTGTTTGTTAATTTTTGTTGAGGTTTCTTTAATTAATGTTTTGAATGATTATCTAGATTTTCAATTCAGTTTCCTTCCCTAATAAGAGTGGTTCCCTTCTCTCTCTGTCAACTCCTCATTTAAAATTACTTTTTCACTAGTGCGTTGTATGCCATAAATTTTTAAGTCCAGATGCTTATGTTCTTTGGTGATCCAACTGATGAGATCCCTCATGGCTATGGACACATGGTAAGTACTCTAACTCAATTAATTTGGATCTTTTGATAGCCCTGTACAGTAAAACCCTAAATTGGCGTTCTCACTTCTTATCTTCTCCGCTTCCGCTTTCTTTTGTTTAACACACCATTTGATTTTGTTCGGTTGGATAGATGTTTGTAGACCACATGGTGATAGTGCTAGATGGTTTGATATTTTGAAGTCTCTGCATCAAGGAAAGGGAGTTTCCCAATCTTGTCTGGCACCTCTAATGATCTCTCCTTTGGTGTGGGTTTTCCTAACTTTGCACTTAACTACTCCCTTCTTTCTGTTCTTGCAGCCATTGGGGCTTATGGACCAGTGAATTCTTCTTTTCATGGAGCCGACCTTGTTTGTTGAGTTTTGTTTGGAGGTTTCTTTAGTTCAGTTATGATTATTGAGATTTCCAATTCAGTTTTTTCCCTAGTGGCTCCCTTTTCTCTTTGTCCAATCTAGTTTTTAATGGAAGTTACTTGACAAAGATAACATCGTTCACTAGTGTGTGTTGTATTCTGCTGCCATGAAATTTTCAGTCCAGATGCTTATGTTCTTTGATGATCCAACTGATGAGGTATCTTATGGTTATGGACACCTGATAAGTACTCGCGATCATCTTCTGATAGCGCTGTAAAGTGCTTCTCCACTTTTGGTCTTCTAGCTACTCATCTTCTTTGCTCTTTTGGTTATCACGCTACTCGATTTTTGTTGCATGGATGTGTAGACCACATGGTGAGAATAATAGAGGTTAAGTTTTGGAAATTTCAAAGGTTGGGATCCATTATGGGTTCTCTGAGTCTTTTTGGTGCTTGCACTGCAATCTGCATATTGTGAGGCTTCCACAAAAAGGGGGTTTTCAATCTTGTCTATGGCATCTCTAGTGATTTTTTAGGTGGTCTGGGTTTCCTCGGCTTTGAACTTAACTGTTCCCTTCTTTCCTTTGCTTGCAGCCATGAGCAGTGACTATTTCTTTCCGTGGAGTGATCAGTTTGTCTACTTGAGCTGAGGTTTCTTTAGTTCATTCTTTTATGAGTATCGAGATTTTCATTCAGTTCTCTTTCCTAATGGTCCCTTTTCACTTTGTTGAAACTACTGTTGTATTGAAGTTTCTCAGCTAGGATAATATTCTCACCAGTGTGTTATATTCTGCTGCGATGAAGTTTTCACTCCAGATGCTTATGTTCTTCGATGATTCAACCGATAAGGTGTCTTGGTAAGTACGGCCAATTTTGGATCCTTTGATAGCGTCGTAAAGTGTCCCTCTACCGTTGGGTCTTCTAGCTACTTATTTTCTCTATTTTCTGTTGGTTATCACGCCACTTGTCTGCTCTTTTTCGTTGGATGGATGTGTAGATCATATGGTGACAGTAACAAAGGTTAAGATTTGGAAATTTCGAAGGTTGGTATCCAATATGCATTCCTCTGCACCCTCTTGGTCTTTTTGGTGCTTGCACTGCAATCTGGATTTGTCCGTGCTTCGACAAAAAGGGGGGTTTGCAATCTTGTCTATGGCACCTCTAGTATTTTCTTAGGTGGTTTGGGTTTCATCCCCTTTGCACTTAACTGGTCCCTTGCTTGCAGCCATTTTGTTTCACACAGCAGTGAATTACGCTTTTGAGTTCAGTCTTTTATGAGCATCGAGATTTTCAATTCAATTTTATTGGCTAAATGCTCTTTTTTCTGTTTGTCAAAACTACTGTTGTTTGGAGGTTCAACTGAGATAATATTTTTCACCGGTGTGTTGTATTCTGCTGCCATGAGGTTCTTAGTCCCGATGCTTATGTTCTTCGATGATCCAACTGATGAGGTCTCTTATAGTTATGGACTGCTGATAAGCACTTGCTCATTTTCTGACAGCCCTGTAAAGTGCTCCTCCACTTTTGGTCTTCTAGCCTACTTATCTTCTCTGCTTCCAGTTTCTTTTGGTTATCATGCAACTTGGTTTATTTTTGTTGTATGGATGTGTAGACCATATGGTGACAGTTAAGAGAGGTTATGATTTGGAAATTTCAGAGGTTGGTGTCCAGTATGCGTTCCTCCGCACCCTCTTGGTATTTTTTGTGCTTGCTCTGGTTTCGACGGGAAGGTGGTTTTCCAATCTAGTTTATGGCATCTTTAGTGATTTCTAGGTGGTTTGGGTTTGGTGAGCTTTGCACTTAACTGTTCCCTTCTTTCTGTGCTTGCAGCCATGGGTCTCATAGAGCAGTGAATTACTCTTTTTATGGAGCGGGCCTTGTTTGTCCACGTGTGTTGACGTTTCTTTAGTTCAGTCTTCTATGAGTATCCAGATTTTCAGTTCAGTTTTCTTCCCTAATCAGAGTGCTTCCCTTCTCTTCTTTGTCAAAACTGTTGATCTATGGAAGAAGTCAACTTATGTAGTTCTTTTTTTTTCCGCTTATGTGTGTTGTGATCTGCTACCATGTCTTTTTAGGTTATGTAGATTGTATATATTAAAAAAGGAGAAAGCTTAGGACCAAGCTGGTGCTAAGACCTTACAGAAATTTGTAATCTCTCTGACAGAAAACACACCATTTTTAGTTTTTGGTCTTAAGATACTTGCTTATGTTCCTTGATGACCCTGATGAGGTCCCTAATGGTTGATACTTATGGACATTTGGTAAGTACTCATTTTTCGTAGGAAGTGAACTTTATTTTTCGTAGAATTGGGTGAGCATCACCAAAATTGAAACACTAGAAAAAATGTTAAATATACAGAACATTAATGTGTGTCGTATAATTTTACTGTGTTTTTTAACCTCACTGTGATCCTCAGTTCTTTAAAACTAATATTTTTCTATTTCTTTTTAAGTGTTATTATGATGATAACATAATATTTGAGACAACTTGATTTTAGTAAATTTAATTCTAATGTGGTTTGTGTTTTAATCTCCCAATTGTAGAAGAATATATGGTTAGTGTGTTAATCTCGCTTCCTTTTAACATTTTAACTGTAATTCATTTCTCCAACTATGATCTCTATTATACATGTACTGCCCATTATCAATACTGTGATAAGTTGTAGTATTTTTCATTTATATTTGTGTGATATTTTCTTTTTCATTTTGTTTTTCTTAAACGAAACTACCTCCTTTCTCTAACAAGTCATTTGTCCGCCCTTTTGTGAAGACATAAACAGTGTTATCAAAGGCGCGCTTTAAGCCCTGAAGCGAGGCTCAAAACATGTTGAGCGCTTCGCCTAGCTTTATGTGCGCTTCAGTGTCGTCATCAAGGCTCTAAGACATACTTTTCCTTGCCAATGAGCCTCTCTTGAGGAGGTGACACTAGATGATTGATATTTCACTTTATCTTAATATTTTTACAATTTCTTTGTCCATATATTTGTTATTCATGCTTATTATTATTAATCTTGGATTAAACATATATATATTTGTATTTTTGCACCATTGCGCTTTTTTTCATTAAAGCCCATGCTTTATATGCGCTTCGCGCTTAAAAGCCCCAATTGACCTTAGAGCTTTTTTCGCGCTTTTCGCTTTTGATAACACTGGACATAAAATGATATCAAATTTGGCAAAATAATTATTGTTGTAACTTAGAATTTAAGAAAATAAATCTTTACTACTCAAATATATATCCCGTGAAACCCCACAAGTGGGGTCTGGGTTTACTACTCGAATTTTTGGATTATGAAAGTGGTTCACAAGAGAGATACAATTTTGGAGCTATGGTCTTGACTTCGAGTATTCAACAAAAAGTTCAATATAATATGTTATCAACATTAGATAGTCATAGGTCGGTATCCTTTTCTCGAGTTTAACAAATAAAATGAAACGTATCTACAATCAAATTAAGTTTTGATCAGAACTTATGCCAAGTTAAGTTACCTTTGCCCCTAAAAAAAAACCCCTCTTATGCCAATTTTTTTTTTTTTTTTTAAACTAAAAAAGAGTGAACGTACTGCAGTAGTAACCTCATCAACTGTTCTTTTTATATAATTGCATTGTTGAGGTTGGTTGCTTCTTTCTGAATGTCCAGTCCCTGCTCTTTTTGTTTATTTTTATGAGATCGAGAATGTAGAACCTTTGAACATCACGATGTAAAATATAGATTTTCTTTAAATCTCACATTAAGGTTTGGTTTGCAGTCTGATATCTTTCTTGAACTATGTTTCCTTTGCAGTCATGCGTGGTGGCTAATGTTACCAATTTCAAAAAATTATGCAGTCCGAATAACATTCCTGTGTGCCAAATGAATTGGTTAAATTGTAAGTGAAGGCATTTAGGCTACTTAAAGAGGAAGACGTAATAATTTGCTTAGGTGATGCTTCTGCCTCTCCTTTGTGGGTAGAGTCATGATATTTTGAATTCAAATATCACAAAGATATGTAGGTTAAGTAATAAAAGAAGAACAGGAAACAATATACCTTGGTAGTTTGCTGGTGAAAATTGTCGAATTTATTTTGTTTCAATAGTATTACTACTGGTTTGGGTGTTGTAAAAATTTGATTCTATGTTATATATTGTTCTGTGAATAATATAAGATAATTTGATTTCTGGATATCATATTTAGTTGTTGCAAGGTGCTATGAAACTGTGGACGAGGGTTTTTGGAATGCAACTTCTTCATGGTATGAATTTGATTACTGATTGGTCAATGTACATTCACCCCGTGGGAGATCTCTTAAAAAGACTAGGACTAATTACATCTTACATTTCTTTTCTGGAGGTAGCATCTATGGTTTTTCAATTTTGTCGTAGATTTGAATAGTGAAAATAGATGCAAATCAGTATGGTTCTGAGGGAAGGAATTGGACTATCTATTCCGTGAATTTCTCATATTTTATACGTGCGATACATGTTCCTTTTTGTGCTCTTAGTAAAGCTCTAAGGTATTGTTCTGGGCTAGAGCTGTGGCATTTTTATTTTTTTGCTGCTAACTTGTCATTTGAAGTCCTGTTTTGCGCTCTCTAGTGATGTCCCAAAAGTTTTCTACTTCATGTGAATTAATATATGGTAAACGGTATTTTCTTAACGTGGATGTTTGTTTCAGTCCAGCTTTTCGAAATCTGCTGGCTTTTCTTTGGATGAACTGTCATATCATAATTCATGTCTGCTACTGTTCATTCCTGTCCTGGAAGGGCAAGGGTATAGTATATGTCCTGTTTTGGGGATTTGAGGTGCATCACGAACTTAGGCTGGGGGCTTGCTCCACTAAATAGATCGTTTAGCTCAGATAGCTGTGTGTACAAAAGCCTTTTTTTGTGAGGTAAATAATCAAACTTAGAAAAGGACATAATGCCATGTGATTTTTCTAGGAAGTGTATCCCCTAAGCTTAGGTGCCGTTAATCAAATTTTTTGGTCTGAAGGAGTCCTCCATATCTGCTGTTGTGGAAGGATACCCGCACTAAGGAGATACCTTCATGTAGAAGAAATGAAAGAAAGAAGATGCCCAACTTCTAGGTTTTGCTAGCTCAATAGACAAGGAAGGGGTGGAATGGGAATGTGCTTTTATTGTATCTTCATTTGAGAACCTTCATGTGGTATGTGCAACACCCAATTTGGTAGATCAGTTGGTAACGTTGGAAGTTATTACTTCAATTTACTTTTTATTTTCTGCATGTGCTAAAGCAAGGTACTGTAGATTGATTTTGTTGCTTTAAACAAGATCTGATGATGTTGAAGTTATCTTCTTGGCCGTGAGATTCTGCTTTCTTCTGTTGGTTTTGTGGGTTAGTTCTATGGTGGTCTTCAATCTTTGTTTTGTAGGTTTGTGCAGATTCGCCTTTGCTGGTGGGGGGGGGGGGGGGGGGGGAGCCTATGCAGTGCCTTATTATTTGTTCTAGGCACAATTATTGAGTTTGTTCCAGTCTTCAATTCAAGTTTTGAGAATTTTCAGGATAATGAAACATTTGCACAGTATTCTAGCAGAATGACTTATTGTCACTGGTGATGGAACGTATCCAACAGTGTTCTAGAACAATGACTTTGAATCTCTATTTCGACTCGTGTAATTTTTTCCTTCAATATTTTGAGTTATAATGTCACCTAGAAGGCCATTGCAAAGTCTAAATTTACAAGTTCAATGTTTTATTTGTTTAGCGATTAAATTCGTGAATTTATCCTAGATTCTCCCCTAGGTATTCGTTTCTCACTTTGTATCCCCAAGTACAGTAGGCCTACATTCGCTCTCATCAACAATTCCAGAAAATTGTTCCTTCTAACCCAGTCTGTTCTTCCCGTCTCTGTTCCTCTTATTTTTTTTAAAACCATCTTATGTCCAGTTGTTCCTCAGCTCTGTGTCTTGATTGCATTTGAGTTAAAGCATTATGTTGAGGTCTGTTTTATTTGACAATATGGTCTTATCTTGTCTTGGCACCGACAATGGTTCTTGCTTTCCCTTTTGTGGTTTTGGTCTAATTTTGTACATTTTTGTTTAGTTGACCCCTGTAACTCCGCCTGTCAAATCAGCCGGTCCCAAGCCCGGATTAAGGAGGAGGGAAGGTCTTGAGTGTGCAGTTAGTCTGTCCATTCAATGTTGCTCTTTGTCTTGATTCGGATGGAACATGTGCTCCCTATTTCTGATACTGTTGGTGTTATTTTTATTTATGTCATGTCTTACTACTGTCGAATATTGGTTAATCAGGAATGCTGTGGATGCTAAAATGTAATGTGTTAAGATGGGTTAGGACCTTGTATTGGCAAGTTGACAGAGGATTCAGGCCAGGTGGTCTTGGTTATCATGCAATGGCAATATAGATATTGCGATAACAACTTATTTTCTTGCATCTTCAGTGAGGACAACTTATTTTCTTGCATCTTCAGTGAGGAGAATTCACCAAGGATCACAATCTTTTCTAACATTTGCTGCGATTTATTGAGGATCCACTTCACACTGGAAATATTTTTTCGCTATTGATGTATTTGGTTTCCTACTCAATATTCAGCTAGAGGTTAGCCCGGCAGCGTATAAATGTGTGTACTCAAGAATCATGTGAATTTCTTTTCTACATAGTTGATGACCTGGTGGTACCTTAAAAAACTGTTGATACTCATTGCCTGTTTACAGTATAGTTCTCTTTTAAGGGTATGCTGTTTGTTAGTAGGTTTTCATGGATGCTGCAAACTACATCTAGATCATGTGAGGTTTCAATGCGAGTGGACTGCCTCCACAGTCTGTTTTCTTTAAT
Organism: Lycium barbarum; assembly: GCF_019175385.1. Lineage (NCBI taxonomy): Eukaryota > Viridiplantae > Streptophyta > Magnoliopsida > Solanales > Solanaceae > Lycium > Lycium barbarum. The sequence continues at coordinate 98,522,823 of NC_083344.1, forward strand.
GTCTACTCCATTCTATGATCCACCATTGCATTTGAAAATCATTCCACCATTAATGTCATGTCTCTTGTTGAGGCAAAATACTAGCCGATTTCTTCACATTTGTCCCAGCTAGTGGCAGAGCCAGAATTTCCACCGAGGGGGTTTAAAATATAAAAAAGTAGACATACGAAGAAGCTTAAGGGGGTTCAACATCTACTATATATACATAAAAAATAATTTTAACCTTGTAAAAACAGTGTTTTTTTCCGCCGAGGGGGTTCGGATGAACACCCTCAGCATAGTGTGGCTCCACCACTGGTCCCAGCCATTGTGAATAGCGCTGGTGAGAGACAGCAGATAACTTGCCGGATTAATCGAGGTGCATGGAAGTTGGCTCGGATATCAAGGGATGACAAAAAATACTCTTTAATATTCGCTATTAGCCTATGAGGTTTCATGAATGCTGCAGACTACCTGAAAATATAAGTTTGCAGTGGTGATTAAGCTTTCATTGGCAAGATTGTGGATATGATATTGATATCTGTGGTCTGTGCTTGCAGGCCAAAGTCCAAATTTTCAGCATGGAGGGATTTTAGTTGTTTTCATGTTACTTCTGATATCCACGTTTGTATTGGGAACTTATTTTGTTATTGGTGTCTCTAAATGACTTCCAACTTAAAATTCAACTAAATAATTAGGTTCGTGTTTAGCCAGTCTGCGAATTGGTGTATATTGAAGGATCTTGTGCATGGATGCAACATAATTATTGTTTGCGATTGCTTGTGTGGGTTTCCATGGGTGCTGCAGAGCACACTGCACAATCAAATGCCAGCTTGCAATGGTAATTAACTGCGTGGATAATCTCCTGAAAATGAGGTGTGTGTTTTCAGTGATGTTGTAGAAATGTTCAATTTCAGTATACGTTGGTGTATCAAAAATTGATATACAATGCTGTAGCAAATGTTAGTCCATGTGACTTATTTCCTCAGGGTCCACAGGAGGGTCAACACATACCTAAGGAAATTTGGTTGTACCTTCGAGTCTGATATTAATTCATGTGCTCAAATTGTAATTGTAACACTTAGCTGATTATTCCTTTCATGTAGATATCTCTTTCATACTCTCTCAGTTGTGAGTTGAGAGATATAAGGATGCATTTGTTTCATACTCTCTGAGTCTCGAGTTGTGGGATATAACTTTGTTAGCATGCCTATCTGTTTTCATTATGCCTAGGAAATTTCATATGGTGTTTCATCTTCTTTAGGGTAAGCAACTTGATTATTCACTCAGTTACCTCCTAAGTTCCATCACTAGAGATATTTTGTAATTCTCAATAAAATTTTAATAATATTTGCATAAAAAGGATGTATTAATATGATGACTTATATGTTTTTTTTTTTGGTTAACATAACATCAAAATTGTACCGCTCATATCAATATCAGGTTTTCATGGAACCAAACTTAGATGCATATGCGGGTGTTTGAATGGTGGCTCTAGATTTCCCTCTATTATATACCTTTTTCTCCCATCAAGCCTGCAAAATATAAATTTTAGTATCTAAATATTTATCCCGTTTGCAGTTTTTTTTTTGTTTTGTTTTTTTTTTTTTTGTTTTTTATAACATTGGAAAAGAATATAACCCACAGACAAAACTAAAAAGAATATGATTTTTTTTTTGTTTTTTTTTGTTTTTTTATAACATTGGAAAAGAATATAACCCGCAGACAAAACTAAAAAGAATATGATATAACTTAATAAGATCAACCAATTACACATAAAAGAAACTGAGTCTAAATTGATATGAAGGTTCAGTGAAAATTAAGGTGAAAAAAATAAAGACAGCGAAGAATGAAATTGCAAAAGGGAAAACAATGACAAACCTCAAATGAGCAGAAAATCAGTAAATCAAGACAATGACCATGACAGAAAATTGAGAAAGAAAACTAGAAAAATGAAGTTGTGGGTTTCAAACTACTTTTACTTGTTCATATTATTTGATTTGGCAAACCCCTTAAAAAAATGACAATTTTACTATATTACCCCTTTATTGTAAATCATCTAAACAATTAATCAATTAAACGTACTTTAAGTTTGTGCACACACTAACAATTCCTTAAAGTTTTCAATCCTAAATTAATGATAAGCGTAAAGTAGGTATGAAATAGTAAATTATCTCTTGATTTTCCAAACTGGACAAGTAAAAGTGGACATCTATTTTCTGTATACTGGACAAGTAACAATGAAGGAATTGTTAGTGTATTTTGGTTTAGTTCTTTTTCTCATTAACCTTGTGATTTATGTGTATATATACTACTAGGATAGGATTTTGCTATTAGATTTGATGTTGTTTCACTTGCGAATTAGAGACTGGTTCTTGATATCTTCTTGCGTGTTCGCAGTCGCAGTGTTTGAATAGTTGACCATTTGTTGTTATGATTCTCTTTGGAAGTTGAGGTGATTGCCAGTGCTTTGATCGGTTTGGTTTTGATTTATTTCTTGGTTATCGGTTTGGTTTTGATTTCTTTCTTGGTTATCGGTTTGGTTTTGATTTCTTTCTTGGTTATCTGTTATATACATATCCATAATCTTGATTTCCTTGTGTTGGCGGTTTATTTGTTTCTATTTGGTTTTCATTTCTTGACTATCTGTTATATATGCATCTCCCTCTACTTCCCTAATCTTGATTTCCTTGTGTTGTTAGTTTATTTGTTTCTTATTTGGTTTTGATTTCTTGCCTATCTCTTATATACATCTCACCCTTCCGTATCATGATTTCCTTCGATCGTAGTTTATACGGAGTGTAGGTTTCTGGTCCCAAAAACTTGATGTGCAAATTCAAGAATCCTTGGTGTTAGAAGATTTATCCATGAATGAGGAACATCCCATAGCCCCTTATGGAATGTAGCAGTTTGTCCGGTGGAGCGATCGGCTTGGTTTTGATTTCTTGGCTATCTCTTATATACATGCTCTCCCTACCCTCAATTGTTAGTTTATTTGTTTTTGACTTTCTTGTGTATTGTAATGTGAGTTTCTTATTGCAGTCCATTGATTGATTTTCAATGTTAAGAAATTGAAAGCTGGTGAGATCCATTCTAGATGCAATTCTGGGAAAATCAATCTTTGATTTCTGGTTTTGGCTGATTTTGAGTTTCTTGATGCGAGATATTCCCTATGCGATTAGTTCTGTGTTCATGTTTCCACTTGGTGATCGGAGATGATGTTCCTATGTTAGAGATCAGGTTCCAGTTATGCATTTAAGGGTTATTCCGTACTTTTGAAAAGCTGTGCTGGTGTCTACTGTTTTGCCACACTCTGAGCTATCACTGCCCTGAAACCTAGCAATTTCCTTTTTGTTGAATCAGAATACAAATAGGACTGGAAATTTTGCCGATTTGGTTATAAAAACGGTATGACTTCGTCATATATTCTCACCTACGTGTCACAAACGGTGCTCAACCATAGATTAGAGCTATCAGTTTGGGTTTGGTATTAGTCTTTCATCTTTATGTTAATTTAGATGTTTATGTTAATATTGTTTTATCCCTCGCATCGACTTCTTTTACCTTCTTATTTGGTTCAGTCATCATTGAATTTCAGTCTTAGGTATGGTGTCAGTTGTCAGCGCGCAAAGTGTTCTACAGGGGTTAGTGTCTTGCTTCAGTGTTTGTGGTCTTTGACTATAGGTATTGGATATTTCGGTCTCGAAGCTTTGTCAAAACTACTGCTATGTGGAAGTTCTCAACTAAGATGATTCTTTTAACTATTGTGGATAGTGTGTTCTGCTACCACTTCTAGTTTAGTTCAGATGCTTACATCTTTGATGGTCCAACTGATGAGGTCTCTTATTGTTACGGACACCTGACAAGCTCAAAAGTCAATTCTGGATCTTTTATAGCACCACCGTAGACTGTAGAGGAGCTTTCTTTTGATTTTCAAGCTACTTATCATCCCTCTGCTTCTGTTTTCTTCTGGTTATCACGCCAGCTTGATGTTGTTTGTTGGATGGATGTGTAGACCACGTGGTGACAGAGGAGTAGATTAAGAAATTTCAAAGGTTGGTATCTGGTATGCATTCCTGTGCACCCTGGTTCTTGGTCGTGTTGGTGCTTGGCAATCTGGATATTATGAGGCTTCAACAAAAAGGCGGTTTTCAATTTTTTTTTCTCTAACATGTCTAGTGATTTCTTAGGTGGTATGGGTTTCGTCGGATTTGCACTTAATTGTTCCCTTCTTTCTGTGCTTGCAGCCATTGGGTGTTACAGAGCTTTAAAGTCCGCTTTCCACGGAGCGACCTTGGTTTTCCATTTGTGTTGAGGTTTCTTTAGTTCAGGATTTTATGTGTACCAGTTTTTCGATCCAGTTTTCTTCCCTGATCAGAGTGGTTGCCTTCTCTCTTTTTCTAAACTGTTGTTGTATGGAAGCTTTCAGCTAAAACAGGTTTTTTCACTGTGCTGTATTCCACTACTGTTTTTAGTTTAGTCCAAATGCTTAGCTTTCAGCTAAAACAGGTTTTTTCACTGTGCTGTATTCCACTGCTGTTTTTAGTTTAGTCCAAATGCTTATGTTCTTATGTGATCCAACTGCTGAGGTCCCTTTGATGGTTGTTATGGACCCCTGATAAGTACTCAAAACTCAATTTTGATATTTTGATAGCCCCATAAGTGCTCCTCTCTGCTTCTGTTTCCTTTTGTGTATCGCACCAGTATGCGTTCCTGTGCACCCTGTTTCTTGGTCTATTTGGTGCTTGTACTGCAATCTGGATATTGTCAGGCTTCCACAAAAAGGGGGTTTTCAATCTTGTCCCTGGCATCTGTAGTGGTTTCTTAGGTGGTTTGAGTCTCATCAGCTTTGCACTTAACTGTTCCCTTCTTTCTGTGCTTGCAGCCATGCGGTCTCACAGAGCAGTAAATTATTATTTTCGTAGAGCAGCCTTGTTTGTCCACCTTTTCTTGAGTTCAGGCTTCTTTGAGTACCGAGATTTTCAATTCAGTTTTCTTCCCTAATAAGAGCGGTTCGCTTATTTCTTTGTCAAATCTGCTGTTGTCTGGAATTTCTCAACTAAAGTAGTTTTTTATTTTTTTATTTTTTTTAACTAGTTTCTGCTGCAATTTTTAGCTTTGTCCAGAAGCTTATGTTTTTCGACGTTCCAACTGATGGGGGGTCCCTGATGGTTGATGGTTATGGACACCTGATAAGTACTCAAACTCACTTCTGGATATTTTGATACGTACTCCTCTACTTTCGGTGTTCTTGCTACATATCTTCTCTGCTTCCGTTTTCTTTTGTTTATCACACAAGCTTATTTTGTTTGTTTGGTTGGACGGATGTTCGTAGATCTCATGATGATAGTGATAGAGCATTAAATTTGGGAATTTTGAAGTTTGGTTTCTTGGCCATTTTGGTACTCGCACTGCAATCTGGATATTAACAGGGATCAAGAAAAGGACTTCTCCAATTCCTATCTGATATCTCTAGTGATCTCTTGCTCCTGGGTGGTATGTGTTTTGTGAGCTCTGAACTTTAACAGTTCCCTTCTTTCTGTTCTTGCAGTCGTTGCCTCTTACTCAGAGGCTCAGAGCAGTGAATTCTTATGATATCTTCTTTTCATGGAGCGGCCTTGTTTGTCGATTATTCAGGTTTCATTAGTTCAGCTTTTATATGTACTGAGATTTTCAATTCATTTTTCTTCCCTAATCAGCGGCTCCCTTTTCTATTTGTCAAAGTTACTGTTGTATGGATCTCAACTAAGATAATATTTTCCACTAGTGTATGTTGTGTTCTGCTGTCATGAAGTTTTTAATCCAGATGCATATGCTTTCAATGATCCAACTGATGAGATCCCTGATGGTTATGGACACCTGATGAAGTTCCCAAACTCAATTTTGGATCTTTCCGTAAGGTACTCCTCCTTGGTGTTCTTGCTACTTCTCTGCGTCCTTTTTCTTTTGTTTATCACAACCACTTGATTTTGTTTGGTTGGTTGGAAGGATGTATGTAGACCACACGGTGACAGTGATAGAGGGAATACATTTGGGAGTTTCAGAGTTTGATATTCTCTCAGGCTTCGAGAGAAGGGGGTGGTCCAATCTTGTCTGGCATCTCTGGTGATTTCTATGTGGCATGGTTTCTTGGCTTTGCACTTGACTGCTCCCTTCTTTATGTATGTGCTTGCAGCTGTTGGTCTTTAAGAGTGGTGATTTCTTCCTTCCATGGAGCAGCCTTGTTTGTCCATTAGCGTTGCGGTTTTTTTGTAGTTTGGTTTCTATGAGTGTCTTCCCTAGTCTCTTTGTCGAAATTGTTGTTATATGGAGTATCAGCATGCGTTCCTGAGGTTGGTGTTCAGTATTCATTCCTGTGCACGCTGTTTCTTGGTCTTTGGTCTTTTATTGCAGTCTAAATGCCATCAGGCTTCAAGAAAAAATGGGTTTTCAGTATTTTCTCTGGAATCTCTGGTGATTTCCTGAGTGATTCGGGTTTTGCCACTTGGTGTGCTTGCAGTTGTTGGACGGTCTTAAAGCAGTGAATTTCTTCTTTTCATGGAGAAGCCTTTGGTTTTTCCGGTTTGTGTTGAGGTTTCAGTAGTTCAGGATTCTATTTGTATCAGATTCTCAATTCGGTTTTTTTCTCTAATCAAAGTGATTTTCTTCTCGCAATATTTTCTTTGAAGTGATGCTCTTCTGGTAGTCATTTTCTGAAGAAAATTTAGCATGCCCTTGGTGGTTTTGTTGCTTGGTCGTTTCCATTCAATTTTTGGTTCTTTTATTAGTTGATCTATCTGCAGCCATAATCACTCCGTTGCATAATTAGATTTATGAAACGAAACAAAATTTTGGGGAGAGGGTGCAACTATCATTTTGGGCGTTTAGTTTCTTAGGAGTTCTCTTTGAATCTTTTTGTGTAATCAAGTTTCAGTCAGTCCTGTTTCTTCCCGGTGGTCGGCCCCATCTGCCTGATTGTTAGAGACGTTATCTTAATCAGGTCTGCATAATGTGATTTGAGTTCGTTCTGGTGATTTTCACAAAAATGCTACTAGCCTTCTGTTGGATTCGATATCTCTGCTCAGTTTTATTTACAATGTGGAGGACCCACATTAGGGTAGAAGGCTAGTATATAAGTCTCGTTATCTTTCCTTATTAGTAGGCGCATTAGCGCATTATAATTTCTTGTGCTCTGATTTATGTTATTATTCGCTACTTTCTGTACTTTGATTACTCTATTTTATCTGTGCCGCTTTCGTTATTTGCATTTCCATATCGCTTTGAATTCCTTGATTATCCTGTTTTACTGTGTCGCTTGCATTATTTCATTACAATATCGTTTTGAATCTTTTAACCTTATCTGACTCCCTTTTTTATGCTTCTATTGAGCCGAGGGTCTCTCGGAAACAGCCATCCTACCTTGGTAGGAGTAAGGTCTGCGTACATTCTACCCTCCCCAGACCCCAAGATGTGGGATTTCACTGGGTTGTTGTTGTTGTTGTTGTAGTCATCCTGAATAAGCATCCCTGTCTGTGGGTGGAGGGGAGCAACTCTAGTTCTTTTTTTCTGCCAGTTGTCCGTCTGGTTCGTTGGGTTTGATTTTCTCCCGTATGTAGGTTTCTGCTCTGCAATCCTTGGTTGTGGCTGTTGAGAGTTTGGGCCGAGGGATTATGAGGTTTTTGGCGTTACACAACTAGTCTAGTGTGTTCATTTTCCTGATGACCAGAGATATTTGAGGTTTTTTCCGTATCCATAGAATAGGTCTGAATTTTGTTGGTGTAGTTGTATCATTATACCTCAAGATATTCGTGATTATCTCGTATTTTTTGGAATGGTGTTTTGATGACTTCCACATTGTTTCAGCTTTGAGCATGGAGTGATAGGTCTGGATTTAGTTTATTTGCTCTTTTTCTATTTCAGTCTTGCTTCAGTATCTTTTTCCTTGGCTTCTTTGTATGCTTTTTTTGGAGGCTTCTGTTTAGCTGGATATTTTTCCAAGTGCAGGCTTAGTGTCAAAGCTAGATGGGCGAGGGTGTCTGAGGTTTGGCTGCATGCTATTTGTTTATTTGGTCTGCAGTAAACTTTCATTTCCTATTGCAGTAGTCCTTGTGTTGGGAAGTTGCGGAGCGGGCTTTTTCTCCATTGGCCATGGGTACCAGTTAATTTCTTTGTGTCTCGAAGCTTTCCCGAAACTCTTTTTTTTTTTAAGTTCTCATTTCAACCGACGATTCTTATCATTGTGTCTTCTGCTGCCATTTCTAATCCAGATGCACTTGTTATTTGATGATGGGATGGAAGCACTTGCAGAGTCTTCGCAACCAGTGTTGAGTGATTATCTACATTGGGCTTCTCACTTGCATCTTTGATAGATGCGTAAAGTAGTCCTCTATTTAGTGTTCTAGCTATCTCATCTCTCCTGCTTCTGTTTTCTTCTGTATATCACACCAGCTTGATTTTGTTTGTTGAATGGTAGTAGACCACATGTGACCATAAATAATAAAGAACTGGATTCGGAAAGGGCATATCCAGTTGTGCGCTTGTGGGCCTTGGTGTTTTCTTTTTGGTACTCATACTGTGAGGTGGATCGTGTCAACATCGAGGAGAAGGGGTCTTTTGGCATCTTGTGTCTGGCATTTCTAGTGATTTCTTCGGTGGTATGGGTTTTGCCAATTACATACTTACCGGGCCCTCTTTCTGTGCTTGCAGTTGCTGGGTCATAAGCAGTGAAGGATATTTTTGTTATTGTTTTATTGGGACACTCTGGTTTTGGTTTGTGCGATTTTTCTTCCTTATTGCGTTAAGTTGCTCTAAACTATACCGCTGAGATGTGAGATAGTCAATTCAATTTCTTTCCGCGCCATCTTCCTTGTTCATGTATATCATAAGTTTCTGCATTGATCAGTACCCATCTATCTCCTGACCTTCAACTGTTAAATGCTGTTTGGGGCATGTTGAAGGTATGTGGATTCACTGTTTGTCTGTGACGGAAGGTTCTGCATTGATCAGCTTCTGACTGGTGAGGACTATATCCCTAAGCTTGTCATTTTATATTTATTGCCACTATGCAGACTCGGGTCCTAGTCTGCCTGTAAGAGGATTTTCAATGGGTTCTATTTATCTGCTGCTGCTCAATATTATGTGGGCTTTCTTTCAAAGCAGCTAAAAAAGAAAGCAGCTAAAAAAGGTTAGAAGTGAGCTATGCGGATAATAAAAGAGCAATTGGGCCGAATCTGATAAAACTGGAAGGCCGACAGCACTGGGCCGTAATTACTCTTTTGAATTCGACTTAATTTGTATTATTTTGGTCAAAACTCAGTTTTGTGGCACTGCATAGGTACTAGGACGAGATGCAACTCGCTCATATGTTTTTACCAGAAGGGGGGTGGATTCAATTTTCCATCTGTACAAGCAATGAATGAATGGTATTACATTAAGATAAATTCATAATCCCACTAAGCATAGAAAAGGAACTTAATTTGTCAATTCTCATGGCATATCCGTCAATTGCATTATGAGTAGACATAGTACATCATGCATGTTACTAAAGGTTTAATAATGTGTAATATTTCTGATCATTAGTCATTTGTTGGTCCAAGAAGTTGCTGCCAGAACTAGTGGGCTATGCAACAAAATATATTGATCCTTGCCCCAGCTGTTGACCATCCGTCCTATGTTATGCAGGATTTGTTACTGCAGCTGATCAAGAATTTCCACTAGTTGAACTACGTCATAAGACTCCCTAAGAATGATACTAATCAACGACTATTACAACTTTCAACATGTATCTGTCTAGCAGATTTATCTTGCTAGAAGGAGCTTTTGGCTTTGCGTAATATCCCTACCTTTTTTGTATGACATGAACTTTGGCAAATTCTTGTTTGACAAGGTTTATCTTGTGGAGAAAAGATGAAAGTGGAGAAAGGCCATTCAGTGAATGATGTGTTGTTTTCTGTTCAGATGCCTTGCCACTTGACTTACATGACGCTTTAGGATGATATGGAAATTGTTTTGTTGTTAACATCAGATTATGGGTGGTTTTTAAATCTACCAGCAAGAGGATATCTAATTTAATGTTTTGTTTATGCTGGTGAGAGAAATCTGTGGAACGGATAAGAAACGAATTGCCTTGTGTTGTTTCTTCTTTGGCTGTTATTGTCCTGCATCGTCGTAGAATTGATATGTCTTCTTATATATACGCAAGCTTGCTTATTGTCTTTCAGCCATTCTATACATGGCTGGATAGAAGGCAAAATCCTTTTCTCTTTGGTGTCAGTTACTACTTCTTGTGGACTATTCTACAGATGCCTTTGTTTACTCTGGTGATGGTAATTAGCACTGTTAATCTGGTAGTGGTACTTGACAAGCTAATCTTTGATGGGATCTTCAGTTTTACTTTGGGTCCCTGTCTCTTTCAGTGTGTTTGGGTTTGAGTTTCCTCTCAAGAGGCATGATGAAACTTGGTTGGTGTCCCCTTGGAGATGTTATTTCAGTCCACAGTCTATCTCCTTGTTGAGTGCTGTAGTTCGAGACTTCTTAACCTCTCATAACCTGGAGAGGTAAGTTTGAGTTTTGGTTAATTGGTCTTTTGTTTTCAGCTCTTTCTTCTCTAATTCTCACAATCTATGATTCTTTGGTATTTTGGTTGCTTGACCTAAGTAAAATTGTGGTTCCTTAAGTTGCCGAAAAGACTAATTCTCGGTGTTGCAGATATTTTGATGTTCTGCTTAATTCTCACTTTTGTTGGTTTCTAGAGGCAATCCAAGGACTTCCCTATTTATGTTATGTCAACTTCTTTCTGATTCTACACGGTTTATTGTTGGTAAGGGTAAAGACCGTGCAGTTTGTTTATTGGATGTCAACAAGATTATTTTTGGACGGAGTAAACATAATCTGGTACCTGCGGCAGATCTTCTTTTCTTGCATCTGCTCCCCTGGAGAAAAATTCAGTACAAATTTCTGGGTCTTGCCTTGTAGATCAAAATTGCTCATGAGCTTTTAAATAGACTATCATTGGGTTGCTGGAGTAGTGGAATTAATGTGTTATCTGCTATGAGCAAGTATTAGTTGCACTGATATATTATATGTTATCCACACAATTGGTTAGGTGAATTCAGGCACTAAACCTGAGAAGGGACGAGATTAAGGGGCTTCTAAAAAACAGTCTGATATTGGAGCTGTTGCAGTGCTTTTGATAATGTTTGACTCATGTTTTCTAAGCATATGTAGTATTTGCTGATCTGGATCTCTTACCTGTAAAATAGCACTATGGATGTGAGAAGAGCTATACTTTTTTATGAAGTCGAGGTAGGGTAGGAATTGGCATCTTGAGGCAGCCGCGAGGCTTTGGCTTCAGCTCATCGTGGTATTTCTTTTTTGTTTGATATGGCGACTGAATTGGATATTTCTCATTTTCCTAAGCTCTAGTTGTCCAAGTTTGTTAGTCAGGAGTTATCAGCAGAGAGATGTTGCTATTGGAGTAACTGTCGCTCCAGATTTTGTCCTTTTGTTTTTTAAGTCCTTGTAGCTACTTTGATAGCGCTAGGATTTTAAGGAACTTTATTTTTTGCCTAAAGTTCACAAATTTAGTTCCATACCAGTGGTTTTTGCTCCTCTCCATAGGAGGTGATTAACATGAGTAGTTGGAGAATGGGTAAATGTTAAACAAAAAAAGTTCTGGTCCTGGACATCTGAATTTTTGTTTTGACGTTGACCTGTTCTAGTCATTTTTGCATGTTCCAAAAGTGTTTACTTATCTGCTTGGATAGCATTACAAGAGCTTCTGGTTTGTTTTGACATTGACCTTTTCTAGTCATTTTTGCATGTTCCAAAAGTGTTGACTTATCTGCTTGGATAGCATTAAAAGAGCTTCTGGTATGTTTTGTGTGGAGATGTGTTTAACTACACTTGAATGCTCTAAGTACTATCTAATGCGCTTTCTTCTACGTTGTGTGGTAATTTGTTGATCTATGTGCACCTTGCAGTCTATGGAGGATGAGTGTTCTGTTAGGGGCTGAGTGGTGGTGGTTCAATTTAACTATGAGCAAGACCTGAATGCTTCTCAAAATGAAGAGTCTCCTCTCGCATGTATGGAATCCAGTTGGTGAGGCAGGACTGCGATTATAGGTGGTCTAAAGGTAATATTGCACCACTATTTCTTGCTTCATTGAATTCGATGAAGACACACCAGAACCCACGGAAAAAGCATATCCAGTAGTGCTCTTCATATCGTCAATGTTTCCTGCCCAATCACTATCAACAAATCCAAGCAAAGCACGTTTTTCGACCGGTCTAGACCATATTCCAAGTTGTACAGTACCTTTTAAGTACCTAAGCACTACTTTCCGCAATTGCAAAATGAGTGTCGCTGGGACTTTGCATAAATCTTGCAAGCAAACTAGCAGCATACATTAAATCAGGTCTTGAAACCTTCAAGTACAAGAGACTTCCAATCAAACCTCTGCAAAATGAAGCATCACACTTTTTGGCTCCATTTTACTTTGAAAAATTTGGTATTCAAAATCAATGGTGTAGAAATTGGTTGCACTTTTGCATTTGAATTCTTTCAGCATCTCCAAAGCATACTTTTGCTAATTAAGAAAAATTTCAGCCTCTGATTGGTATACTTCCAGCCCCAAAATGTACATCTCTCCCAAATTTGACATTTCAAATTGTTTGTATTTTTACTTTAAGATTTTGCAATTCTTACTCATCACAGCCTGTAACAAGAAAATCGTCGTTTATAAAGCATCAATTAATGAGCTATCATTAGTGAAAATCTTGGTTGCTGAAATGAGCATTCGATTCTATTGTACCAAGCTCTTGATGCCTGCTAAGAAAGTAATCTCTTAAGTAAAGGGTACTAATATAATAGTTCTTTAAAAGGTTCTCTTGGGGTGCTATGTCAAAAGTGATGTGATTCCCGGGGGGGATCACGAACGAGATATAGCACTACACGGCCTATTTTGAGCTTGAAAGAAGAACTGCTACGCCCCTTTACTTAAGTAATATCGTAAGGTTCCCTCTTCAATCCATTCAGTGCTTTTTGAAGCTTGTACAGCTAACCTTCACTTCCTTGAACCACAAAATCTTCCGGGTCGAGCTACATAAATCTCCCCTTCTAGAAAATCGTTTAAGAAAGTAGATTTGACATCTAAATGCTAGATTTTTCATTTGATTTGTGATGTCCATGCAATCAAAATTTTGAGTGTGTCCATCCTTGCAACAGGTACAAAAGTATCCGAGTAATCAACTCTAGGCTGTTGAGAATAACATTTAATGACCAGCTTTGGTTTGTGCTTGTTGATAGATCTATCTGCATTCAACTTAACTCTGTACACCCATTCAACTCTAATAACTTGTTTATTATCATGTTTGTCAACGAGTTTTTATGTCTTGTTCTTCTCAATCATGGATATTTCCTCCATCGTCGGTTGCTTCTCATTGGCATCTTGAAAGTTTGAAGGTTCCGTGACAGCAAGACTACATCTTAGATAAATTTCAGCCAACATTTTAGTGCCTCTTAAGAGAAATGTTTTCATTATTTTCTGCTTCCGAGTCGTCATTTGAATCTTGAAAAACAGGTGCAACAGCCTTCTTTCTGAGTTGAGATATATTCTGTTAAAAGTTGTTTTTAGGCCTGCACCGGAATTTAGCTTTCATTTTAATTTGAATAAATAGTATTTAGGAGTTTGTTATTTTCAGTAGATATTTTGCTGATCTTTAGGTATTTGAAGTTAGTATTCTATTATAAATTGTAGTCTTAGATTGCAGTGAAGTCATATCGAACTTTTGTTAGAAAAATGCTTAAGAACTACGGTAAGTGTCTGTTTTGTTTTATGTGTCATGACGTGTGTTTTCTTCGAACGAGGTCTTCTAGCTCTTCTTGGTAGCCTGATCGCTGTCTTAGAATTTTTGAGATCTTTCTCAAAAATTCTGCCCCGGTTTCAGGACTTGCTTCGGGTGCCCCTTGTGTGTTTAGTTTCTATGTTCCCTAATTCTTAGGAGTTGATTTTTTTAACTTTAGTTGAGATCGTAAACTCTGTAAGTCTGTAACTTATTTATAGAGTTTCAAAAGAGTTTTGCTTTCATCAATATTCTTTTGTTGGTTTATCAAAGTTTTGTTCCACCGGTTTAATAGTAAGTAAAAACAATTTTTTCTGTTCTTAATTATCTGGAAACTCAAAATTGGTATTGGAATTGAAATTAACAAGGCAATTTTATCAAGCATGGAAGTAGAATCGAGTTTTTCAAGAATGGCACCTCCTGTTTTTTAAGGTGGTAGTTATCAGATTTGGGCGGTGAGGATGGAAACATATCTAGATGCCATGGATCTGTGGGAGGTAGTCGAAGAGGATTATGAAATTCCTCCGCTGCCTAATAATCCACTATGGCCCGAATCAAGAACCATAAAGACAAGAAAACCAGAAAATCAAAGACAAAGGCCTGTCTATTTTCAGCACAATTTTTACTCGAATTATGTCTTTAAGATCAGCCAAATCCATCTGGTATTATCTCAAGAAAGAATTCAAAGGGGATGAAAGGATTAGAGGTACACAAGTGCTTAATCTTGTAAAAGATTTCGAGATGCAGAAGATGAAAGAAACCAAAACCATCAAAGATTACTCTGAAAAGCTGCTAAACATAGCCAATAGGGTAAGATTGCTTGGTTCTGCTTTCAATGTCTCTCGTATTGTTGAAAAAGTTCTGGTAACTGTGCCGGAAATATTTGAAGCAACCATAACCACGTTGGAAAACACCAAGGATCTGTCCAAGATTACCTTGGCAGAGTTGTTGAATGCTTTGCAGGCTCAAGACCAACAAAGGGTTATGTGAGAACAAGGAAATACCGATGGAGCGCATTGCTAGCCAAAATCTAGATGGTGGTAAAACAAAAAGAAAAGAACAAGAAGAATCAACAAACAGGTGATGTAGACATTCCAGCAAGTTCTGTTAAAGGAAAAGCAAAGCAGGAAACTCAAAGAGAAGTTATCCTCCTTCTAAGCATTGTGGAAAGAAAGACCATCCACCATACAAGTGCTGGAGAAGGCCTGATGCTAGGTGCAGTAAATGCAATCATCTTGGGCACGAAGATGTCATTTGCAAGGAAAATGGTCAACAACTAGAAGCATAGCTCAGGTTGTTCACGGAGAGGAGGAAGATTAAATCATTGTTGCTACATGTTTTTCAAGTAGATCATCGAGCGAATGTTGGATGATTGACAGTGGATACACTAATCACATGACAAATGACATGGCTCTCTTCAAGGAATTGAAGCCTACAACCATTATTAAAGTCGTAATAGATGGCGAACATCTTCCTATAAGAGGAAAAGGAATCATTGCTATTCCAAGTCATTCAGGTACAATAACAATTTCTGATGTGCTTTATGTACCTGACAGAGATCAAAACTTGCTTAGTGTTGGTCAATTGATGAAAAAGGCTACAAATTATTTTTTGAAGATAAACATCGCTTGATCAGGGATGTTTCAGATCAAGAACTGTTTTAAAGTAAAAATGAGAAGCAAACGTTTCTCATTAGATCCATTTGAGGAGGAGCATGTCTTTTTCAGCCAAAGGAAGTGTTGCAGAAATATGGCACAAGAGACTCGGACATTATCACTATGAAGGGTTGCTAAAGATGAAAAAAGCAAAAATAGTTGAGGACTTACCTGTTTTGAAAGTGAATTCTTCAAATTGTCTTGCTTGTCAATATTTTATGGGAAACAAAGCAGACTTCGATTTCCAAAGTCAACTTGGAAATGCTGAACTCCTTTTAAAGCTTGCTTTGGATTCAAACCATCATTAAATTTTCTTTAGGTGTTTGGATGCCTCTGTTTTTCCTATTTTCTTCAGGTTAAAACGAGATAAGCTGGACAAAAAATCTGTCTCTCACATATTTATTTGATATAGTGCAGTTTCAAAGGCATATAAGGACTTTCAACACAAACTGAGATTATATTTTTCAGTAGAGATGTGTATTTCATGGAGAATGGAGAGTGGTGTTGGGAAGACTCAAAGAAATTTGTCTTAAACTCTTTCAACTCAGCACTAAAGTTTCCTGTCAAGAATTCCGAAAAGAAAATATCCCTTTCCTGGCAGGATGAAATGGTGGATCATTCACAAGTCAAAGATACTCGACTGCTCTTTTATATATATATATATAATATTAAAAGTGGGAAGCCACAAAGCCTAAAGTTAAAAATACGAATACCCAGATTATTGATTGGCCAGTTTATCCTTCATCAAAGAGAACTAGAAAAAAAAAATGTTTTAAGACCGTCCACTAAACGTCTAAACTGGATGCAAATTCATTCAATAGTGAGGGCCTTTTTAGACTTCCCCATTAAAAGCATACGTTACAGACTTTTTACATACTTTCCCTTTCATAAAATGCACATTAAAATGTGACTTTACTTCTACAATTTCTTAATTATATTGACTTCTTTGTCAAAGCTCTTATCCATTATCTAAAGGGAAAAGGGTCAAGTATACCCATCTACTTTAGTTTATTGGCTAACTTTGTCCTTCGTTAGCCAAAGTAGCCAAATATACCCCTCTGTTAGCCAAAGTATGCACATATACTGTTACATCTCGGATTTTCGCATGTTAAAGTCGCATCATAAGTTAGTCGACGTAAGTTCCAAAAAGAAATTATGTTGAGGATAAAAGGGATTGATTTTATTAATAAAAATAGTTACAAGAGTCCATAAATAATATTAGTAAGTGGCGGAAGATTTGGAGGGTGAATGAATCAACGAAGCATGAGTTTCGTCAAAAGTCAGCAAGTTGGGAATACGATAACTTGTACTTTTGGGTGAGATTAGGACTGCTCCACATGCTAAGCAAGTAATGATATGAAGTATTTGAATTGTATAATGGTCTCTTGTTAAGTTTGGAAGTCAAACGAGTTGTAATACAAAAGTCGACAAAGGGCGTCGCAAGTTAAGTTTGTAAATTTCACTGAAATTTGGGTCAGATATCTCGGAGCTTTTCTCTCAATCTACTTAGAGTTACGGGGTGATCCACCTACCAAATCGAAGGTCTACGAGTCTAGTTTCCATTGCATTTTACCATTCGTTGATATGACATCGGAGTAGAGAGATGTTAGCATTTTCGTCCAAGGACGCAAACTGCTGCGGGAACAGTGACCAAGGTCGGTGGCTGCTCAATTTAAGTTATATAAAAGACCCCTCTTCACGATTTTTTTTCCATTTCCTCACCATACATGACCTGTAAAACTCTCAAACCCTCTCCAATTAATCCTCCATCAATCTCAATCCAAACCAAGAGCAAATCTATCAACTTTAACATGAAGAACAACATGGTAACTACGGAATTGTGATTTTTTCGCTAATTTGCTTCTTGGATAAGGACTTCACGTTGGAGTAACTTGGAGTTTGGAGTGATTTTGATCATCTAAGGTATATTTTAACTTCCTTTTGATCACTTTGAACTTCTACAAGTAATTAAACCTAGAAATTTGGTGAAAACCCCATAAAATAAGCTTTGACAATTCTTGTGAACTCTTATGGACTTGGCTTGATAGTTGGGCTGTTTTATGTGGTTTTAACGTGTTTTTTGGAGCTGTGTTGATATGGATTGGATCGTATTGACGAGGAGGAGCAGAAAAGTGGAATTTTGTAGCGTTGTACGAGGAAATTACGCTGCAAAAAGTCCTATAAATTCACGCCCATGAGTTGCTTGATTAAATGTCTAAATGAAGATTTCTATAAGCTATGACCTTGGTTTTGATCTTGAATAGTCTGTATTATGTAGGAAATCATTCGTAAGACGTTCGAGGACTCGGGGAAATGTATATAACTCCATCGACGGGTATGTAGGGATTTCTATTCTCTTTGTGGCATGATTAGATTTCAAATGACCTTTCATTGAAAAATTGTTCCTCTAACTTGGATCGATCGCATTCCATGATAATTGAGCTGACACATACTCATCTATGACTTGTACCAAATTATGTTCCACATCTCCTTTTGTCTATCGATTAAAAGACTTTTCGTTCAACTTGTGTCGATTATGTCCCAAAATGGTTAAGCTTACCCTTTTCTCATGAATAACTTGTATTGAAGTACCTTTCACATTTCTTATCCCTCTTGTTTATCGAATGAAGAATGATATTAGTTATGGTACTCTTCACATCAAAGTTGAGTTTATTGTACTTCCTTTAATTGAGTTAATCCTTATCTTCCTGTCTATTTCTCCAAGGTGACGAACCTCTCGTTGGCACACTCTTTCCGATAAAAGTTGTGTTGATCATATTTCATAAGAGTTTGGCTAACTTTGACTTCGTGAATAATTCATAATAAGATGTTTCCTTATACTTTTACTTCTTTGGCCTAATGATCAAATAATGATAAATGTAGCGACAATAATGATAGTCGGAGGATAACGATGATAGGTCACTCCGACTCTTTCCATGATATTTCTTCTAAGGTCAGTCTTTCATTGCACTTATATATATGTATTTATTTTCAGTACCGAGCCGCGCTATAGTTGGCCGGGTAGGCACTTATATGTGCACCTAGACATGTTTCTTTCTTTACCGAGCCGTGTTGTAGGCGGCCAGGTAGGCACGTAGCTATGCACCTAGATGTATTTCTTTATTTACCGAGCTGTGTTGTAGGCGGCCGGGTAGGCACGTAGCTGTGCATTGCCACTGATCAGTTGGGCAGAGATGATGTTATGATGATGAGCTCACCCCACAGAAGGATTTATTATTGTTATATGATATGGTATATGCCTCCCAGTGGCGGAGCCAGGATTTTCAGAAAGGGGGTTCAAAAATATGAAGAGGTAAACATATGAAGAAGCCAAGAGGGTTCAACACCTACCATATATACATAAAAAAATAATTTTAACCTTCAATATACACTATAATTTTCTGCCGAGGGGGTTCAGATGAACCCCCTCGGTTACACTTGGCTCCGCCCCTGATGCCTCCACAGCGAGGAATGATTTTACGGGCATGCATTTACATTTATGTCATGGTTATGGTCGCCCTCAGTGGCCTCGTTCAGAGTGTCAGGTTGTCTCTACATCTTTTCCCAAGTTGTCTGTATCTCTTATGTTATGTTTATGCTTACTGCCTTACATACTCGGTAACATCTTTCGTACTGACCCATTTTGTGCGCTGTGATCATGCCCACAGGTACGGTAGACGGATTGTTGTACCTTTCTCAGTAGGATACCAAAGTTCAGCAGGGATGTTCACACTCCATTCTTCGGAGTTGCTGGTCAGAGTCATTAAATAGGATGCATGTATGTATATATATATATATATAGTTGCTGGTCAGAGTCATTAAATAGGATGCATGCATATATATATATATATATATATATATATATATACAAAGTGTGGCTATGGGTACGTCGGGGCCACTGTCCTGACCAGTTGATGCATATTAGTGCTCTTAGAGGCTTACAGACTATCAGTCAGTGTACAGGTATTGCGTTTGGCCTTGCCGGCCTTCTGACTAGTTGTCTTTCTTGGTTGTGGCATTATTGGCCCTTGTAATGCATATATGTGTTGTTGGGCCTTTTATGCTTGCAGGTTGTTATGATATACTTCTTACTATTGTTATTCAGTGGCCTCGTCGGCCTATGATTCACGTTATAGAGTTTAGATATCACAGTTGGTTCGCTCGGCCCTTCGGGTGCCGGGTGCCGACCACACCCCTAAGGTTGGGGTGTGACATATTGTCATGACCCGAATAGGGGCCATGACGGGTACCCGGAGCTAACCACCGAGCACCACTCATTCTATTACTCATCATACTCATTTAGCATACATTAATTGATTTATACCCAAATCATAGGAAAATCATTTTTCATTTGGAAACATAATTACTGTTATATACATGAGCCCTTCGGCTATCAAAATAATACATATATATACATTTATACAATGAGGACATCGTGAGACCATATTACCTACACATGCGTATCTACGAGCCTCTACTAGAGTACTAGACATATGGACGGGACAGGACCCCGTCGTGCCCAACATACGTATATGTACACAAAAGAATAAACCAAATAGCACCTCCGGAATAATGGAGTGCTCCTGTAACTCTATTGATAGCTCCTATAGATCTGCACCGTCTCCCTGTCTACCTGTGGGCATGAACACAGCGTCCAAAGAAAGCGGACGTCAGTACGAACATTGTACTGATATGTAAGGTATGAATGAAATGAACATAATAATGGAGAAATCATAAGTCATAAGATGAAGATATAACCTGCGTAACTTTTAAAGGTGGATACATTTCATACATATATCATATATATACAATCATAGTGCATGCATCATCGTATCATATAGATCATCATTGTTAACCCGCATCCGGGTAACCATCATATACCGCCCACTAGTGGTGATCATGCCCGACCCTCTAGGCTCGGTGTAAACATAGCAGCCCGCCTTAGCGGTGACATGCCCGGCCATTAGACACGGTGGAATCGTACGCAGCTTGCCTTCACGGTGACATGCCTGGCCAACTAGGCACGGTGGAATCGTATCGTCATATAGTCAACATAACTCATCATTATTACACATCTCATAGACATATCATAATCTTATCATAACTTAACATCATCATACATTTATCATTAATCCTACATTAAAACTTGAAGGTAACAATGGCTATGTCGGGGTGACATAAGGTCGTGAACCCTCGACTACGTTATGGAGTAATCATGATCGTCATATCTCACCTTGGAGGGACTAACATTTTAAGGTGAGTGTACACAAGGAAAATCATCAATGGAACTATACGTAGGATCATTAGCTTCATGGACATCTTATATTACTCTAGGATTCTTCATACTTAAATTCATCATCATTAACATGCTTGTATCGTATCTCCTTTCTTTATCATGTGCGTGTGTAGCTCTGTACGGTCATGGACTCATCATTTCCATTATATAGGAAGATTATGGAAAATTAGGAAGATTCATGCCTTAGAAGGAAAGGATTAGCCTTATATACCTTTTCGTTTAGCTACTCTATCGCTTGACCGTTCCTCTCCAATATTCACGTTTTTGCCTTCAAGGGAGTTCATACTCATATTAGATAATCGGTAACATAAGCGTGTTTGAACTAAAGCTAGAGAAAATTGAGCAGCATCTCCTCTATTTATACTACTTTCTCCATATCATATATCAACTCCCAAACGTCAATAACAACATTCATAATATTATCATCAATAACTTTTATCAAATTCATCATTATCCAATCCCCACAATTCCCTCTCAAGGTCATCCATAATCATGATCATAGCACAACATTGCATTCATTCTCATCTAATGTTTCTATCATGCTCTTAACATTATTCATAACGTAATTACAATCACAACCTATCAATATTTATGATTCACTCCCAACTACTACTCAAAAATGGCACTATTCCCACATTCATGACCCATTTCCTATATCCTCCTACAATCCAAGTGTTTCAACTTCTCAACACCTTAAATAACATGGAAATACCATAAAACTTACCTTAGATAGTGTAGGAATAAGCCTTGAGTTGAAATATTTCTCTTGCACCAAAACCCTAGTTCACTTCCATTGATATCCCTTGGCTTGGATGACCTTTAATGTGTTTCTCACACTTAGTTTTGTTGGTTTGATGAAGTTGATCATCAAACATGAGTTCTTGTATATGAAGTTTGTGGAAGGTTCTAGAGAACTCTTGAGTTGTGGAGAAGAAAAATGAAATGAAATAAATGTGTTGAGGTCCTTATATCAACTTTTAAAAATCTGTCCCGACGAAATTATACGGACACTTATACGGTCCGTATAAGCGACCGTAAAAATCATCCCGACCACAACTCATTCTGTGACCATTATATGGCACATTATACGGTCCGTATAAGTGACCGTATAATCCCATCAGTGAGGGACCTTCACTGTGATGATTCTGCGGACCATTATACGGACCGTATAATATTATACGGACCGTATAATCGGTCGTATAATCTACCTCTTCTCTGATTTTGGTTCTCGTCATTTCGTTTGATCTCAAATCCTTATGGGACCTTCTTGATACTTGTTTAACACCTCGTTAACAATCTAAGGGACATTATAACTCTTCTCCAAAACATTATTAAGCCATCATTAATTCGATACTCATAAATTCTGCCCGATACACAACATATACCTTGATTTCCTTAACAACTTTCGTTTTCTACCTCAAATGTCTTTGAAATCTTATTTAAAATCATCAAACATTATTTCTTACTTACTAAAACATCGTATACGTCGTACCCTTCGTTAGTCTATTCACTATACGTTAACGGGAAATTTCCGGGGTGTAACACATATACCCCTTGAATGGATGGAAATCCCAAATCAGCCAAAATTACCTATTTAACTTAAATTATCCATGCCCGATCCGACCCGACCCATAAAATAATTTTCCCCACCCTAATATACTCCTTTACGCTTCTATTCTTTAGTCAAAACACAAATCATCTGCCTGCTTCGAGATTGAGTCGTAGTTGATTGTTTGATTTGATATATTCAGTCTGTTTAAAGGAAGTGTTCGAGGGGAAGGTAGGGATGACTTTGAATGATTGGAATGTGTATCTGATTTCTTAATGATCAATCCACTTGTTTGTAAAAACACCATGCCTGGTTGTTGACATAGTGGACAAAGAAGGTTTCAGTACCTAGGTAGTGTGAGCCTACTTAATTTATGGTCATTTCTTAAGAAAGGCCACAATTGAAGCAGTGAAAATGTGCTCACTGTGAATCTTGTAATGTTATTGCTTTTTTCGGATGATGAAATATCCTCTGGATTTACTCTTTAGTGTTGTTAGTCTTTAGCAAAATATGCAAGTTCAACACCATCTGGTGTTGCGCCAATGTGTAAGAGTTTTCACATGCTCACGTAGTTTATATGCATATTGCATAGCGTACATTTGTTGTAAGATCTAACAAAATATGTGCCATTTCTTGATAAAGCTTAGACTATATAGAAGCTATATTAGAGGCAGATTATTAGCTATACCTAACAAAATATGTGGAATTCCGCCTAACACATTTTTGTTTCCAACTGATTTGAGGCAGATTATTAGACAAGAGATGGAGATTACATTAACAAACCAAAGATGATTTGTGTTTTGACCGAAGAATAGAAGCATAGGGGTACATTAGGGTGGGGGAAATTATTTTTTGGGTCGGGTCGGGTCGGGCATGGGTAATTTAAGTTAAATGGGTAATTTTGGTTGATTTGGGATTTCCATGATTCAAGGGGTATATGTGTATACTTTGGCTAACGGAGGGGTATATTTGGCTACTTTGGTTAACAGAGGGCAAAATTAGCCAATAAACTAAAGTAGAGGGGTATATTTGACCCTTTTCCCTTATCTCAATCCTTAATTTTTCCCACAGAACACAATGTTTTTTTGCTCTTCCCATTTGGCTTAACACAGTGGCATGAGAGGTTAGTTCATCTCTCAAATTAATATTCTAAATAATCAATTGTCTTTGAGCAAGATTCTTTATTCATATATTTATATGATCTCGATATTATAGGTTTCTTTCGGTGCTTTACTGAAGTTTTTTTTTTCCTTTCTCCAAAACATATAAGAAACAATTCTAAAGAGCTTTTGTTGGATCAAGTGCCTGCTCAACATCCATGAGGTAAAACAAGTTATGACAAAGAGTACGTATATTGTCTTCATTAATTTGTTACCGACAGTTATAGCTACAACTCCGCTTATTCTGATGTTCTTATTTTCTCCTGTTTATTTATTTTTTATTTTTAAATTTCATAATCTAAAGCTAAATATCACGCTATGCTTATGTCACTACAACAAATTTGGTTATCAGCGACGAACTATTTTATCACTTACAATTCATATTTCGTCACAAAAAATATTTTGTGACAAAAAATATTTTGTGACGAAAAAAAAAAAACGTCAATCGTTCGTCACTAAACATGGGTCACTAAAAGTATACAAAGATAAATTAGTGCTTCGTCGCTAAATAAGGTTTATTAACTACAAAAAATAATTTTGTCCTTAAATTCATACTATTTATGATGAACTTGTTCGTCAAAAAAAGTATAATTTTTTTTGTGATTGATAGTGTGTTTTTGTCACTAAAAAGACAATTAATGTCGACGAAACAACCTTGTCACTAATTATTATTTTAATCAGTGACGATCATAATTGTCTTTAAAGTCATATGTAATTTGTAGCTGAAAAAATGTATTTTCGTCACTATAAACAATCTTTTATATATAAAAAATATTTCGTCATTAAATACATAAATTGGTGACAAAATCATTTTATGGTTAAAAGCTATCATCTCGTCATTAAAAATATTGATTTTACCGACAAAACAAAATTGTCACTAAAGAATGTAATCGATTATCAGTGAAATTATAATTGTCATCAAATACAAAGATAATTCGTACTCAAAGTGATTTTAGGACAACTTATTATCGCCAAATATAACCATTTGTGACAAACTAATTCGTTGGTGATTAAAGTATGATTTTCCTAAAAAGTATAATATAGTAATTATTTTAGAATAAAATTAGAATCCACTGTACAAATTAAGCAAGCATGTATTTTATTCTTTAATAATATACAAAATGAATATAACGTAACAAAACATGCAAAGTACTAACAAAATTTTCACCAAAAATGACTAAAATTATATTGAGATAACATCTCATTACAAATTCCTTAAATTTAAAGAAACAATAATGAAATTAAATCTATTCAACATGAAGGTATAATTACAATACAAGAATATTGATAAATTAAAAAGACAAAAATATGTTTCTTCCTCATATGCTAACGTAGCTCCACTCATCAATAATTTTACTCTTGAATTAGTTTCATCATCATGCACCTGTGTGAAACAAAAAAAAAAAACGTAAAATTGTTATACGGACCGTAAAGTTTCTTCCTCTCATTCGTCAAATATCACACCCTTTTTACGGTACAATTTGACGGTCCGTATAACTGTTTTACGGACCGTATAAATGTCCCGCAGAAATGGCTCGTCGATCATGCCCACTGTGACCACTATACGATACAATTTGACGGTTCGTATAACTGTTTTACGGACCGTATAAATGTTCCGTATAATTGGTTCGTCCGTCATTGTTCACCGTGACCATTATACGATACAATTTGACGGTCCGTATAACTGTTTTACGGACCGTATAAATGTTCCGTATAATTGGTTCGTCTATCATTGTTCACTGTGACCACTATACGGTCAATTTGACGGTCCGTATAAGAGTTTTACGGTCCGTCAAACTGCCCCGTCAAACTGCCTCTTCAGTGACTCTTGTTTTCTCCATTTCTTCGACTTTGGCCATCAAAACACTCAGATACCTGAAATCCACTAAAAAACACATTAAATCACGTAGACTTTGCTTAAAAACAAGTAACGCTTATAGCCGAAAAGCATCAATTGTGGCGTAAAATTACGCCACATCAGCCATGCCGTTGAAAGGCACAGTGTTGAGGAAGAAGAGGACGAAGAAGAAACTCCTCTAATAAGAAGACATTCTAAGAAAAAGGTGGTGGGTAAGATGCAAAGCCCTCTCAATATTAAGTCTGAGGGTAACGAGAATGAAAAATTGAGTAATGAAAGTCGAGGGGACAAGGAAAGAGAGCATTAGGATATTCAATCCTCCTCCCAAAAGAAAAGAAAGGTGGGTATTAATGAGGACCCAAGTTCCTCCAAAAGCTAAAAAGGAAAAGAGCACTTGCAGCAACAAAAGGTTCTTTTTGGAAGAATCTTTGATTTCAACCTACACGAGAAATCTGGCATGAAAGAATTAATGGAAATGGTGGAATTTCAAGAATGGACTCTTCTCTTCACTCCATCAGCACCCAGCATGTACGAAGCCGAAGTGACCGAACTGTACAACAGCCTGCTCAAAATTGATGATGGCGCTCTGGCCTTAACCGTAAATAGAACCGAGTTCATGATGACCGAGTCAGTACTTGCAGAAATTTTAGGTGTAAAGACAGATGGAGTGAGAGACGTTACAGGGAAGGGATCCACTAGCTTAAAGAAGGTCATCGTTAAGGTAGAAAAGTCAGCTACAAAAGCGAGTCTCTACAAAAATGAGCTTAAGCTTGAGCACCAACTGGTCTTTGAATTTGTCAACAAAGTGCTCTTGCCAAGGGCGGTGGAATGCTCTACCGTCACCGTGGCAGACCTGGTCCTTATGAAAGCTCTGATTTATTTTGAAACAATCAACCTTTCAGCCATCATAATTGAGCGACTGATAAAAGTGGCAAGGAGGGAAAACTGGTCTCCTTTATGGATTCTTTCTAACAAAGGTGCTCGTACACTTCAAAGTGAGAATTGGAATAGCATCTCTAGGAGCAAAGGAGCATGTGTTCTCTCGAGCCACTTTGGAAGACTGTGGATATACGCTCAAAGTAGCAGATAGTGCCAGCTCTTCCACCATCTCAATCCTGATTGAAGCTCAAGAAGCGGCAAATGTAGAGATCCTGCATCTTAAGGGAGAAAATGCCCTTCTCAAAGAAAAATTGGCTGAACAAACATAAGCACCAAGTATTGGTACAGAAGCAGCAACAGAAATTGAAAAACTGCGAGCTGAAAGGGATTAGTTAAAAGGCAGAGTGGATGAACTTTGATACCAAATTATGAAGG
Organism: Lycium barbarum; assembly: GCF_019175385.1. Lineage (NCBI taxonomy): Eukaryota > Viridiplantae > Streptophyta > Magnoliopsida > Solanales > Solanaceae > Lycium > Lycium barbarum. Next base: position 98,549,455 of record NC_083344.1, read on the forward strand.
ACCAGCGAGCACATAGTGATCGAATTAATAAACTCCTTCAAGCCCTTAACCACCCCAGTCATCCCTCATAGTCTCCGTCCCTCCAAACGTGACCTATTTTTGTGTCTAAGCTTCTATAAATCCTTTTGTTGGCTTCTATTGACTTTTGGAACAATTGCAGTTTTAATCATTACATTTGTGCACTGAATTGATTACTATCCATGTGTTCTTGTTAATCTTTATTAGGCAATCTCTTTGTTCTTGAATTGATTAGTTCCTTTTTTATTATGCCAAAAGGTGGAAATAAGAGTGTTTGTGGATAGATGTCAATGTTGTTGTTTTGCAATGCTATGCTTAAGGGGATTCTGCTGCTAAGATGATTGTGCTTTATAACTGGATTATGTTGCAGGGGGAACAAGTTGAATGCTATGCTTAAGAGGATTCTGCTGCTAAGATGTATTGTGCTTTATAACTGAATTATGTTGCAGGGGGAAAAAGTGGGATTTGATTCTCAGGGGAAACATTGTGTCAAAGTTTGTCATCATCAGAAAGGGGGAAATAGATATGACAAAGTACATTCTATGTTTTTATGATTGCCAAACTTCTGAAGAAATGAAGAGAGACTTGGTTCGCGATCTGCTCTCTCTTTATGTTGTACAGTCAACAACAACAACTGTAAAGCTGCACTGCCAACTGTATAGCAGCACTGCGGCCCATGCTTTAAGTCAAACATGGGATGAGTGGTCTCTATCTCACCCACATGTTCCACAATATATATACAACTTGTTTCAACATATTGGGTGTACTTGAAAACCTAAACTATTTTGTACAAATTCTTGCTGCCACAAGTTCTTAAGTGCTCTCAAGAACAAAGTCACTTGCAAGTTGAAAAACCTGATACAGACACCATATTATGTCTAAGTTCTTTAGGTTGTTGTGAGTCTTTGTTCATATGCTCTTTAAACTGTAATCCTACTCTTCTTTCAAGAAGTTGTTGTAGGTATCGAAAATTCTCAGTAGTTGTTGGGCAATTTACCTATTCAATCTATTGAGTGGTACCCTTGGCTAGAGTTAGTCAAGGGTATTAGTTGTTTGGCTAGAGTTAGTCAAACGTGGTTGTGAGCTTGGCTAAGGGTAGTCAAGAGGTGTAGCTTACAATAAGTGTATTGTAGGGGTGAGGGATGTGAGTTAGATTCCTAGATTACAAGAGGTTGTAATCTAAAGTTGCTCGGTGATAGTGGAGTTTAAATCCTACGTGGTAGGTCGTGATTTTTTATCCCTTGAGCAAGGAGTTTTTCACGGTAAAATCTTGTGTTATTTACTTTCTGCACTGTCTGAGGGAACTGGTAGACAACCAGGTCTCTCCATATACTGTTTGGTGGACACACTGTTTATAACATATATCTTTATATAATGTAAGTTCGGAAGTAAGGAAATAATACAACCCCAAGGATCTAGTCTGAAACGGTACAAGAGCTACTATAAAAAAGAACAAGTATGAATACTAGAACTAGTCTCATAATAAATGGTAATAATTGTCTCAAGAGTAAAGGAGAAGACATGTAGTCAAGAAGAATCTCGGGGCAGTGGATTAAGAACATGGCTCACCCTAGGAACTCTAGAAAATAGGCCTCGGGATCACTCGAGAGGCTGAGACGTGGATCCTGTGACGAACTCTGCACTAAAAAAGAGTACAACAAGGTAGTATCAGTATAACACTAGTACTGGTAAGCATCATAGGCCATCAACGATTAGTTCACATATATAAAGGAAAGAAATCAACAAGTAAGAAGATAAGCAATCGAGTACAGTCAAGAACAGTCTCAAATATGAAATCAACCAAGCATACCATATCAGCCCACGTATGAAATCAACCAAACGTATAAGATATTATGAATACAATCAAGATGAGTGAATGTGTGTGCATGAGATGCAATGATGCAATGCACTGGCCAACCTTGAACTGTACACATATGCTAAGGGCAAAGCCTCATAACCATGACCCATGGGGGACCGGCAAAGTCCATGTACTCACACAGACATATCCACTAGGGCTCACACAGAATGTCGCCACTAGTTTTACTCAGAATACCAATATCCACTAAGGCTTACACAGAACACCATCTCTAGGGTTCACATAGAATTTCCTTTATTACCTTTGCCAAATGGGCCCACATAGAGTATATTTTTTTCCATATTAACCACTGATGCATGTGTATGGATGATAATAAAATGTGTGAATATGTCACAAATCAACACGTAATAAGAATGCATGACATGCATGAGGTCAACACTAACAGTAAATCATATCAAATCTCATGTGTTACTTATCATGAAGCACTCATCACATTTACAAGTCAATTTCATAATCTTTCCTTTTTCCGATGATAAGTGAGATATCAAGAGTGAGATGAAAGTAAACACACATCACAACTACATCAAACATGGAAACAAGCCCACATAACAGCTGACAGAACCAACCTATTGGATTCCACCTCCTCTCTATGCCCGAAGGCCTATCATGCCTTCCCTGTCAATAACTAAACTTTACATATACGTTACTAACCGAAGTCTAACCATAAGGTAAGCCGTAACCTACCTCAGTGTCGAGCAGGTGCCACAAACTATCCAACACGAGCCTTATCTTTATGAAGAGCTTTCGAACAATCGAAGTCTAATCATCAACTTAATCTACATTAGAAATCGGAACTAACGATACCCATATTACCAAAAAATTATTCCAATAAAAAATGACCTTTAAAAGGAGAAGCCCGAGACCACAAGGGTAAAAATGGAAATTGTAAGTTAGAAACGGTTAACCCCAAGCCTATGAAGTCCAAAAACTAATAATCAACACAATCTAATCCCAATTTAGCATTAATTTCTTCATTAATCAAAAACCCCTAAATTTAGAGCCCAAATTCCACGACTTAGATTCTTGAAATAAAAGGAAGATTCAAGCCTAGGGACTAATTACCCATTGATTAGATGATAGAACTAAGTAAATTTCCCAACAAAACTCAATTATATTGAAAAAGATTTATCATAATCATCCTAGGGTTTATGACCCCATCTTCCCAACTAGGTCATGAAGACCACCGTAGATTCCAAACTTAACCCATAATAAAATAAAAAAGAAAGTATGTGGAACTTACCCCAAGAAGAATCACCCAAAATCTTCCAAAATTTGCCCTAAAATCTCCTCTAGGTTTCAATTTTGTGAATGGAAAAGAACTGGTTCAAATTGGGAATATAAATTCTGTTCAGCGGTTCCCACATCTGTGGTCACCTTGTCAGCAGATGCGGACTCACTTCGGTGAACAAAAGGCTCGCTAAACCGTTGCCATCTCACTTTCTCACGTCTGTGGGCCAAGTTCTGCTTTTGCCGGCTTGCAGAGGCGAACCCACATCCGTAGAAGCGGGACACTAGAAACCAGTAAAATTTGATTTTTCACCAAGTCCAACCCAAACCCGACACTCATCTGAGACCCCTCAAATTCAAACCAAATATGCATCCCAATGTAAAACTCGCTACGAACTCACCCGTGCCCTCAAAATTCCAAATAGAGGTCATTTTGACCCGATTAGCCCCTAAAACCCCAAAAACAAGTTGACAACCAAGTGACCAAAACGCTCCCGAGTGCCTCGAGAATTGAAACAACCACCCCACCAAGTTATGAACGACTCTTTAGACCTAATCAAATTGACAAAATTTCCAAAAAGGTTCATTTACCCAAAGCTCAACTATTGGTTAATGATTTTTCATTTTAATCCTCTAATTTCCTCAAAACCAATCCTGTTCTCCTAGGGAACCGCGCTACCCATCCCCACGAGTCAAACATACTATAATGGAGCTAGGGGAAGGGTCAACAGGGATAAAAAGGTCAAAATCCCTAACAACCAAACGGGTCATTACATCAGATACCAATTAAAAAACTGTTCGTCCTCGATTGGAGAAGGAATGAAACGAAGGAAAGGTACTTGAGTCAGTAAAGAGCTTGGGATATCTCGAACGCATATTGGGCTCAATCTCCCATGTTGGCTCCTTAACTGGACGGTGTTTCCATTGCACCTTAACTGGAGCTATCTCTTTTGATCTCAACCTCCTCACTTGCTTATCCAAGATTGCTACCGGCTCTTCTTCGAATGACAGATTTTTATCGAACAATATCGAGTCCCAATGGATGATATAAGAGCCGTTAGAATGGTATTTATTCAACATGGATACATGAAACACCAGATGGACACCTGATAAACCTGGTGGTAAAGCTAACTCATAAGCCACCTTACCAACACGACGAAGGATCTCAAAGGGGCTAATAAACCTCTGGCTTAACTTGCCCTACTTCCCAAATCACATCACACCCTTCAAGGATGAAACCTTCAATAGAACCTGATCACCAACTATGAACTCCAAATCTTATACCTTCCGGTACGCATACTCCTTTTTCCTACTTTGAGCTACAAGAAGTTTTTCCTGAATTGGGTTCACCTTATCCAAGGACTCTCTCAACAAATCAGTACCCCAAGGTCTCATCTCGAAAACATCAAACCACCCAATCGAAGAACGACTTCTCTTACCACATAAAGCCTCAAATGGAGCCATGTCAATACTCGAGTGATAGCTGTTGTTGTACGCGAACTGAACCAAAGGTAGAAACTGATCCCAATATCCACCGAAGTCGTTCACACAAGCCTACAACATGTCCTCTAAAGCCTGAATAGTACTCTTGGACTAACCATCGGTTTGTGGGTAGAAAGTCTTACTAAGGTCCAACTGAGTCCTCAATTCCTTTTGCAAAGTCCTCCAAAAATGGAAAGTGAACTGAGTGCCTCTGTCTAAAATGAAGGAAATGGGCATACCATGCAATCTGAAGACCTCTCTAATGTCGATCCTGGCCAACTTCTCCGCATTGTAGGTAGTCTGAACTGGAACATGTAGCCTAATCTTATTCGGATTTAGGAGTATTATTCTTTGTGTTAAGTAAAGACATCATTTAACAATCATTTAATCCTTAACTTATGTGGTGTAGTTTGGTTGATTATTTTAAAAAATGAAATACTTAGAACGTATGATCTTAAATACCCCACTGGTAATGCTGTCGCAAGTCATGATACATTTTTGTAGCACCAAGGTGAATGGAGTAACTAGAACCGTGAGCCTCTCTCAAAATCAACTGAATTAAATCACCAACACTAGGAACGTAAACTCGTCCCTTAATCCCAAGACACCCTCATCATCAAGAATAGCATCGGCTTTCCCGCTCAGCACTTTATCCTGAATCTTACACAATTTCACATTCTCAAACTGCTGGGCCTTAATTGGTGAGAACCTAAGATTGGGAGTTCTAATGTGTTGTTTGATAACTAGACTAAACTAGGTGCTCTTAACTTTGTGGTTCCTCATAGCTGGCCAGTCAATGATCAGGTTGAAGATGTGGCTGAATTAATGTCAAATGGCACCTGGAATGTCCAAAACTCCTGCAGTTATTCTCTGAAGATATTGTGCAGTATATAGTGTTGGAAATTGACATTAAGCATGCATCTAATGAATGGGATACACTATGGTGGATGATGACTAGCTCAGGAAAGTTTACTGTAGGCAGTGCATAGGAGTTGCTGAGACAAAGAGCTAATGTAACAGTGCCTTTTCATAACATGTGGATCAAGGGTGTGCCATTCAAGATTTCCTTCTTCTTATGGAGACTTTGGAAGTTTAAAGTGCTAGTATATGAGGTGGTGGAAAGCATTGACATTGCTACAGTTTCTAAATGTTGCTGCTGTAATTCTTTTCAGCCTGAATACATTAATCATTTATTTCTCTGTGGAGATTTTGCTGCAAAAGTTTGGAGTATCTTTAATGCAGCAACTGGATTGACCATGAATTGTGTTCAAGTTAAACATGCTATCAGAAGCTGGTGGGAGGCAAAATGTCATTATAAGCTGAAACCTATTTTTAAAGCTGTTCATGTTTTTATTGTTTGACAAATATGGAAATGGAGAAACAATCAATTACATGAAGGCACCATGACTTTTAATAGGGTGATATATGATATCAATCTGAACATACACTTGTCATGCAAGGTGTTGTTCCCTGGGCTGAATGTTCCAAAAAGGTGGCATCACATTGTGCAGTTTTTTCAAGAGTATAAACCTACAATTGTTTTATAAGTGATAAGGCGGATGAGACTTGCAACTGGATGGTTTAAGTGTAATACTGATGGAGCTAACCTTGGGCCAAGTTCTGCTGCTTTTTGCATCAGGAATGAGGAGGGAGATTTGGTGTATGCTGCTGCTAAGAAGTTACAGGATGGATCAAATTTGGTAGCAGAAGATGAGGCTATTAGAATGGGGTTGATATACTGCTTAGATAAGCAACTATTCCCACTGATTATAGAGACGGACTCAATGGCAATGAAGATGGTCCTTGCTGCAGAATGGAAAATCCCACAGGGTATTTCAATGGTGGTGGAGGATATTCAAAGAATGAGAAGAGACCAGATGGTGACTGTGGTGCACATACACAGAGAAGGGAATGGACTTGCTGATTTTTTAACTAACATGGTTTTTTATTTTGCAGGTGCAATTCACTTAAATAATTTCCATGAGTTACCAAGTCAAGCTAGGAGGATATTGAACATAGAAAAGGCTGGAATTCCAAATTTGAGAATAAGAACAATACAAGATAGAGCTCCAGACTGATGATCAGGCATACAAAAGAGCCATTTCCAATATGCAGACTGAACTAGTACTAGTATGGATTGATGCAACATCTGTGTTAAGGTGGTATTAGTGTGGTCATCATGCTCATTCCTTAATATGGATGTTACAACAGTCAATAATATGCTTCATACTGTTTTGGTAATGGCACAAGTTTGAGAGTGGCCTGGATTATATACAGCACAAGATGCCCACAAATGAATACAACTACATTCAAGACTGCCTGAAGAATGATTCACATAATTTAAAACATTCCACATCTGAGACTTTGAAGGTGTGATAGATGTTATTAAGTCAAGGCCTTTGAATTATTAGTTGTTACTAATCTATCACATTCTCCATCTGTATTTCCATTTCCACTTGTTGTTTTTCATATTCTTTGCTGTTTTTCCATCTTTGATAAATCACTTTTGGATTGATCCCCCCCTTTTTGTTGTTTCTTTTTTTTGATCAATCACTTTTGGATTGATATGTACATAATTTTCTTTATCAATGAAATTCCACCTTTTTGGTGGCTTTACTTTAAAAAAAGAAGAAGGCCTTAATCTTCTCTAAAGGAGATAACCTCACCTCAACACAAGCTAGAACCTTGCCAGGTTCTGAAGTATCGAGTCTCACCATAATATTAGCCAAACACTGAACCTCCATGGCTAAAGGATGCTCCCCAACAATCAAACACGCCAAGCTACCCATACTCACTGCCTTTCGGGTCAACGTATCAACCACCACATTAGCCTTCCCGGGATGATAAAGAATGGTCATGTCATAATCCTTGAGCAACTCCATCCACCTATGCTGCCTCTAATTCAGTTCCTTCTGACCGAACACATGCTGAAGACTACGATGATTTGTGAATACCTCACAATGGACTCCATACAGTTAATGCCTCCAAATCTTTAAAGCAAAGACTATCGTCGCTAACTCTAAGTCATGAGTGAGGTAGTACTTCTCATGGACCTTCAACTGTCTCGAAGCGTACGCAATCACCTTACCCTCCTGCATCAATACACAACCCAAAACCTATACGAGAAGTATCGCAATAAACAGTGAAGTTTTTACCCTCCACCGGTAAATCCAAAATTAGAATTGAAGTCAATAGGGCCTTGAGATTTTGAAAGCTCTCCTCACACTCATCGGGCCACTGAAAAGGCACATCCTTCTGAGTCTAACTGGTCAAATGAGAAGTAATAGAGGAGAACCCTTTCACAAACCGACGATAGTAACTCGTTAAGCCCACAAAACTTCGAATCTCAGTCACCGAAGTAGGCCTAGCCTAATCACGAACTACCTCGATCTTCTTAGGATCAACCATAATCCTATCCTTAGACACATCATGTCCCAGCAATGCTACGAAACAGAGGCAGAACTCACACTTGGCAAACTTGGCATATAGTTTTTTCTCCTTCAACCACCCAAGAACTATCCTCAAATGCTTCTCATGATCTTCCTTACTCCAAGAGTACACCAATATGTCATCAATAAACACAATCACATACGAATCCAAGCAAGGCTTGAAGATCCCATTCCTCAATTCTATGAATGTTGCGGAGGCATTAAAAAGCCCAAAAGACATCACCAAGAACTCATAATGCCCATAACAGGTCCTGAAGGTTGTCCTTGGAATATCTTCGCCTCTAATCTTCAACTCGTGGTAGTCCGATCTCAAGTCGATCTTAGAAAAGACCAGCGCACCCTGAAATTGGTCAAACAAATCATTGATGCAGGGTATCGGATACTTATTCCGAATGGTAACCTTATTCAATTGCCGATAATCAATACACATCTCCATAGAACTATCATTTTTCTTCACGAACAACACAGAAGCACCCTGAGGGGAAACACTGGGTCTGATGAACCCCTTACTCAGCAAGTCTTGCAATTTCTCCTTCAACTCCCTCAACTCTACCGGAGCCATACGGTAAGGTGGTATTGAAATAGGCCGAGTGCCTAGCTCCAAGTCGATGCAAAAGTTAATGTCGTGGTCGGGCGGCATACCAGGCAAGTCTGTGGGAAAGACCTCCGCAAACTCACTAATTACCAGAACAGACTCTAGGGAAGGAGTATCCACACTCGTATCTCAGATATGCGCCAAATGCATTAAACACCCTTTATCCACCAACTTCTTGGCCCGAAGGAATGGTATAATCTTCTTAGGAGCAGGGATAGGAGTGCCCTTCCACTCTAACCTCGAGAGGCTTGGCATAACTAACATGATTGTCTTGGCATGACAGTCTAGAATCGTGTGGTAAGGAGATAACCAATTCATGCTCAAAATAATATCAAAGTCCACCATACTAAGGATCACCAAGTCTAACCATGTATTATATCCCATAAAAGTAACCACGCATGACCGATAAACTCTATCTACTACCACAGAATCTTCGACCGGAGTAGAAACACGTATGGGAACATCAAGAATATCACAAGTCATATCCAAACCAGTAGAGAAATAAGTAGACACATATGAGAAGGTAGAACCCATATCAAATAATACCAAGGCTGCTCGATGAAAATAGAAATAGTACCCGTAATGACAGCATCGGAAGCCTCAGTCTCTAGTCGCCCGGGGAAGGCATAGCAATGAACTCGTCCGCCATCAAACTGTGCTCCTCCCCGACCACCCTGGATAGACTAAGCTCCCCCTTTCATGGACCGTGAACCACCCCTACTGAGGTGATGACCACCTAGCCTGAAGATCCACATCGGCTAACTGAAGATGTCGGAGTCCTGGGGGTCTGAAACATGGAACCCTACTGGGCCCTACTCTGTCTGGGTCTAGGACACTCTCAAGCGAAGTGCCTGGGGTCACCATATGAGTAACAAACTCTGGGCACCTGGGGCTGAGCCACTAAAACTGAAGAACCCGAACATCTACCATGGTCATAGAAACCTTGAAAAGTCTGCCTAGTACTCAGTCCACTCTGCTTAGATGGGCTACCTGATGATATCTGAAGTGATATCTAGTTGTGGCGACTAGAATAGTACTGATGAACCCGGCCCGACTGGCCCCTACCTCTCGAAGTAGAACCACCGAAACTAGTAGAACCACTGAAACTTCCAAATTGACGGACCCTCTTGTCACTGCCCCCTCAATGAGCTCTAATCCTAGCAGACTCGACATTTGTAGCATGATCCGCTATCGACTGAAATAAAGAACCCATAGCCACAAGATGAAGACATAACAACTTCAGCGGAAGCACTAATCCTCTGACAAATCTCTTCACACTCTCTGTCTCAGTGGGAATCAACTGAACATCATAACGGGCCAAGGAATGAAACCTGGAATCGTAATCAGTGACAGACATACTACTGCTCTAAGTCATTGAACTCATCTATCTTCCTATCTCTCAAAGTACAGGGACGTACTTCTCCAAGAATACCTGATAAAATTAGGTCCAAGGCAATGGAGGTGACCCAGCTGGTCGACACTTAACATAAGACCTCCACCACCTCTTTGCGCCCCCACGCAACTAAAAAGAGACGTAATCAACCCCATGAGACTGAACTATACCAAGCTTGTGGAGCCTCTCATGACTGTCCACGATAAACTTGTACGCATCCTCTCCAGGTGTACCAAAGAACTCCTGTGGCTTCATCTTGATGAACCTACCAAACAAATCCTGCTCCTCAACGGTCATAGTCAGACTGCCAACATGCCTAAGAGCGAAAGCAGGTCCCGGGATCTCGTCAATATGGGGAGCCTTCACAGCAACAGGTTGAGCCCCATGAGTCTGATACTGCTCAGGAATCTATCCTCCCGCTCTAGTCTAAGACCTTCCTGGAGTAGCTGGAAGGCCATCCACCTGGTGCAAACCATCAAGAAAACTCACTATACGAACGATGGTGTCCTGGAGAACAGGAGTAGAAATCACATCGGGCTGAGCCTGGGCTGCTCTCAGCTCTCCCTCATCCATAGGCCTAGGTTCATGCTGAACCTTTGGCTCTGGACATAAATATCTGGTACCGCTCTGACCAACTGCACGGGCCCTGCCCCTGGCCGGTGTTGAACCCCAGCCTCTGCCTTTGCCATGGCCTCTCGCTTGGCCTCGACCTCGTGCTCCGGCCTTAGCAGCAGGCGTGGGCACCTCATCCCGCGCAATAGTCATACGGGTCCTCACTATCTGTGACGGAATAGAAGTGAAGTCAGATACCAATTTGAATAATGAACGAAATAAAAATTTCTGAACTGTCCTATTGCCTCTCACAGATAAGGACGGAGCTCATCGTACCGATCCGCAAGACTCTTCTAGACATGCTCTTGTATTGTGCGACGGGTAACCTAGAGCTCTGATACCAACTTGTCACGACCCAACTCGTGAATCGTGAGGGCACCCACTCTATCCCCCTGGTGGGCGAACCCTCCCCTGATAACACTTTATCAATATATAAATGACTAAAATGAAGCCTAAATAATCGAGTCACAATATATATATATATATATATATATATATGCAGAAGTAAGGAAATAATATAACTCAAGGATCTAGTACACATACCCTTTATATTATTTATATCAAACCAAATTATTAGTACACATGCCCTTTTATTGTTCGAACCATTTTCATTTCATAATGTATAATTTGTTAAAATGAAATCTGCTCTTTTGTTTGTTTTGTCATGAACCTCTCAGAGACAATATGCAAAAGAGGGCTAATTACTTAATTATATTCTAACCCGTGGGATACAATAATATCTATTTTTTGCATGTTATTTTTTATTGTTGACGTAGTAGTATTTATTTCTTGTTGTTCTATTTTGTTTTGCTATGGGTGTGTGCGGTATGGAGGAAAACATTTTTCAGAAAATATTACTTTGTCAAATTTTCTCATGTTCGGTTGGTCAAATTTGGAAAACATTTCTCTTTAGATAACAAGTTTCTTAAACATGAGGAGTATGACATTCCACATTGATTGTTTTCTCACCACCCTCGAACTCGCCCTTACCCCCTAAAGCCACCCACACCACCCACCACCACCCCATCCCCAACCACCCAACCCTCACCACCCCACCACCACGGTCTCCACCCACCCCACCACCACCCCTCCACCCACCCACCCATCCCTATCACCCCACAACACCACCCACGCCCTCCATAAAAACATACCTCATCCCTCCACCACCCACATACCTACCCTCTTGTGGATGGTGGTGTGTGGTGGGGTGTTGGTGTTATGGGGTGATAGGGGGGTAGGGGTAGAGGCGGTCCTACGTTGGTGCAAGTGGGATCAATTGAACCCACTTGGTCAAAAATAATTATACTATTTATTTATGGAAATTAGTTTTCGAAGAACTAACTGCAGTATATTAACGAGGATTGAACCCACATGACAAAAGGCGAGGTGCGGCGTAATGGTTAATGTTGGTTCATTTTGATCGAAAGGTCAAAAGCTCGAAACTGGACTTCAACACTTTTGCGCATGCATTTTTCATATTTTTTCAGAAAAAGGGATAGATTTGCTGCTCCTAAATTCCTATTTGTGGATTTTTCACTCTTTCCAACCTTGGGTCGTGCCTGCTATCAAAAGCCCACCTGAATATGTCCATACTCCGTCACTCTGCAAAAATTCTTTTATCTCAAAATTTCACAGTTTTTATTTTGAAATGTTTTGATATTTTAAAAGATTCTATTGCCTCTTTCCATGGTCGACAGACACGATTTCTTTCATTTTTTTTTGTTTTAATTTAACTTATTTCATAGTCCAAAATTCTTATATTAAGATTATTAATGGTATAGTTTAGTTTATATTCTCTGTTGTTGTTATTGTTTGCAATTTGTTGTTCGTCAAAATAAAAATTTTAGAGCTTTTAATTTACAAAAAAATAGTAGGTTTAGCATTTTGGTATAGATCACTTGATGTTTGTTAAGCAAAATATTCTTTTTCTTATAAATTTTGATAGATTATTAAATTTTACAAAGTAAATATATTTGTTAAAGCTTAATTTATGATTTTCATACTTTATAGCGTGGCCTAGAAAAAGAGTTGTAGGCAAAACCATTTTAAGGTTTTGTTATGAACCAAAATAAAGAGCAGAGGTTGAAACCCATTACGTTATGCCTAGTATTGCTTTTACGGTGAGTTACTATCGTGGACTTTAGTTTATTTTTTTAACCCCTTGCACGAAATCCTGGGTCTGCCACTGGGTAGGGGTAGGGTTGGGTGGTGGGTGGTTGGTGTTGCGGAGTGGGGGTGTTGATGGGGTGGTGGGGATGGGTGGTGGTAAGGGTGAAGATGAGGTGGATTTGAGGGTGGGTGTTTTTCAAACAATATTTTCTACTAAATAACTGACACTATTAATATGGTAAGGGATGGTGAAGTAACTCTTACACATTGCTTAAGGGAAGCAAATCAAGTTGCTGACTTCTTTGCGAAATTGGCATCAACTAGTGGAGTAGAAACCTTTTATGCCTCCTCACAACTTCCAAGAGAGGTTAAAGGTTTAGTTCAACTAGACAAATGGCAATTCCCCTCTATGAGAAGAAGATATGAAAAAAGCAATTTTTTTGTTAGTTAAATATTGTAAATCTTAGTCAAAAAGGGCACTGTATAGGCTTGGCCCTTTATTTCTTTTTGAGAGCTTAACAGATTATGGAAGTAGAGGCTTGGTCCATGTCCCCCTCTAAATGTAATTTTTTGTGCATTAATAGACATTGTAGGGGTCAACCTAACCCCCCACATCAAGGACTCACAACCCTTGGTGATGGCTTAAAAAAAAAAAAAAAATCACTTATTTTTCACGAACATATTTTCTAGAAACATTTTCCTCAATGCACTACAACAAAAAGGGGCTTTAGTGGCAATTAAAAACCTCTTTTGCGGCAATAACAATTGCCGCTAAACCTTTTACCTGCAATTGCTCTTTGGCCGGTGAAACCGGGGTCGGTAAAGGCTTTACCAGCAATTATTTGCGGCAATTGTAATGGCTGCCAAATGCACTCCAAAAAATGAACAATTATACCCTTTTAGAGTCCATTATTATGGCCGGTAAAACTAATAAAATGGCCCTAAAATCTAGTCACTTTAACGGCAATTATTTTATGGCAATCATAATGGCTACAATATTCCTTCAAAAAATAGTAATTAGGCCCTTTTAGTGTCTATGTTTATAGCCAGTAAAATCAATTAAATTGCTACAAAAAGTCACAAGCTTTAACGACAATTGTTTAGCCTTTGTTGAGAATGGCTACAACATTCAAAAAATAAAATTGCTAGTATAAAGAGAATCTCACAGTGACAACAAAGTTTGGCAAGTACTATATACTATTAATTCATAAACAAAGTACATCTTATTAATCTAAACAAACAAAAAGAAGTAATAATCCAAAATATTAATGTCACAACTTAAAAAAATAAAATGATATTGTTTGAAATAAATAACTAATGTCATTATATAACTAATCTTATCAATTAATGTTCCCAACTCTTCATCATATTGGAATCTTCCAAAAGCGAAATTTTCAAACTCCATATTGTATGACCTGAAATAATAAAATAAATATGTCAAAAGATGAAATAAACGTAGAAAATCACCGCAAGTAAACACCTAAAATGCCACCGTGAACACCATTTTGATATATACTAATGCACTAGGTGAAGATAGCAATAAAGTGAATTTCTATCATCTCATATTTGAATATTCAAATTTCAATCTTCTGAATACAAGCACCTAAAGCTTATTAACATGATCAATGGCACTAATCTTTGTGGATGATAGAGATACCTCCCGAGCAACAACAACAACAACAAGCCAGTAGAATCCCATCATGTGAGGTCTGGGGAGGGTAGAGTGTACGCAGACCTAACCCCCACCTTGAAAGGTAGGGCGGCTGTTTCCGAAAGACCCTTGGCTCAAGGGAGGAAAACAAGACAAAAGGTCAGATAGGGCCAAGCATATCAAAAACAGTATGAAAACAAAGAATAACAAAAGCGACAAAGTCATGGTAGAACAGTCCGGAAAGAAAGGAGCATTAACTATTATAGATAAATAAGATAATCAAAGTACAAAGGCCGAACAAATATAAGCAGAAATCAAATGGCAATAAACGAATGAGCAAAACTACAACTACTATGGTGAAAGGATAAGCAACCTAGCCTTCTATCCTAATCTGAGTAAGTGAAAAAGATTTCATACTAGTTCTCGATATAAGAAGAGCAATGGTTGCAGCAACAAGAACTGGCCATCCACAGTACAGTGGTAAACTAGTCGGCAACAAGCTATATCCCCAATTTAGTATGCTAGCTCCGCCCCTGAAGTCATATGCTTTAATAAAAAAGAGAGGTAAAACCTTAATGAAAGTAGCCCTTCCTATTCAGCAACAACCATTCCATTTTTATAAATTTAAACAAATTAGCTCCACCACTGAAGTCATATGCTCTAATAAAAACGAGGCAAAACCTTAATCAAAGTAGCCCTTCCTATTCAGCAACAACCATTCCATTTTTATAAATTTAAACAAATTCTGTAGTCCCTTTGCAGTTTACACTATAAACAAACACCAACTGCAAAATTTCTCATAATTCAACATAGCGCTAAGCCGATAGTTGCACAAATTCTAAACTTTGAGTCTAACCATGCATTCTTCAATGTACTAACTGTCACAAAGTTTTCAATTTACTTATATATGTGTGTTATCTTGCAAAGGCAATAGCATAAATAATTTGTATTTTTAAAGAGATCAGCAACAGATGCATTCATGTGCATCATATTCCAAAACACCCAGCAAGAGGACAAAGAAATCACATAAAAGAGCAGAAGCAGTAAAACCAATCTTTCTAAAGGAACTTCAATAATTATAACATTAAGGTGCATTCTCAGATCAAGCAAGGAGAAAATTACCATTGGGTCCAACTGGTGTTGCAGACTCGATCAATTTGTTCCTTCCATCAAGATACAAAATAAAGAAACATTTGTTAGAGAAAAAAATTCACAAAACAGAACACAAAGACAAGGATTGGTTTTAGCTACTACTGCTACTCATAAAACCATATTACCCATCTGCAAAGGAATGCCACCACAGACACCACACTTCTCTGCACCCTTTTGCGTTCAACCTGTAATCAGGTAGAAACCAATCATAAGTTGTAAAACATTTTAACATTACTTTTATAATTAATGCGAAAGTTGCAACTTACTAAATAGTTAGGCCCACTGACACCAAGTAAAAGTACAACATTTATTATGTGCTTATTTATAATTAAATGCAAGAGCGATAACATAAAAGATAGACATAACAAGTGTTTTAAACTATCTTAGGCTTGTTAAGGTAGCAGCTGAACAGTAACACATGATCCTACTTGTATTTGATATAATATAGAAGATACAACTCTTTTCGAAGCCATTTCCTTCTCAAGATTGCAAAGTACTATACCAGCTCACTAAGGAATAGTACCCAGTAGCAAACCAATTGTAAGTTGTAAAACATTTTTACATCACTATTCTAATCAACAGCTTACTAGATAGTTTGGCCCAGTGACACCAAATAAAAGTACAACATTTATTATGTGCATATTTATAATCCAATGCAAGAGCGATGACATAAAAGATAGACATAGCAAGTGTTTTAAAATATCTTAGGCATGTTAAGGTAGCAGCTAAACAGTAACACATCATCCTACTTGTGTCTGATATAATATAGAAGATACAACTCTTTTGGAGAAATCATTTCCTTCTCAAGATTGGAAAGTACTATACCAGCTCACAAAAGAATAGTGGCCAGTAGCAAACTACAACTAGTCTAAATTCATTGCTGCAACAAAAGTTATTCAGGTTCATAAAAAGCTTCCCTTTTTATAAATGTCCTTTGTAGCACACTTCAAATGTAAAAGAATACTCTAAACTCTTTTTTCTCCCTTTTCTTAAGGTGAACAAAGTGAGCAGGACAACAAATAATTCATAATACATGCTTTAAAATTGCTAAGCAACCAAACAATTTTCTCAAAGCAAAGGAAAACTTCCAATCTTATCTCCATGATTCAAAAAGATGCCAAACCCATTTGACTAATATTGAAGAGTGAGAGCAAATTACCTTAAATTATAACATAACAATTATATATTCGTCTTCTTTCAGGAGTACTTCGACAAGAGATTTGACTTATTAACAGTCAGAAAACAAAAATGTGTAAACACTATCTAATGACAAGAAATGAACTAAGACCTAAAAAAAATGCTATTCAACCAGTAGAACTAAACTAAGTATGTATGGCATAAAGAGGATTACTTGTCGAAAAATCCATAGCTTATTTGAGGATTTTGCCAAAATTAAAGATTGAGACCACTAAGAGTTTGTGCTAAATGAATGATTCTATATCATAAATGCCTAACACTCAAACACAAATGTAACTATCCCCAGAAAGGTTAGCTAATTAATTGTTGACTTACCTAATTAGCAACATAAATAAGTTGGCATAACTATTTAAGAGGTCTGTTGCCTGAACCAATTTAGCCTTAGTTTTTAAAGGTTGTAATCTAAGGCATTGCTCTGGAACAGATTAGATACTAAACATAGACTAAATTTAACACCCACATAAATAACGAAAAAACACAAGCAAAGTTGGGTTAAATTATTATGACTGCCCAAGTTGAATCCTTAACTAATTAAACCATTTGATTAATTAACTAAGCGACGACCTCTTGTTTAGGCTGTTAGTGTCTTGAACCTATACCAATTAACGAATTATCTGAGCAAGGATGTAAAGATTACATTTTACTAGACTGTTTATCCAATAAAAATCATTTGTATTTAACTAGAGTCTTGTCCAATGTTAGACAATAAAACATTAAAACAAATAAACATATAGTGAATAAAGCAAATAAAACTAAAAAGCTAGTAAACTGAATAAACAAACCCCAACCTTAAAGTCCCAAAATAGTACTAGCTTTTGATGTTCTAGTGTAAAGAACAAGAAAGTAAAGCGTGCAAGGTTGAATGAGCGTCTTGAACTCCTCCATGGAACTTCCATCATGGATTCAAAGTTTTAATGTTCTTCTGCAAAGAATAATAAATTCGAAAGAACTCGCCACCTGACACTTCAATATTTATGAATGTGAATAGAATCAATAGATGCAGATTTGGTAAGTATACTATTGAGCCCACTCCAATTGAATGTAATAGCTATATTATACCTTGAAATCCTTAGCCATCAAAGCACTTCTAGTAAAGCAGACACCATAAATTTAAGCAACAGTCATGAAGATAGATTTCGTGTGTCAGAGATATAGTCTAGATCTGCTATTTGATTAATACAACTTTTAACTATTCAGCCCTAATGAAATTAAAAGGGAAAAAAATGGTTGTAGATCTAACGGAGCTATACCTACACAGGATAAAATAAAAAAGGCCTCCATAACCGAAAGACTTCATCCCTGGATTAATTTGCATATCAGTTCCTTTTTAGCCCACACCGAATCAGAAACAGTAAGCTTACAAACTTGAAAGAATTCTCTTTACAGCACTTACATGATTTAGGATCGACGGTACACCCATAAAGTTGATGAATTTCTCGCTCTAAAAAAAGGTCATTGTAATTGGATTACATAAAGAGAAAACTCAAATCTTGTAGGCAATGAATATAAAAGATTCGAGGAAAGAAAAACTTACGAAAATTCTGGAAAGCATATACAATAGGATCGATTTTTGGAACAGCAGCTGGAAGAGCACCGAAGCGACAATGTTATCATTATTGGATGAAGAAAACCACCGTCATCATTGCACAGATCAGCCCGCAGACGAACATCATCTCTGATTTTCACAAACCCTAACACCCAAATTCCACAGCTCTTTAGAATGTTTAATAGTCTCTTCTGTATGTTGAAGGGGCGATGGTGAGACGAATGGGTTAGGGTTGAGCTGCAGCGCTATTTTGCCTTTCTAGAAAACTTCTGATTTTTTTTAAAATTAATTGGTGATTTAGCGTGAATATTTTTAGGAGGGAATAAGTACATCGTGTGCAAAATATTTGGAGGGAATGGTAAAATAATCAACAAATGTCATAAACTAGTGGTTTCAGTGGTCATTCCATTTTATAGCCGGTACAAGAACACCTTTTTCTGGCCAATATCTATTAGGCGGTCATATTTCACGCTAAATAATGAATTAGTGGCCATTAAGTTAATGCCACTATAAAATTATCGCTAAAGGACCTATTTATAGTAGTGATGCCGAACCGAGAATTGTTGCACAAGAATATGAAGTCATTCCCATGATGCTTTAAAGGATGTGCCAAAGAGGTAGACGAGCTACTCAGAATGGCTGGTCTCTAGGAGCACATGTTAAGTGACCGATAGTAATTTTGATAGTGTGTTGTTAAAACGGGAAACAATTAGAAGAAATTTAGTCAATAGGTCTAAATTGAGTATGCCTCATCATACGGGTAGTACGCCTATTAGAGAGATTATCTATGAATTGATAAGTAAATCACTGAATTTCATTAAGAAGATTTCTTATTAGTTAAAAAGGTTTCTTTGACTTGTTTATTTTAATTGTCTTGTATTTTCTAGGCTAATTTCAAGGTGCAATGTGAATCGTCTCGTCCAAACATTGAACTCGTAGAACAGTATATTCATTTATGGAACGAGTGGTTTCAGCAAGTAATTGCACGGTTTGCCCTTCAAAAGGACAGGTCTTTAATTTTTACCCTCCAAAATCAAACTTATGCCTAGCAAGGCATAAGTTCTTTAAGAGTGCTGGTATAACTTGTGAATATCATGATGAGTATCTTATGCCCCTTTTGAAGGACAAAAATTAAAGACCAGCACAAAATATGGGAAAAGAGCAAATGACTCGTGGTTTCAGCTCTATTGGATTTTCTAGGAACTACCTATAGAAGGGCTTACAGGTTATCACCACTAAAAGAATCCACCGTGAAACAGTAATAACTCTGAATATCAAGAAGTCGACAATTAAAATTTCCAGCACAGAAATTGGGTACTGCATTTAGAAGAAGAACGCAAACATTTTGAGAGGTGTGAACCTTTCTTCATCTCTCCATAGAAGTGGAGAAACATATCATTTGCCACGTTTCTTAATTCTTCCTTCGTTACAAATAGGAGGGAGAAAAACAAGGATGCAAGAGACCACATGGAACAAAAAATAAACATGGAAAGCAAGGATTACCATGATGTCTAATACTCCAATGTGAACCTATTTCCTTATTAGCCAATGTCAAAAAGAATGACCTTTTTTTATATTTGGAAAAATTTTACCTTTATACAATGATTTATAGCTACACAAAATATATGTGACTCAATTTATATCACAAGTTTAAAAGTCTTCTCTTCTTTCTTAAATTTCGTGTCCGATCAAATGAGTTCACATAAATTGAAATGGAGAGAGTATTAAATATGGCTAGTTAAAAGTACTCAAGGGTGTCAGATGACCAAAGGCAGATGCGACCAATATTCATTGGGTTCAAAGTACTCACGATACAGGAAACAGAATATACACGGGCAATTTGCACGATTGCCCTTCATACGGACTGGTCTTTAATTTTTGCCCCTCAATGCGCTGGTTTTTAATGTTTGCCCTTCACTTTAAAAGGTGACCGAAAATATCTTGAGATTCTGGGTTCGAAACCCAACAGAGCCAAACATAATAATAATTTCGTAAAGTTCGGGAAAAGTTACATTGAACCTAACCAGAAGCGGCAGCCTTTGCCTTGCAAGGCAAACTTCTGCCAGAGGCAGCAAGCTTTGCCTTAAGGCATAATTAAAGTCTGTCGCATAAGGCCCATTTTTTGCAAAAGTCTTGCCTTGTGATTTTTTTTTTTTATACTTAGCGGGGGTTCGAATCCAGAGTCTCGGGATATTTCCGCCATCTTTATAAGCAAAGAACAAAAATTAAAGACCACCCCAAAAGAAGGACAATCCGTGCAAAAAAAAATTAAATATACACACTTACATATGTGGGTATTTGAAAAAATACTCAAATTTCAATAAATATGAAATCTGAACCCACAATTTTGAAAATACAGCTGTGTGCAGTCAGTGGCGTCTCTGAAATAGATTTCAATAATGTTTCTAGAAAGGAGTAACTAAGCCAAAGTGCACTCCACCTCCCAACCCACCACGCCCAGAAAAAGAAGACAGAGTACTGAATATTCAAATGAGCAAGTAGGAGTAACGAAACAGGCCATACCCTCCAGCAGAAATTAAAAAGCAGAACCATCTACCGAAGAGAAACTAAGAACCAAGAGTATCTAACAACTTGCCATCTAAGAGGAAACTTAAGTCATCCTCCAGCAATCCTTGCCGAACTCAAGAGCAATTAGTGGTGTAATAACTTGCAGAAGGATTGTCGCTGTCCAAAATGCTTTCTCAAAGTAATTATGTTTAAATGCACCAAACTAGCAAAGAGACCCAATCATGTACCCAAAAAAGGCCATTTGAACACAGGCAGCCTGTCAAAAGGTTAACATCATTAATATTGTAAAGCTGCAAATTGGAACTGACTAAATGGAGGAATAATGCAATAGATTACCCGTTTTAACTCCCATTAAATGTTTAGAGATTCTAAGAGAACACAAAAGAAAACCACAAAGTAAAAAATATATCCCAAGTTCAATATTATAAAATTATTTTGTTCTTTTTTTTGTTTATAGAGGGTAGCAGTTAGTACATATTAGCAAAACGGTACATGAGTTGTACTAAAACCGTATTTACAAGTGAGCAAAAGGAAGAAGGAGAATATATCAGACCAACCTTCTTCTTCTTTTTTTATGACAAGGGAATCCGCAGTCACTACCCTTCGGATGCGCACAGGGTAAACCCCGCTCCTTGGCAATAGCCCACAAACCACACATGAGATGACCCGTACTAGGCAAGCTCCGTGTGACGAGCTCGACCCGGAAAGCAAATCTCTGTTGTGGTAAGCAGGGGGTTTCGAACCTGAGACCTCTATTATGGAATTCCCATGCTCAACCAACTGACCCACCCTTGTGGGTATATCAAACCAATCTTCTACCCTAACAAGAACCTAAAATGTCTAGGATAGAAATGGTATCAACTGTAACAGTCTAGGAGCACAAAAAACATTTAAGTGGCACATAATTCAGTTTGAGCTGAGGGTCTATCGAAAACAGTCTCTCTACTCCCACAAAGGCAGCGGGGTAAGGTCTACATATATCCTACCCTCGTCAGACCCCACTTGTGTGATTACACTGGGTCTGTTGTTGCACGTAATGTAGCCCAATTTGAAACCAACTATTTGGGTGGGTTGATCTAGGTGAAACCCATATTAGTCTTCTAATTAACATCACACCCCCAACCCATTTAAAATTGGATGGAATTTGGAATGATTTTCAAATTTACGGTTCAAAATCAAAACCAATAATCGAATAGGAACATCTTTCTTTCACTTTAACAATTTATCTTGAATACTTAACAAAAAAGTACATTATCTTTTAATATGCGGGCAAAAATTGAACAGACAAATATAGAAAGAAAAATAAAAATTTGACGTTCTTCTACTCTGAAATATTAACAAACAAGAGATTCTAACTCAAGAAATTACACAATTTAGGGACAAAACCTAAGTAAATACTCAAATATATTGGCAAAAAGGATTGAAGATAACAAGTGTTGGTGTGATTAAAGAGTTATAAAATTGATTGGGAAGAGATGAACTTTAAAACTCAAATCTGATTTTTAGTTGTTAAAACAAGTTTCCAAATGGTTTTGGTTAAACCATAAGGCAAACTGAAAGGATTCTAGTTATACTCTATTTGGTTTGAATTTTGACTTAGAACACTATAATCCCTCAGTCACTTTAAAATGGTCATCGTAATCTGAAATGAGATGGTTGCTTGATATTGATGTCATACTGTTTTCACTAAAAATTGGTCATTTAGTCTTAAAGGTTTTAAAGAGGTAAAGAATGGAAAGCATGGTCTGCTATGAGTCTGTCTTTGTGAAAATCAGAAAATAAGGTAACATCTACATTGAATCAGATCTGTCTCTGTCAAAATTAACTGGATATTGTTGGTTTGAGTTTAAGAGGTTAAAAATGGAGTTGTTATAAATGTTGAGATCTAGTTTTGCTACACTATGTCCCCTTTAGTGCATTTACTTAATCCTGCTTGATCCTTTTCTGGACATGTTTCGACTATCACCAAGAATTGCTCTGATTTGTCTATAAAGTTGCTAAAACATGTGGGAAGTGATGTCTCAAAATGGAGAATGCATCATGTCTCTGTCTTGTCTTAATCCATTTTAGGGAGTTAACTCATCTTGGTGACTGAAAGTGTACAAGTCATGCCCCTTTTATTGAAAATTTGTAACTTAAGATTGCTTTGGCCTACATTTATAAGTACGGGGTGAGTTGTGTTAGTGCTGTGATCATTTGAGGTAACCTGAAGCAAAGTATACGAGCCTTTGGGAGCTATCATGAACAAAAGAATGGAACAACTCCATATATAATAATTCTAGAGTAATTTGAACATGGATACCAACTGTCTCATTCTCTGATAGATGTTAGGATGATAGAATGAAAGGGAAAGAGTGTCATATGTGTAGATACATAAGTTATAGGCCACTTGGCAATGAGGAAGTCTTTTAAAAGACACCTTGAGAGAAGATGGGCAAAGAACCAAGTCTCACTTGGTTCACAATGTCTCCTTCCAAATAAAAGGTTGTCATGGCATGCCTCATAAGCCCATGAGTGCAACTTACTAACCTATGCATTTGATTCTCTTCCCCTGTCATTGGATCAAAGGGTGGGTCAAAATAAGTTTGTCTTGCAAAACATTGGTTGTTTTGGATTAAATATGAACCTGTTTTTCAGTTCAAGGTGAAGACTAAGTCACAAGAGGGGATGACCATTTGAATTGCCTAATCTTTTCATATTTGTCCTCTAAACCTGGGAAAACTGATAGGATATGTTGGTCTTTTAATAGAGTATGCCAAAGTAAAATGTCATATAATAGTCTTATTCCTTTTCTGGTGTTCTGAGTTTTTGTATTGCAAGCCCTCATCTTTAGTATTGCTTTGGGGTGTGCTTTATGTCACGACCCAACCGGAGGGCCATGATAGGCACCCGGAGCTAACTTACCGAGCACCACAAAACGTACATACATCACATAATCATACCTGAGTAGGCCATAATGCTAACTCATAAATACCATAATCTGTATCAGACACAAGCCCAAAAGATAATATACTTACGTCATCAAGCTAATCCCAAGTATATATGCCGACAAGGCTATCTATAATAATGATATAATAGACTATAGACCGAGTTGACCATAGGACGTCTAACTGTGCATATCTGTCTATGAGACCCTACTGGAGTACATGACATAATATGGCCGGACATGGCCCCGCCATACCCATGCAAATGCATATGCAACCATGCTGACTCACAGAGCAACTCCGGAGAAAGTGTAATGCAATAACACTATCTGCTGAACTGATATCCTACTGGGAGAGCAGTCAACCTGCATATCAAGACCTGCGGGCATGAAACGCAACGCCTACAGCAAAGGGACGTCACCGAGTATGTAAGGCGAAAAATGCAACATAATAAACATATATTGTAAAGAAGAAGGATAAGAATCAACCTGGCACTTCTAAGCTACCAATGAGAATCTAGCATATATGTCTCTTTATACTCTCATATGCTTAACTACATCTATGTACAATAGTGTGTCTCTGGCCTACTTATCATCATGGTGCTATGTGCCCAACTGATCAGTGGTAACTGCCTGACCGTCCATAGCACGGTGGTAACTGCCAATCCGATTATTACCCAATGGTAGAGCGCATCTGTCCGACTGATTAGTGGTAACTGCCTGAGCGGCCGTAGCTCGGTGGTAATAACTGCCCGACCAGCCGTAGCATGGTGGTAAATAGTTATAGATAATCTGCTCAATTGGCTATAGACCAGTGGTAAATATGAATGCATGTGTTGCGAAATGTGCAACCCGATCCAGATATGAAAGCATATGCTGTGGAACGTGCAGTCCGATCCAAATATGAATGCATGTGCTGCGGAACGTGCAGCCCGATCCAAATATCCCCTATAGGTACCTTTTACACACTTCTAGTGTTCATTCTTTATCTATTAGCTTCTATGCACTTCTCATGATCATTACTTATTCATTAATGCCTACATGATTACATAAGACTTATAAACACATTTCCAGGCCATTAAGACTTCTTCCCGATTAACTAACCTTAGTCAATTCCTGGCTGCATCATTAGCCTCTCTTCTAGCACTAAATACCTCGTTAGGGATCTCATAACTAGCATACTATTGATGTCTTACAAAACATTCCTTAAGAACACATTTCTAAATTCATCGGAGTGACGTAAGGTCAGTAAACCTTCTATTTCCATTATGGAGCTTACATCATTGGCATATCTCACCTTGAAGGAACAATAATCATAAGGTGAGATCAACATCAATAATATCGTATGAAAATAAAAAATATAATCTTCTAGCATTTTTATGAGAGAAATCATTATGCACATCATTGGTGAAAGTTCATAGCAATAGGATCATGCCTTAAGAAAGAAAGGGACAGCCTTAACATACCTTGTTGCTTACTTAGCCACTAAAAGTCTACCTTCCGAGCCCATAAATCTACATCCAAGATGATCCATACAACAATCAGGCCATAAGAACACTTACACACTCAAACTTAGCTAGTTAATAAGTTAACAAAATTCGGATAGCATTTCCCCTATATCATCTACTTCCTTCAAATTCCAAAACAACTCCAAAACATCATCAACAACATCAACAATAACATAATCAAGATACTACATGACAAACATATACAAATCCGTCTGAAACATCCTTCGAAAACTAGTCCATAAGACAACGACATCAACATATCAAACTACAACCTTTATACTATATTTTCCTTCACTTTAAACCATTAAAATCCTCCAAAAACAACTCAATATCAAAGTCAATATGAAGAACATACCTTATACTTGATGAACTTTATCCACACCAACTTTCTTCAAGACCAAACTCACCACAACATCAAGTAGAAGCAAGAACAATCACTTTTCATGAACTGATTTAGTGTAATCTTGTTGAATTCTTAATCTATGGGGCTATAAGTGTTTAGGAGAAGTATATGGATGTTTCTAGAGCTCAAAAGAAATGTAAATGATGATAAAAGCGGGATAATGGGGGTAATTATACCCTTTGAAACTCGGTTCCACCAACTTTCCAAGTGGGCCCGCGGAGAAGCCATCTGGCAGCCTATCTTGAAACACCCATAACTTTCTACTCCAAAGTCGTATGGATAAAGGATTTATTGCATTGGAAACTAGACTCAATGAACTTAAACTTACATAGGATATACATTTCATAACTCCTCATATTCTAGGAGATACACCTCCCTCGAGTTGGACAAAAATTTCCTGTCCAAAATTCTTCTAAGTTTTCCAAAATTTTGACAAACTTAATTTCTTCGTTTCGCTTGATACCGAAACCTTTAGACACTTTCTTAGAATTTTTTAAAAGACTTCCTTAACTTTATAAGAGTTCCATTACCTCTCCGAGCTTACATTACTTTGCTTACGACACAAACGACGCAAAAAAAAAAATCTAAGGTGTAACACTTTACTTATTAAATGTATCCTTTCCTACTTCTTTGCATTGTCTAGAACCATAAGCAGTGTGTATGTTTTGATTTGCTTCCTCATGACTACTCTGAGAACAGATTGATCGATTAGTTGAGACTATGTTTGGACCTACTGTGAGCCGGTACAGCTTTAATGCTTGCTTGTTGAGGATAAATCTAGATTTTGCTTTAGGATTAGTTTAAGATCACATTGCTTAAAATGGAGATTTAACTAGGTGGTTAATAGAGTCAAAGGTTTAAAGGGTTGTACCTGGAAAGGTCGGAGTTGATTTCAACCCAACATAGTATCGTTCGACCAAAATAAAAAGTTAGGATTGCTTAATGGTAAAAATAGGCTTTAAGGGTTAGTTTACGTTAAAAATAGCATACATAGGATATACATAGTATTTCTTCATGAACGAAGTAATATTGATGGTCGTATACATTGTATATACACTGGATATACATATCAAGTGTATATCAAGTGATATACAATGTATATACATAGTTGCGCATAATGAATATGAGGCGTATATCAGTCACTTGAGGGATAGATGGTCTCTAAGCCTCAACACTTAGTCAATTCGAGAATTAATAGATGTTTGGGCTCGACCCACCTGAGATTAATATAGAAAGCCAATTCTCACACTTACAGTAAAATAAAGAGGACACATGGGGATTGAGGTAGCCCATTAGGAAGCTTAAGTATTGGGCTGCCAGGCCCATTTCCTGGATATTGACTGTATGATGTGCTTATACATCAGCCCTCATAAATGTATATATATGTTGTACACATGCTTACGATAAGGGCATAAAATAATGTCTAACCGGGCTTTCTTTCTCTTCCTTCTCCTCTCCACCTATTCCTCCATTCGGGCCGTGTCAAAACCACTATTAGGCTGAGGCCCAACAGATATTCTTTCGCCAAACAATTCCTGGATGAGTTAAAGGGAAGCTAATATATATGAACGCGCATTGCTGGCCCAACCATGGGTAAAAACGGTTAACTAGGGACTTGGTACGCCCCTAGCCTAACTTTTCTCTTTCATTTATTTAATTTTTATTTCAAAATGTTGTATTGTATTTATACACTTGTAAAAACTCACATTATTATTGGAATCTTATGGTTAGAACTAGTCGTCTTAGGATAACGGTGCTTATACCATTTAGTAAACCTTAAGTCCCCAAACGATTTTCAAAAACCCGGATTAAATATAATGATTTTGGGAACTCGAGAATAACAAAATGAATTTGCCAAATACAAGCCTTTATTTGAAAAAATCAAGTGAATTTCAAAACTTTAAAGTGTTGGATATTATTTTGAACCACAAACCAGTTTTTTTTTCTTTCATTAAAGACAAAAGGGGTTTCAAATATATATAGATGGACTGAAATCTGAAAAAGGGAAAAAAAATGCAATTTTCTGGGCTGAAGCCCTATATAAACACATGAGAATTTTGGGACAGGACCTAACCAGAAATACAAAATGATTTTTGAAACAAGCCCAAATCGGAAAAGATGCATTTTTTACAAAATCAGGATTTTTAGGCCCAAGCCCAACTCAAACCAAAAATCCGTTTTTATTTACACACACACACACACACACACACACACACACATATATATATATATATATATATATATATATATATATATATATATATATATATATATATATATATATATATATACGGATTGGAATAGGTTGAAATCGAATCATTTTATAAAAACCAGACTTATTCAAATAAATGAAACCGCACTTGTAAAAACGAGGTTCTAAAACGGGATATTTTGGAGTAGTATCTGACTTGACTGAGAATGACGATGCAAGGACTATGCATGAACATAAAAGGGGATATGTATACATATACATATACACATACACACACACACGGATATATATATATATATATATATTTGCAAACCAAATAATTTGGCATTTCCCAAACAAGATATACTATCCTTATATATAAAAGGAAATTACTTTTATCCAAATATTATGAATCCGAACCTAAAGTACCCTCATATAAAGGGGATATATTCTTTTCTTTTCAAAAAAAAAAAAGTCCCAAATGATAAGCCAAATGACAATCTTTTATAAAAGCGGGAAATTAAACACAATATAAACAGTTCATGCATAATTCCTACATTAAAATTCGAAGGCCAACCGTATAGTACAGATCCTTAATACTAGGGTGCCTAACACCTTCTCTAGGAGATCACCAGAACCATTTCCTAGAACTTTAGTTACAAAGGCTTTTTTCACGGCATTTAAATAAAATCTGGGATAGTGCAGGTAACATCTTACCCTACGTGACATAGTGCCAGTACCCAAGAAGGACTAAAAGATTTGAATCTATGTGGACAACCACGATCTCAACTGGGCTAGTCCAAAAGATACCTTTCCCCTTCCGAACATCACATCCTTATCGATAATTGCGCCAAGCATGAACTGCAATTGTTCGTAGATTGTTTTACCGGGTACCACCAAGTACTCATGAGCGAAGAAGATGCTGAGAAAACAGCTTTCATCACCCCTGAGGGAGTCTACCACTATAGAGTAATGTCGTTCGGTCTCAAGGATGTCGGCGCCACATACATGAGAGCAATGACTACCCTGTTCCATGATATGATACATTGAGAGATTGAAGTCTATGTAGACGATGTCATTATAAAATCAAAGGAAAGCTTAGAACACACCACGCACTTGCGCAAGTTCTTCGACAGACTTCGCAAGTTCAATCTGATGCTAAACCCGGCGAAGTGCGCATTTGGAGTGCCCGCGGGTAAACTGTTAGGATTCGTAGTCAGTCGGAGAGACATTGAACTAGACCCTACCAAATCAAATCTATTCAGGAAATACCTCCTTCCAAGACTAAGAAAGAAGTCATGAGTTTCTTGGGAATGTTGAACTACATCGGGCGATTCATAGCCCAATCGACTGTGATAGTGGAACTAATCCTCAAGCTGCTAAAGAAAGACGCTCTCACAAAATAAATAGAGATACCTTTCTAATCCTCCCGTCATAGTGCCACCCAGGCCAAGGAGTCCACTGTTGCTATACCTGTTAGTATCAGAAAAAGCCTTCAGGTGTATGTTGGCCTAGCATGGCAAAGGTGGCAAAAAAGAACATGCCATTTATTACTTGAGCAAGAAATTCACATCATGCGATTCGAGGTATACCCTCGTAGAAAAAACATGTTATGCCCTGACGTAGGTTGCCCAGAAGTTGAGACACTACCTGTCAGTATAGACTACTTACCTCATCTCCAGGATGGATCCCCTGAGATATATCTTCCGGCAGCCAATGCCCATTGGAAAGTTAGCCAAATGCCAAATGCTACTGAGTGAATTTGATATTATATACGTAGCACAGAAGGCAGTCAAAGGACAAGCACTAGCCGATATGTTAGCAGAAAGTCCTGTTGATAATCAACTGGAACCACTGCGAACCTTTTTACCGAATGAAGAAGTACCTCATAGAAAAAGAGGTGACTGAGTCGTACTCAGAATGGAAGCTGTTCTTCGACGGAGCAGTCAACTACAAAGGGTCAGGAATAGGAGAAGCACCAGTATCAGAGACAGGACAACACTACCCAATTGCTGTAAAACTTAATTTTCGATGTACTAACAACATAGCCGAATATGAAGCATGTATTCTCGGCCCCAGGATGGCATTTGACATGAACGTATGAGAGTTGTTGATAATCGGAGATTCCGATCTCCTCATCCATCAAGTGAAAGGAGACTGGACTACCAAAAATGACAGGATTCTGCCATATGTGAATCTAATATAAAGGCTGTGCGGAAGATTCAAGAATATTGATTTCAAACACACTCCGAGGGCTCAGAAAGAGTTCGCCTATGCTTTGGCTACCATAGCATACATTATTCAGCACCCCAAAGCAGTCACATCGATCCACTGGAGATCACTTTAAAAAAGGAACAGGCTCACTGCGCTTAAGTCAAGGCAAAGCCGGGTGGTAAACCCTGGTACGCCGACATCAAGGCATACGTGGAAAAAAAAGAATACCCACCTGACAGTTCAGCAAATCACAAGAAGACCATCAGGAGGTTGGCCAATGCATTCTTCCTAAACAAAGAAGTATTGTACAAAAGGACACCCGACCTCGGGTTACTCAGATTTGTGGACGCCGAAGAGGCCACGAAGATGTTGAAAGAGGTACACGCAGGGAAATACGGACCTCACATAAATAGATTCATCCTAGCCAAGAAGATCTTGAGAACAGGATATTACTGGATGACCGTGGAGCACGACTGCTGCAAATTCGTGCAAAAGTGTCATCAATGTCAAATTCACCGAGACCTGATCAAAGTTCCTCCAATAGAGCTACACGCAATGAGCTCACCTTGGCTGTTCGTGGCATAAGGAATGGACGTCATCGGACCCATCGATCCACTGGCATCCAACGGACATCATTTCATTCTAGTCGCCATCGACTATTTCACCAAATGGGTGGAAGCCATCTCTCATAAGTCAGTAACCAAAAGGGTCATGGCTGACTTTGTGAAGAACAACCTCATATGCCGCTTCGGTGTGCCAGAGTCTATCATTACGGAAAATGGAGCTAATCTGAACAGTCATCTGCGAACCATTGTAGATAACTCATCGGAACTCTACTGCCTATTGGCCACAGATGAATGGAGCCGTAGAGGCTTCCAACAAGAACACCAAAAGAATTATTCGAAAAAGGATTGACAACTACAAGAATTGCACGAGCAGTTGCTTTATGCTTTGTTGGGATATAGAACTACAACCTGGACATCTACCAGAGCAACTCCATACTTTCTTGCTTACTGTACTGAAGCGGTCATACCCGCAGAGGTAGAAGTTCCCTCGCTAAGAATCTTTCAACAAGCCGAGTTAGATGATGTGGAATGGGTTAGAAGTCGGTACGAGCAGTTAGCCATGATAGATGAAAAGGGAATGGTCGCAGTATGTCACGGACAGCTATACCGTCAAAGAATATCTCGCGCTTTTAACAAACGGGTCAGAGACCGACTCTTCCAAATAGGACAGATCGTGTTTAAACGAATCTTCCCATATTAAGATGAATACAAAGGAAAATTCACACCAAATTGGCAAGGACCATACATGGTCCGAAAAGTACTTTTCAGAGAAGTCGTAGTCCTAGCCGAGATGGATGGACAGGAGTGGCCCAAGGCCATCAATGCATATGCCCTCAAGAGATATTACATTTAGGACTTTCAACTGCTTTTAATCGCATTATTATATTTTATTTGTAACAGTACTTTTGCTTGTAATCGTACTTTTATAATAGAATAGGAAAACAACGACTCTATGTAATATGAACTACGCAATGACTTGACTTCCCCAAAGGGGGATACGAAGACAGCCCACATCGGACCCGGTCGCATTATTAGTAAAAATCAAAAACTCAATTACTTTATTTTGAACTACGTTCGACCTGATTCCGTCTGCGACAGGATACGTAGACGCTTTCCAGCTCGGTCGTCACGAAAGAAAAACCCAAGAAACCCTTAGGAAGCCTCAAAGACATGGAATTCGAAAGAAAGATGAAAAATCCAAATACAGGGAGCGACGCAAGAGTCAGCCAATATCAACCCGGAAACTGGGGCAAAATTTTTAAGGGACCTCAAAAATTCCTTTCAAAACCATCAACAGAAGAAGACGATCGGCACGGGCCGCACACTGGGGCAGAATTTTTTAGGGAACCTCAAAAATTTCTTCGTGTCAAGACGATGCAAGAGTCAAGCAACACAAGACCTGAAACTGGGGTAGAATTTTTTAGAAGGATCTCAAAAATTCTACTAATTTAGAAATTTAACATCAGAACTTCCCGAATGACCGGAGAACCTCGTTCGGAAACACATGTCATGACATTAAAATTAAAACAAGATTTTCAAAGAAAACGATACATATTTTATAACTTTGTCTTTAGATTTTTCAAACAATGTTTAGGATAAGTTTATTCTAAAAAACCATCTCTCAAAATACCGAGTCCAAGAAGAGCGGATTCAGGGAAGCAGTCAAGAGAAGGACAATGGGAGGAGAGACAATGCTAATCGGCCTCTTAGCAAACTAACCTATTTTTGTGGATGCAGGTTCCCCAATGTCATCAGCAAGACAGTTATATCATTAACTGTGTTCGCTCGTGATGAAAGGGAAAAACAGCTCAACTAAATATTGGGCCAAGAGAGCGACAAGACGAACGAAGGGAAAAGACATATCTGACCGAGAGGGTCACAAAGAATGAATGACAAAGACGTATTTGACCAAGAGGGTCATGACAAAGGACAAAAAGACATATCCGACTGAGAGGGTCAACAAACAAGCATAAAGACATATCCGACCAAGAAGGTCACAATGAATGAGCATAAAGACATATCCAACCAAGAAGGTCACAATGAATGAGCATAAAGACATATCTGACCAAGAAGGTCACAATGAATGAGCATAAGGACACATCCGACCAAGAGTGTCATGACAAATGACAAAAGGGCATATCCGACCACAAGGGTCACGGCTAACACTACAGACGAAAGAAAGATTATGCAGCCACAAGGGCCATATTTGTCATATGCACGCCAAGAGGGCCATTCATTCATATAAACAAGCATTGCCAAGAGGGCCATGTTGAAAGGGCCATTCATACAAACAGCATCGCCAAAAGGGATATTCATACAAGCAAGCATCACCGAGAGGGCCATTCATTCATACAAACAAGCACTGCCAAGAGGGCCACACCGAGAGAGCCATTCATTCATACAAACGAGCATCACCAAAAGGGTCATTCATACAAACAACATCGCCAAAAGGTTCATTCATACAAACATCATTCACCAAAAGGGTCATTCATACAAAAAACATCGCCAAAAGGGTCATTCATACAAACAACATTCACCAAAAGGGCCATTCATACAAACAACATTCACCAAAAGGGCCATTCATACAAACAACATTGCCAAGAGGGCCATTCATTCAAACGATTTTGCTAAAAGGGTCATTCATTCAAACATGTTTTTCCAAAAGAGCATTCATTCAAGAAAAGCAGGCCAACAGGGCCATTCATCAAAGAGATCATGCATAAATCACGTGGTACATCTGCAATGCTCTCAACATACGAAAACAGGTACAGAGCCAAGAAGAAGGAGCAGGCATACTGAACAGGATCCAGACCCTTGCGAAGCAAACGTGAAACGTTTTCTTACGCAGCCGGTCAAGATAGGGTGCCTATGAGAGTCAAGCTCTCTAGCCAAGTTTTGGAAGCTATCCGATCTCAGACTCAGCCACAGTTTTGTCTGCTTATTTTCCTTTATAAAAACCTGCAACCGGTTGGATACACACCGGGAAAATCCGAAGGCGTTCCCACATAAGGGATACCCTTTTCCCCAGCGAGTCGAACTACATGTGACCTGATTCCCAAAAATTAGGGATATGTAGGCGGGCTCAAAACTAAAGAGTCGGTCACATTCTAACAAACCATCCTGAGATATCTCAGTCACAATACTAAAAATCTCGAGATGCTCCTTTAAATCAATTAGAATTCTAGTTGAGTTGAACTACAAATGGCCTGAATTATCATATAGCCCGAGATATGTAGTAAACCCAGAGACCAGGGTCTGGCCATCACTTTGAAAAAATTTCATGAAAAAGAGACACTTTGAATTGGTCGGCCAAAATTTAGGATTGTCAAATTTCGTTGCCCGCATATGGCTTTGCCATCCTCGCACAATGAAGGGGCAGTTGTTGACACCTAATTTTTGACCTCTAATAAGTTGATTTAATTATTTAGAGTCCCTGAACCACAGACGAAGCAAAATATGCATTACATAAGTTAAACACGATTTTACAAAAAATTGTTCCGGTGACATTTTGCCATTACATTTGGCAAAACACCAACAAGAGTACAACCGTATCTCATTTCACATTTTTTTGCGTGTTTTTAAGGAATTCAAGAATATTCGTTTATTTTCTCAAAGTAGCAAAACAATTACACGTCATCTATTTTAAGCATCTACAATCAGTTACCAAATATTTTACCCCGTCAAAGTCGAGAAACTTGAATTGATTAAGTAAAACGATAAGTGCATTTTATTTTAGAAAGTAACCGTTTAAGTTAGAGTTCGTTTAAGTTTTGAAGCCCAATTTAGTTGTAATTAAAATAATTTGATTATGCTAAAACGAAAAGCTTTATTTTTAAAGTTATAGTATTGGAAAAATGGCCCGGAGTATGGTGTATATAAAACATATATACGTATGTACACATCTACGGTATACAAGACATATATATAGGAAAATACATTAAAACACGGGCTGCCCTTTTCTTTTTTTAAATCTGTCGGGTCCAGCCTAATAAGGTCGACTCGGCCCAACCCCTCACTAATATATAAAACCTTATGCACAGACTATACGCCCATTTTGGAATTTTGTTTCCTTTTAGCTAGGGTTTCAAAACCATAGCTGCGCTGCCTCTCGATTCCACACACTCTCTCTCTTCATCATCTCGGCCATTTTTTGCAATTTTTCAGAGGCGACAGGCCTCGTTCAGTCTTTGCAAGAGCCATATGGAGTAGCAATTAATGCTACATCCGTATGGCCACCTCTTTTCCACCATTTGGACGCCCAAACACGATATATCCATCTTCCTTTTCAATTTTTGATTTGTTTTATGGTCAAGGCCTGCAATTTCTTTATGGCTTTTGTTGTTTTGTGCTCGAGAATCCTTAATTCCTATTTGGTGGGTTCATACACTATTGAGATCGAACCCAGAGAGGTTCAAATCGAACCATCCGTGTTAATTTAAGTCATTTTTAACCGTAGAATTCGTTTTTTGAATATAGAATTTTCAGAAACTTGCATAGTCCCACATTGATGGACTGGGGTTTCTGGTCGATTTGGGGTCTTATAAATAGAACCCCATTTCATCACAAACACAGACCTACACATACGAATAGACCCATATTTTGAGCACTTAAAGCTTAAAATTAGGTTTTCAGTTCAAAATTTTGACTTAGCTTTCCAAGTTGAGTCTTTAGTTTCAAAATTTTAACTTCTTATTTTCATTTTGTGGCGGCTGAGTTCTTGGATTGGAAGCACTAAAGCTCCAAATTCAATCTCGACCCGGCTGCGCTACAAAAAGGTAATTACTTATCATTTTAGTGCTTTATTTAGGTTTTTGCTTAGTTTAGGTGTTTATCTCTTAGCTTAGCTCTGAGTTTGTTAGTTTTGTGTATTAGTATAGTTATTTGTTACTTAATTAAGTATTATGTGCTTAGTTTAAAGTGGTTTGATAATGTTATGCTTAATTTTTTCCCTGTTCAAGTAATTACTAAATAGTTTTTCCATCTGATTTGATATTATGTTATCAGCTTTGTGTTGACTTGTACTGTTGTTTCTCTTCAATGGCTTGGTTTAGTTAAGGATTTTGTAGTAACTGGTTCTAAAGGGGGTGATCATTTTAAATGAGAATGATATGGACTGATCAAGGTTTGTCTAAATTGATTTTCTAAAACTGGAGAGGGGAGTTTGAGTTTATCTTTGGTTTTTGATTATAGGAAGTGGTTTAAATGGATTTTTAAATAATAGTTTAAGGTAATAAGACCATGATATCATCTAATTTAGACTTGGACATATGATTTAGATCACATAGGCTTGCTTAACAGCCTTGAATAAGATGAATAGTAGCCTAAAGGTAAACTGGAATGGTTGTTTGTAATCATAATGTTCAAGTTCTTTGGTTAGGCTTATCCTCTTGAATATGTGATGTTAATAAGCTTACTTTGGACTTGCCTATGTCACCAGATTTTGTTTCTCCTAAATTTAGTCCATATATAAGTCTAAAAGGGAACTAGTGACACTGGTAGGGGAAGAGATGAACTTTAAAACTCAAATCTGATTTTTAGTTATGAAAACAAGTTTCTAAATGGTTTAGGTTAAACTATAAAGCAAACAGAAAGAATTCTAGTGATACTCTATTTGGTTTGAATTTTGACTTAGAACACTATAAACACTATAATCCCTCAGTCACTTTAAAATGGTCATAGTAATCAGAAATGAGATGGTTGCTTGATATAGATGCCATACTGTTTTCACTAAAAATTGGTCATTTAGTCTTAAAGGGGTTAAAGAGGTAAAAAATGGAAAGTATGATCTGCTATGAGTCTGTCTTTGTAAAAATTAGAAAATAAGGTAACATCTACATTGAATCAGATCTGTCTCTGTCAAAATTAACAGGATATTGTTGGTTAAGTTTAAGAGGTTAAAAATGGAGTTGCTATAAATGTTCAAATCTAGTTTTTCTACACTGTGTCCCCTTTAGTGCATTTACTTAATCCTGCCTGATCCTTTTCTGGACATGTTTCGACTATCACTATGAATTGCTCTGATTTGTCTATAGAGTTGCTAAAACATGTGGGAAGTGATGTCTCAAAAGGGAGAATGCATCATGTCTCTGTCTTGTCTTAATTCATTTAGGGAGTTAAACTCATCTTGGTGACTAAAAGTGTACAAGTCATGCCCCTTTTGTTGAAATTTGTAACTTAAGATTGCTTTGGCCTACATTTATAAGTAGAGGGTGAGTTGTGTTAGTGCTGTGATCATTTGAGGTAACCTGAAGCAAAGTATACGAGCCTTTGGGAGCTATCATGAATAAAAGAATGGAACAATTCCATAGATAGTAATTCTAGAGTAATTTGAACATGGATACCAACTGTCTCATTCTCTGATAGATGTTAGGATGATGGAATGAAAGGGAAAGAGTGTCATATGTGTAGATACATAAGTTATAGGCTACTTGGCAATGAGGAAGTCTTTTAAAAAGACACCTTGAGAGAAGATGGATAAAGAACCAAGTCTCACTTGGTTCACAATGTCTCCTTCCAAATAAAATGTTGTCATGGCATGCCTCATAAGCCCATGGGTGCAACTTACAAACCCATGCATTTGATTCTCTTTCCCAGTCATTGGATCAATGGATGGGTTAAAATGAGTTTGTCTTGCACAAAATTGATTGTTTTGGATTAAATATGAACTTTTTTTCCAGTTCAAGGTGAAGGCTAATTCACAAGAGGGGATAACCCTTTGAATTGCCTAATCTTTTCATATTTGTCCTCTAAACCTAGGAAAACTGACAGGATATGTTGGTCTTTTAATAGAGTATGCTAAAGTAAAATGTCATATAATAGTCTTATTCCTTTTCTAATGTTCTAACTTGTCGAATTACAAGCCCTCATCTTTAGTATTGCTTTGGGTGTGCTTTACTTGTTAAATGTGTATCATTTCTTTCTTCTTTGCACTGTCCAGAACCATAAGTAGTGTGCATGTTTTGATTTGCTTCTTCATGACTACTTTGAGAACTGATTGATCAATTAGTTGAGACTATGTTTGGACCTACTGTGAGCCGGTACAGGTTTAATGCTTGCTTGTTGAGGATAAATCTAGATTTTGCCTTAGGATTAGTTTAAGATCACATTGCTTAAAAATGGAGAGTTAACTAGGTGGTTAATAGAGTCAAAGGTTTAAAGGGTTATACCTAGAAAGGTCGGAGTTGATTTCAACCATCCTAAGTATGGTTCGACCAAAATAAAAAGTTAGGATTGCTTAGTAAAAATAGGCTTTAAGGGTTAGTTTAAGTTTAAAATAGCATACATAGTATTTCTTCATAAAAGAAGTAATCTTGATGGTGGTATACATGGTATATATACTGGATATACATATCAAGTGTATATCAAGTGATATACTATGTATATACATAGTTGCGCAGAATGAATAAGAGGTGTATATCAGTCACTTGAGGGATAGATGGTCTCTAATCCTCAACACTTAGTCAATTCGAGAATTAATAGAAGTTTGTGTTCGGCCCACCTAAGATTAATATAGAAAGTTCATTTGCACACTTAGAGTAAAATAAAGAGGACAAATGGGGATTGGGGTAGCCCATTAGGAAGCTTAAGTATTGGGCTGCCAGGCCCATTTCCTGGATATTGACTGTATGATGTGCTTATACATCAGCCCTCATATATGTATATATATGTTGTATAAATGCATATGATAAGTGCATAAAATAATGTCTAACCGGGTTTTCTTTCTCTTCCTTCTCCTCTCCACCTATTCCGCCATTCGGGTCATGTCAAAACCACTGTTAGGTTGAGGCCCAACATATATTCTTTCAACAAACAGTTTGTGGATGAGTTAAAGGGAAGCTAATATATATGAACGTGCATTGATGGCCCAACCATGGATAAAAATGGTTAACTAGGGGCTTGGTACGCCTCTAGCCTAACTTTTCTCTTTCATTTATTCAATTTTTATTTCAAAATGTCGTATTGTATTTCTACACTTATAAAAACTCACATTATAATTGGAATCTTATGGTTAGAACTAGTAGTCTTAGGACAAGGGTGCTTATGCCGTTTAGTAGACCTTAAGTCCCCAAACGATTTTCAAAAACCCGGATTAAATACAAAAATTTTGGGAACTCGAGAATAACAAAATGACTTTGCCAAATACAAGCCTTTAGCTGAAAAAATCAAGTGAATTTCAGAACTTTAAAGTGATGGATATTGTTTTGAACCACAAACCAGTTTTTTTTTTTCTTTCATCAAAGACAGAAGGGGTTTCGAATATATATATATATATATATATATATATATATATATATATATAGACGGACTAAAATCTGAAAAAAGGAAAAAAAATGCAGTTTTCTGGGCTGAAGCCCAATATAAACAGATGAGAATTTTGGCCAGGACCCAACCAGAAATACAAAATGATTTTTGAGCCAAGCCCAAATCGAAAAAAATACATTTTTTACAGAATCGGGATTTTTGGGCCTAAGCCCAACTTAAACAAAAAATCAATTTTATTTACACATATATATACGGATTGGAATAGGTTGAAATCAAACCATTTTATAAAACCGGACTTATTCAAATAAATGAAACCGCACTTGTAAATACGAGGTTCTAAAACGGGATGTTTTAGAGTAGTATATGACTTGACTGAGAATGGCGATGAAAGGACTATGCATGAACATAAAAGGGGATATGTATACTTATATATATATATATTTGCAAACCAAATAATTTGGCATTTTCCAAACAAGATATACTATCTTTATATATAAAAGGAAATTACTTTTATCCGTATATTATGAATCCGAACCTAAAGTACCCTCATATAAAGAGGATATATTCTTTTCTTTTCAAAAAAAAAAAAAGTCCCAAATGATAAGCCAAATGACAATCTTTTATAAAAGCGGGAAATTAAACACAATATAAACAGTTCATGCATAATTCATACATTAAAATTCGAAGGTCGACCGTATAGTACAGATCCTTAATACTAGGGTGCCTAACACCTTACCTAGGAGATCACCAGAACCCTTACCTAGAACTTTGGTTACAAAGGCTTTTTTCACGGCATTTGAACAAATCCTTTGAACCCGGTTTCCCTAATTTCCTAAAAATTAGATGACGACTCTTTTTCGAAAACAAAGTCTACAAGAGCACCAACTACCTCCTAGTAGCTTTCCGAGCGCTAAACCCGCCCGCAAAATGTGAAGCGTAACAAGGACCACCGTAAAGGTTTGGTGTGTTATAGCAAATCCGAGCAAAGGTTGGGGTGTATTTTAGACATTTTCCCCTTAAAAAAATTTTTTTTGAAATATTTCAAATAAAGTAATAACTTAACTCTATTTTTTTATTATTTATTTTCAAATGAAATTCATATCTAAATGCATAACCCCAAGTGAATAAGAAAAGTCGGAACCCTTAATTTTAGTTCTTTTTGGATCAAAGTTGGGAGTAAATTAGATTTTCACAAAGTTTGTAACATCTTTAGAAAAAACCTAGAGCCTTGAATATAACGATGCTTTGTGGCCCCTCTAAGTCATTCTAAACTGAACTTTTTTCACGGCATTTGAACAAATCCTTTGAACCCGGTTTCCCTAATTTCCTAAAAATTAGATGACGACTCTTTTTCGAAAACAAAGTCTACAAGAGCACCAACTACCTCCTAGTAGCTTTCCGAGCGCTAAACCCGCCCGCAAAATGTGAAGCGTAACAAGGACCACCGTAAAGGTTTGGTGTGTTATAGCAAATCCGAGCAAAGGTTGGGGTGTATTTTAGACATTTTCCCCTTAAAAATTTTTTTTTTGAAATATTTCAAATAAAGTAATAACTTAACTCTATTTTTTTATTATTTATTTTCAAATGAAATTCATATCTAAATGCATAACCCCAAGTGAATAAGAAAAGTCGGAACCCTTAATTTTAGTTCTTTTTGGATCAAAGTTGGGAGTAAATTAGATTTTCACAAAGTTTGTAACATCTTTAGAAAAAACCTAGAGCCTTGAATATAACGATGCTTTGTGGCCCCTCTAAGTCATTCTAAACTGAACTCGCCTTATTGCGGCTAAGATGAATGGCATCGACAACAACAAAGAGAACGCTGATGACGACGACGACGATGATGATGATGGAATTCAATTCCATGTTGTAAGTTCTTTCTTTTCATTAATCTTTCCTTTATTTGATGGTGTACTTTTCATTCATGTCTTAGTGCTTGAATCAACTATCTCTTGCTATCCACTTCCTTTAAAGATTCACACTTGAAAAGAACATTCTAGTTTTAGTTGTTGTATCTGATCTAATAGAAAATTCAACAGATAAGTCTTCTAAACTTAATTTTTTTTCTTAGATTCAAAAAGATTTTCTTACTTAGTATAAGTGACTAATTATCATTGAATAAATGAGATATAATCCAGCTTTCCCAATCTACAAACTGTTCTTTTTGAGTAGTTTCTATCGGTTTAAGTATTCACGTGTATTCACATTTGGTAAGATATATATTCTTAAACCATTTATATCTTAAGCAATAGCGAAAGTAGTATCATATATATTTAATGAACGGAAAAAGGGCCAAAAATGTCCCTGGACTATATCAAAAGGTCTAAAATATACCATTCATCCACCGAATTTGCTAAAAATAACCATTCGCTCAGCTTTTTGGCTCACTTTTTCCCTTAAGCTAACAGGTCATTTTGTATTTATAAATTTTCTTTAATAGTTTTTAATTTTTTTTTCACTTTTTCTCTTTAAAGTGACAATTGAGGCTTAGATCTGTCTTATGATTAGGTGTATGTTTTTTAATTATTATCTATTACGTTATTTTTTTCTTTTTTAAAAGTGACAATTGAGGCTCAGATATATCTTATGCTCAGGTATAATTTTTTTTTTAATTATTATTATTATTATTATTATTATTATTATTATTATTATTATTATTATTATTATTATGTTTCATATTCCTATTGGACGAAATTAAAACATTTTCCCTTTAATTAAATCTGCCCCTACTTAACATAATCAACCTTGTCATAAAAAATACGAATTATTGTATTTGTTCATAACAGATTATTTTGTTTGTTCACCACAAAAATCGCAAAAAAAATTATATTATTTGTTCAGTTTTTACTGTTTTATTCGTACTAAATTAATTTTATGAACCAATCGGCAACCTTTATTTTATTTTTTATCTTTTTTTGTGACAAATTAATTTTGTTTTTATTTTTATGGTGAACTAAAGTAATTTATATGTTTTATGAAAAAGTTGAGGTGAACAAATAAAATAATTTCTATGTTTTATGACAAATTGGGTATGTTGGGTTTTAATTTCATCCATTAGGAATATGACATGTAATAATAAATAATAATTTTAAAAAAGTTATACATGAGCATAAGACAGATCTAAGCCTCAATTGTCAGTTTATAAAGAAGGAGGGAAAAAAAACTAATTTAAAAATAAAAATAAAAAGAGGTCTTTTAGTTTAAGGGTAAAAGTGAGTCAATAAGGTGAGCAAAGAGGTGTTTTAACAAAATAGGTGGATAAAGGTATATTTAGACCTTTTGAGATAGTATAGGGTCATTTTTGGCCCTTTTTAAATTAATGAATGGGTTGAAGATATTTTTTAATTTAGGCTTGTCTTTGTGAAACTAATAAATGCATATGAAAGCATGTCTAAAATTATACTACATCATAAACAAGTGATAAAAAAAATTCAAGTTGTTTTAGGTTATGGTTCTTCGTATAGCATAAGAGAAACACTCACTTACTGTCTCTTGTGAAAATGTCTTACAGAATTATCATTTGAATTGGTTTGTATTTCAAACTTTAGGTAGGTTACCCCTGCATGTCTGAAGAAGGCATCAATATTTTCAGTATTGTGCACCATAAACAGGCAGGAAATATGAATTTTAACGACCATTTTTTAATGAAGGGACATGAATCCAATTGTTTGTAAATATACTTACAGCAACCGATTTTTTTTTCCGATCCTTAAAGTCAAACTTTAGCTCAAGATTAATGACGAGATAATACTCGTCCTTACAAAGTATAACAATAGATGTTAAAATTAATTAATCAATAAGAATTAGGCACTACTTTTTCCCTTCTTTTCTTTTAAAATCCTCAATTAATTTTTGGCAGAAATAGTGTTAAATTTTCATTTCTAAAATAATCAATAAGCTCCGTCTATATTTGCTTTGCTTAGCATACAGGGGTCAAAGTCTAGATAAGGGATGTGATAGATGGATCAAATGAATCTCCGAATAGGGCCGGAATAGCGGAATGGATACATAGGTTTCATACAACCGACCCCTTCTAGTTTAGGATTGAGTGTTGATTGATATTCTATGAATTATATGATTGCTTGGAGAGGACCATGGCCAAAAATTTCTCATCAGAAAAAGAAGGTGCAAACACTAATGTTTCTGCTACATACTTCTAATTTGTATTTTCCTCTAGCTATAGATCATCTATTTCGTGCTATGTGTGTGTATATATCCTCTTTGCGCAAAAAGTAACTTCATTCTAAGGACTTGTCAGAACTATAGGCGATAAGTAAAGATAACTGGCCATATTATATGTTATATTTGTTCTGGATTTTTAGTAATGATGTGAATTCTTTCTTTACTACGCACATGTCAGAATGACCCTAGTGAACTAGGGAAAGATGATCCAAGCATAAGGTCGATGACGCGATTCTAGAGATGGACTCAATCTGAAAAGAATCGGAACAAGGAGATGCAATGAAGCACCAGAGAAGTACATATTCAAGGACCACTTCGCCAACTGAAAACTTGGGTTACATAAATGCAGCAAAAAAAGAACTAGATCTAGAAGGCCAC
The DNA here is from genome assembly GCF_019175385.1 of Lycium barbarum. NCBI lineage: Eukaryota > Viridiplantae > Streptophyta > Magnoliopsida > Solanales > Solanaceae > Lycium > Lycium barbarum. The sequence continues at coordinate 98,592,918 of NC_083344.1, forward strand.
TTGAAAACTAGGGTTTCAAAGAAAAGACGTTGGAAACCTAATTTTTTGAATAAACCAAAGGAAGGATATGATCATGCTTGGTTAAGTGGAGAAAGGAGATCAAAAGGTTGTATTCTCTTAAAGGGTTGCGAGAAAGATACTAAACAAGGAGCTATAACCAAGAAGGAAGTCTCACAACCTACATTGGTTGCTTCAGAAGAATTTGTTGTCTTGGAGGCATTAGAAGAGAAACATGAAAAAGATGACAAGAAAAATGTAGTTGCCAGATATCGTGATAAAAGACGACGGTCATCATTTGAGGAATCATGAGCTGAGGTAAATCAATCAGTTAGCGTCAATTGGCTGAATTCGTTTAGGAAGTTGTTTATTTAAGTAAAGTATTTATTCTGCCCCTTAGTTATACATAAATTGAATTGTGTAGGCATTGGGCTCTGTCTTCTCAATCACCGAAAAAAGCAACTTTGCCAAAACCTCTGGAAAACAATGTAAAAGGAAGAATTCGCCATCACAAAAAGAGGTAAACATGAATTACATTATCTTTAATTAGAGTTGGCTTATTTAATGATATTAGACAACCTTCAATAAGTGATTACTAAAGTGAATTTTCTCGTTTTGAAAGTGATGTCGATTCAAGTATAATATTTAATTTCCCCTTAGTTTGGACTTATTATGTACATGAATTGAGCTCTGCAGACATACGTTTCTGACTCAAACACCAAAGAAAGCAACTTTCCCAAAACCTCTGAAGAACCACATAAAAGGAAGAGCTTGCCATCACACGAAGAGGTAACATCTGTTATCACTAATTAGAACAGGCTTAAAGTTAGTGATATTAGACAACCTTCAGTAAGTGATTACTAAAGTGAATGTACTCATTTTGGAATATTATGTGGATTCAAGTAAAGTATTTGTTATACCCCTTAGTTTTGTACTTATTATGTACATAAATTGAGTTTTGCAGGCATTGGGTTCAGTTTCAATCACCAAGAAAAGCTAACTTCCCCAAAACCTCTAAAAACAATGTAAAAGGAAGAACTCCCTATCACAAGAAGAGGTAAACATTTATTATTACTAATTAGAGCTAGCGTAAAGTTAATAACATTACACGTTCTTCAATAAGTGATAGTAAAAGTTACCCCTGCACCTCCGAAAATGTGCATCAATATTTTTAGTATTGTGGCACCATAAACATGCAGAAAATTTTAATTTTAATGACCATTTCTTAACGATGGGACATGAATCCAATTGTTTATAAATATACTTATAGCAACCGATTTTTTTTCCGATCATTAAAGTCAAATTTTAGCTCGACATTAATGACGGGATAATATCATGTCCTTAAAAATTATAGCAACCAATGTCAAAGTTAATTAATCAATAAAAAGTTAGGCGCTACTTGTTCTCTCCTTTTTCTTTTAATCATCCTCAATTAATTTTTGGACAAAATAGTGTTAATTTTCTTTACTAGAATAACTTCAATAGCTGCTTTTGTGTTCCTTCAAATCAAATTGGACGTTCTACTTCTGATTACAGTATGATAGAGCAACTTTACTTTGTAACTGACTTCATCGAGGGCGGCAGGCGATCCATCGGTGAGCATATGGGCAGGACAATGTGAAAAATGCTTCAAATGGAGGATGAACTCAACACAGTAAGAGTTTGAGGGAACCAAAAGTAGATTTATTGAAGAACTCTTTTACTACAGAGAAAAAAAAACTCAATGCTTTTTGCGAAGACCCGGTTCATATTGAGTATGATTCTTCTCAAACTTGAGCCATTGACAAACTCAATCAGCCTAAAACCGCTACTGAATTTAAGAGAGAATTGTACTGGAGGAAAGATTACGCTAAAATGGATGCTTATTATATCACTCCTTCAGGAAAAAGACTAAGATCTATTATAGAAGTGAGTACTTTTCTTCAACAAAATTTTGAGTATAGTGATCTATCAGTCTCAAATTCAGCTTTAAGAGCCCCAAAATTATGGATGATACTATACCCTCTAGTAGCACTAAATGAGTGCGTGGATGGAGCTGAAATCTTAGGTTTGTTTGCTCCGCAGATGCAATTTTTAGAGTCGTGATATGCTTAAATGTTCAACTTATTCGTCATGTGTTGTTATTTTCTATCTCTTTGGTATAAAATCTCTTATATAAGCAAAAATCATCTTTTGTTGGTAAGGGGGAAAGAATTTAAAAAATTTATGTCAAATCCAATTATTAGTACAAATACCCTTTTATTATTCGTACCATTTTCATTTCGTAATGTATAATTTGTTAAAATGAAATCTGGTCTTTTGTTTGTTTTGTCATGGACCTCTCAGAGACAATTTAATCAAGAGGGCCAATTACTTACGTTATATTTTAATCCGGGGGATACAATAATATCTATTTTTTGCATGTTATTTTTTTTTGTTGACGTAGTAGTATTTATCTCTTGTTCTATTTTGTTTTATTATGGGTGTATGCGGTGTGGAGGAAAACATTTTCCAGAAAATATTACTACGTCAAATTTCTCATGTTCGGTTGGTCAAATTTGAAAAACATTTCTCTTTAGGATAACAAATTTCTTAAACATGAGGAGAATGACTTTCCTAATAGAAATAGGGAAAACAAGTATCTCTAGTGACATTCCACATTGATTGTTTTCTCCCCACCCTCGAACTCACCCTCACCCCCTAAACCCACCCGCACCACCCACGAAACCCACCCCCACCCCATCCCCAACCACCCCACCCACCCCCTCCACCACCCCCCTCCACCCACCCACCCATCCCCATCACCCCACAATACCACCCACTCTCCTCCATAAAAACATACCCCCATCCCTCGACCACCCCACCCTTTTGTGAATGGTGATGTGTGGTGGGGTAGTGGTGTTATGGGGTGATAGGTAGGGGTAGGGTTGGGTGATGGGCAGTTGGTGTTGCGGCGTGGGGGTGTTGATGGGCTGGTGGGGATAGGTGGTGGTAGGGGTGAAGATGAGGTGGATTTAAGGGTGGGTGTTTTCCAAACAATAATTTTCTACTAACCGACACTATCAATATGGTAAGGGATGCTGAAGTAACTCTTACACATTGCTTAAGGGAAGCAAATCAAGTTGCTGACTTCTTTGCAAAATTGGCATCAGCTAGTGGAGTAGAATCCTTTTATGCCTCCTCACAACAACTTCCAAGAGAGGCTAAAGGTTTAGTTCAACTATACAAATAGCAACTCCCCTCTATGAGAAGAAGATATGAAAAAAGCAATTTTTTTGTTAGTTGAATATTGTAAATCTTAGTCAAAAAGGGCACCATGTAGGCTTGGCCCTTTATTTCTTTTTGAGAGCTTAACAGATTATGGAAGTAGAGGTTTAGTCCACGTCCCCCTCTAAATGTAAATTTTTGTGCATTAATAGATATGGTAGGGGTCAGCCTAACCCCCACATCAAGGACTCACAACCCTTGGTGATGGCTTAAAATAACAACAACAACAACAACAACAACAACAACAACAAGCCCAATATAATCCCACTATGTGGGGTCTGGGGAGGGTAGAGTGTACGCAGACCTAACCCCCACCTTGAAAGGTAGGGCGGCTGTTTCCGAAAGACCCTCGGCTCAAGAGAGGAGACAAAGAGAGGAAAAAACAAAAGGTTAGATATGATCAAGCGTATCGAAAACAATATGAAAGCAAGGAATAACAAAGCAAGAAAGTCATGGTAAAAGGAGAATTAACTGCTATAAATAACTATGAAAATGAAAACAATAAAAGTAAATAAGTCATTATAAACCAACAGATACCTTAAAATAAAAAATATATAAAAAGTAAGAAATTCACTTATTTTTCAAAAACATATTTTCTAAAAACATTTTCCTCCATGCCGAACCAAGAATTGTTGCACAAGAATATGAAGTCTAAGTCATTCCCATGATGCTTTAAAGGATGTGCCAAAGAGGTAGACGAGCGACTCGAAATGGCTGGTCTAGGAGCACTTGTTAAGTGACCGATAATAACTTTGATATTGTGTTGTTAAAACGGGAAACAAGTACAAAAAACTCAATCAATAGGTCTAAATTGAGCATGCCTCATCATACAGGTGGTACGCCTATTAGAGAGATTATCTATGAAATGGTAAGTAAATCACGAAATATCATTAAGAAATCTCTTTTTAGTAAAAAAAGGTTTCTTTGACTTGTTTATTTTAATTGTCTTGTATTTTCTAGGCTAATTTCAAGGTGCAATGTGAATCATCGCGTCCAAACATTGAAGTTGTAGAAAAGTATATTCATTTGTGGAAGGAGTGGTTTCAGCAAGTAATTGCACGGTTTTCCCTTCAAATGTACCGGCCTTTAATTTTTACCCTTCAAAATCGAACTTACGTCTAGCAGGGCATAAGTTCTTTAAAAGTGCTAGCATAACTTGTGAATATTATGATGAGTATCTTATGCCCCATTTGAAGGGCAAAAATTAAAGACGAGCACAAAATTGGTGAAAAGAGCAAATGGCCCGCGGTTTCAGCTCTATTGGATTTTCTAGGAACTACTTATAGAGGGGCTTACAAGTTATCACCACTAAAAGAATCCATCGTGAAACAATAATAACTCTGAATAACAAGAAGTCGAAAATTAAAATTTCAAGCACAGAAATTGGGTACTGCATTTAGAAGAAGAACGCAAACATTTTGAGAGGTGTGAACCTTTCTTCATCTCTCCATAGAAGTGGAGAGACATATCATTTGCCACGTTTCTTAATTCTTCCTTCGTTACAAATAGGAGGGAGAAAACAAGGATGCAAGAGACCACATGGAACAAAAACTAAACATGAAAAGTAAGGATTGCCATGATGTCTAATATTACATATGGCTAATTAAAAGTACTCAAGGGTGTCAGATGACCAAAGGCGGATGCGACCAATATTCATTGGATTCAAAGTACTTGCGATACGGGACACAGAATATACACGGGCAATATGCACGATTCCCTTCATACGGACTGGTCTTTAATTTTTTGTCCCTCAATTCGTTCACTTAAAAAAGTGATCAAAAATACCTCGAGGTTTTGGATTCGAATTCCAAAAGAGTCAAAAATAATAATAATTTCGCAAGACATAGGTTCCGGGGCGAAGTTACATAGAACCTATGCCGGAGGCGACAGACTTTGCCTTGTAAGGCAAACTTCTGCCGGAGGCTGCAGACTTTGCCTTAAGGTATAACTAAAAGTTTGCCGGAGATGGCAGACTTTGCCTTATAAGGCAGAAATTTAGTTATGCCTTAAGGCAAAGTCTGCCGCATAAGGCCGACTTTTTGCGAGAGCCTTGTCTTGCGATTTTTATTTTTTTCATTAAGCGAAAATTCGAACCAAAACCTCGAAGTACTTTCGGCCACCACTTTAAGCGAAGGGCAAAAATTAAAGACCAACAATTTGAGGGTCAAAAATTAAGGACCACCTCAAAAGGAGGACAATCCGCGCAAAAAAATGAATATACACACTTACATATGTGGATATTTGAAAAAAATACTCAAATTTCAATAAATATGAAATCTGAACCCACAATTTTGAAAATACAGCTGTGTGCAGTCAGTAGCGTCTCTAAAATAGATTTCAATAATGTTTCTAGAAAGGAGTAACTAAGCCAGAGTGCAGTCCACCTTCCAACCCGGTGACCCACCACGCCCAGAAAAAAGAAAACGAGTACTGAATATTCAAATAAGCAAGTAGGAGTAACGAAAAAGCAGAACCACCTACCGAAGAGAAACCAAGAACCACAAGCTGATAAGGAAATGAAGCCTGACTTGAAACAAAAAGACACTCATCTGGATTTCAAATGTGGGAGCCACGACTACGAACAAGAACAAGAACCATCTCCATGTAGGAGCAACATCAGAACCAGAACAAACTTAATGGACCTCTGTGGCTGAACTCAAGAGTATCTAACAACTTGCCATCTAAGAGGAAACTTAAGTCATCCTCCAGCAATCCTTGCCGAACTCAAGAGCAATTAGTGGTGTAATAACTTGCAGAAGGATTGTCGCTGTCCAAAATGCTTTCTCAAATTAATTATGTTTAAATGCACCAAACTAGCAAAGAGACCAAATCATGTACCCACAAAAGGCCATTTGAACACAGGCAGCCTGTCAAAAGGTTAACATCATTAATACTGTAAAGCTGCAAATTGGAACTGACTAAATGGAGGAATAATGCAATAGATTACCCGTTTTAACTCCCATTAACTGTTTAGAGATTCTAAGAGAACACAAAAGAAAACCACTTCTAATTCACCCTCGCTTCCCAATTTGACATGAACACGCTTATGTACCGCAGAAATTTTATCACCAGTACAGATTTTTGGCAATTCATCAGACCCATCTACCACCACAAAATTTCGGAGGTGCAATTGCGAACGCAAGAGACCATTAGGATTGCAGCAGCAAACAACAGTATTCTACTAGCCAAGCCAACAAAGCAAATAACCAGCAGCCATAGTAGCATTCAAAAGTGTGAGACCACATTCAAAATCGCAAATTAAGCACGCACTATTGATATTTTAGGGACATAGAAGAGTAGATTAAAGTGCCAGGTTTCATGAGTTCAAAAGATTGATCCACTTCTGCCCACACGTCAAGGAAACAAGATGCCATCGGACATGCTTCAAACCATCCGCACCCAGCTTGGTTGGGCCTAGCTCTTCAGCTGCAACCGACCGGATAAAACTTCAGTTATCACAATTAAATGATTCCATAAATATCAAAAGGTGAAAATCAGAAAGTCCAAAATACCTACTGCACCTTAATGCATTAACCAGCGCGAGAGCCAGAACCCCGACGATCGTATGGCCCTGAACGATCACGGTTATATCGTTCACCTCCCCCATGTCCACCATCATCCCTGCTGCTGCGGCTTCCAAAGCGATCTCCGTTTCTATCAGGTCCATAGTGGCCACTACCTCTAGAACCACCACCTCCGCCACCACCATACCTATCATATTTGCCGCCACCACCATACCTATCATCTCTGCTGCCGCTACCACCATACCTATCATTTCTGCCGCCGCCACCACCATACCTATCATCTCTGCCGCCATACCGACCACCCCGACCTCCTTCACTGGGGCATTCTCTAGCAAAGTGTCCAGGCTTGCCACACTTAAAGCACTCTCCGCCACCAGATCCCCGCCCACCTCCATATTCACGATTACTGCGATCGCGACCTCGATCTCGGTCACGGGGCCGATCACTATCATAATCTCTACCTGAACTTTGTTGAGGCTGGGCTTTGTCCACAGTAATAGGACGGCCATCCAAATCCATCCCATTCATCGCTTCAATGGCTTCTTCCATTGCTTTCTTTTCATCAAATGTAACAAAACCAAATCCTTTAGATCGGCCAGAGAACTTGTCAACTACAACCTGAACCAAACAGAAAAAGAGTCTAGACAGCAGTGGCATGGGGCATGTTTAAAATCTATATCCAGATAAAGTACGAGCAAGTGGGAAACAAGATAAGGAAAGAGGAAAGAGACAAAGAGGTCGTCACTTCAAGTGTTGCCATAGACTTAATGTCACAGACACCAAAATGTATTCCGCAATATTGGTCAGTAAAGTGCTCACGACATGTCTGTAGCATATCATTGTTTATTCTCACACGGATAGATGTTTGTGGCACCGGTGGTTTCATGCAGTGGCTGAAATTGCATCTTCCAAAATAAAATAAATTATTTCTTCCCTAACAATGCTCTGGAGTTCTGGCAACGACGACTGATCCTATAGGTTTGAGTATTTTGGTCGCACTAGTCTAGAAAAGTAATTGATGCTTTTCGAGAATTCCCAGACTGTATGTGGGATACACAGGTTTTATATTCAACGAGTGCAAAGCTACAGGTCTTATCACAAAGACTATGAGTTTCACTCATATAGATTTTTTGAGCGGGAAAAATAGACTAGCAGGCTCTTGCAACTCATATGTACATTTTTTTTTCTTAAATAAGTAGTTACTCACATTTAATAAGGGGGTTGAGCGTATATTTTCCTGCTCATTTTGCTTCTTAGCTCTCTTTAAAAAAAAAAAAGCCTCCTGCTATTCCACGGGGAGAAAACCTCATTTCTTTTTTATTTACCCTTAAGCATGAGAAGGGAGCACAGCACTACGTGTGGTGTAAATTAAAAAAAAAAAATAGTACATAACATGCTACAACAAACAATGTGCAGGAGCTCTTGAAAAAATGCTTTCATGATAAGAATGAAGCTAACTCGAAGCGGTTAAAAAAGAGTTTCTGTTTGTTTCAGCAAGAACAGGCATGGAGAAAGGAGATTGTACCAGTAAAATATCAAAGACACCACTTTCTCTTGAGGAGGAATTTAAAAGGAAAGAATGGACAAACCTAACAGTTTGCGCAACAGAAGGACAAGTTGGGTGTGCATAGGAGGAGGTGGTGGGCGGAAGAAGCCCAAAAAAATAGACAGTAATACAAACTGTAAATAATAACTAATCCTTACCTTTGCGTCAAGAAGATTGCCAAACTTCCTAAATGCGTATTTTAGCCCTCGATCTGATGTTGACCATGACAAGTTACCAATGAAACAGCGGTAATCATCATCCTCCCCCATTTTTTAAACAGCTTTTTCCTACTGAAAAGGAAAGACATGGGAGAAAGATAGAGGGGGAGAGAGGGGGTGAGGAAAATCAAGAATGAACCAAAGGCGGAACACAGCAAAGCAAAATTAACAGAATGTTGTTACAGCAGGTCCTGTTAACACAGGTTTTATCACGAGACCCATTGTCTATGCACTACAAACATTCAGGCTCAAATAGACAAATTAAAAAGTGCTCCAAGTAATCATCAATGATGAGGGTTCCTAATTACTGATCTATTGACCAACTTTGAAAACGTAGAGACTAGAAGGCAAAAGTATCATGCTTTGGTCTATTTAACAAGCATATAATCTATCCGCTTATCAAATATGTGCAACTGTGTGGACATACATATCATGTTACGTATGCTTTCATCAATGCTGTGACACTTTGTCTTGTTACAAAACTCTGAGTTTTGCATAAAGTAGCTTCTAGAAAATGAATAATTGAGTGCAGAATAATATGATCAAAAGTTGAAAACTACCATGAGCAAATAGAAAAAGGGCTGAAAGTAGGTGCAGCAAAGTTCAAACAAGAATGCACTCCTGTCTAATAAAATAATATTGTAGAACCTAATATCTATTAGACCGTAAAGCAGCTAATAAAGTCCTCCTTATTAACACAAAATATTCTAATCACGGGGCGAGGAAAGGGAGTTTCTTAAATGGATGGTTTAAAATGGGTTGTATAAATGGATGATTCAACCTATCACAAATTTGTTTGGGTTCAAGTGATGTTGTCAAAACGGATGAGGAGTGGATCACACACTCATAACCGACCTGTCCAACACAGAACACTTATCCATTTGCTTTTTTTTTTTTTTTTTCCTCTTTTCCAATTTTTTTAGCGTAGTGGGGGAGGGAGGGAGAGGCAAGGGCAACTTAAATAGATTATTGAGTTGCAAAAAAGGTTATTTATTAACAACAAAGTAAAAAATATTTCCAAGTTCAATATTATAAAATTATTTTGTTCTTTTTTTGTTTTTAGAGGGTAACAGTAAGTATATATTAGCAAAACAGTAGATGAGTTGTACTGAAACCGTATTTACAAGTGAGCAAAAGGAAAAAGGTGAATATATCAGACCAATCTTCTTCTTTTTTTTATGATAAGGGAACCCGCAGCCGCTATCCTTCGGGTGCGCACAAGGTAAACCCCGCTCCTGTGCAATAGCCCACAAACCACACAGGAGAGACAACCTGCACTAGGCAAGCTCTGTGCGACGAGCTCGACCCAGAAGGCAAATCCCTGCTGTTGTAGGCAGGGGGTTTCGAACCTGAGACCTCTACTAAGGAAGTCCCATGCTCAACCAACTGAGCCACCCTTGCGGGCTATATCAGACCAATCTTTTACCCTAACAAGAACCTAAAATGTCTAGGATAGAAATGATATCAACTGTAACAGTCTAGGAGCACCAGAAACAATTAAGTAGCACATAATTCAGTTTGAGCTGAGGTCTATTGGAAACAGTCTCTCTACCCCCCACAAAGGCAGCGGGGTAAGGTCTGCATATATCCTACCCTCCCCAGACACCACTTGTGTAATTACACTGGGTCTGTTGTTGCACATAATGTAGCCCAAGTTGAAACCAACTATTTGGGTGGGTTGATCTAGGTGAAACCCATATTAGTCTTCTAATTAACATCACACCCCCAACCCATTCAAAATTGGATGGAATTTGGAATTATTTTCAAATTTATGGTTCAAAATCAAAACCAATAATCGAATAGGAACATCTTTGTTTCACTTTAACAATTTATCTCGAATACTTAACAAAAAAATGCATTATCTTTTAATATGCGGGCAAATATTGAACAGACAAATACAGAAAAAAAAAATTGACGTTCTTCTAATCTGAAATATTAACAAACAAGAGATTCTAACTCAAGAAATTACACAATTTAGGGACAAAACCTAAGTAAATACTCAAATATATTGGCAAAAAGGATTGAAGATACAAGTGTTGGTGTGATTAAAGAGTTATAAAATTGATGGGTACCTTGACGAGTGAAGAGCCGCAAAGAGAAGGTTTAGGGTTTTCTCCAATACAATTAGGGTATTATTATTATTATTGAGATGGAGACAGTTGAATGTGATCGGACTTACGTGTGTTTGGTACGGAGGAAAATATGTTGAAAAATAAGTTAATTTTTATTTATTTTTTTCATATTCATTTGGGTAGTGAAAAATAAATAAATTTTTTACTTATTTTTTTATATTCGTTTAGTTGGTAGAAAATATTTTTAAAACTTTAAAAAAAATGGAGGGGGTGGTGGGGTGTCGGGAGGGGGGAGGTCTTTGGGGTGAAAAAATAAAAAAAGAAACTTTTAAAACTTTTTTAAGAAAAAGGAAAAACAATTGGGGGGGGGGGGGGGGGGGGAGGGCTGTGGTGGTGTAGAAACCCTAGAAGATGGGGGGTACGGGGTAGGTTGCGGGATGGGGGTGGGTGGTGCATGGGTTGCGGGAGTGGTTGGGGTTTGGTGGTTGGGGAGTGGGTAGTGCATGGGTTGGGATTTGGTAGTTAGGGGTTGGGTGGTTGGTGAAATGTCACTTGTGGACTTGTTTTCCCTACTTTGATTAGGGAAGTCATTTTCGCCATTTTTAAGAAACTTGTTTTTCCTAAAGAAAATGTTTTTCAAAATTTTTGACCAAACGATTATGAAAAAATTAGAAAACATTTTCCAAACAATGGTTTCCTCCATACCGAACACACCCTTAGTTCAAATGGTTTTTCTTTAATTTTTGAAACTCTTCCAAAATTATACAATGACACACAAATATTTAGTCTATTTGATCAAGCTTCTAAAATCAACTTATTTTAAAAAGTGTTTTTCAAAAAAGTTATTTTGGCAAAAAAAGTTATCTTTGGTCAATTAATTTAAAAAGCATTTTTGAGCAGCAATTAGTATTTACCCAAGCTTATAAAAAGCGCTTCTAAAGTGTATTTTCTCAAAAGTGTTTTTAGGCAGAAGATATTTTTTTAGCTTTTAAAAAATAGCTTTTTTTTGTAATTAAGATATTTTATTTACCAAGGGAAAATATGTACAATCAGAACAAAACCCCACAATTGGGCATGATCCCAACTCTGCCAAAGTCTAGTATTTCCTTCCCAGTTTCTTAACTCCTCTCCTATGCATGTGATCAGTCTACTTCTTCCTACTTTCTCCTATGGATAGTAATTCAAATCTTTAGCACCCCAGCCAACTTCGGAAATATAGCACCCCTGCAATGCATTTCTCATACTATGAGCTTGCAAATAACCTCGACATGTCTCTAGTCATTTTGAAATATCCTATTGTTCCTTCCATTTTGAGATATCCTATTGTTTCTTTACTGCCAGATGAAATATATGTTATAGGCCAACATCACTCTATAAACTTGAGCTTTATCATTCTTCCCATTTGCATGTTGTATTGCCCAATTTTGTTCTTCAGTCCACTTTAGAGCTTGTCGTTGCACCCTTGCCACTTTAACAACTTAGTCCAGATAGTTCTGGAATAAGGGCGGTGAAAAAATAAATGCTCCACCTCCTCATCCACTGCTCCACACAACCCACATGCTTTGTTATTTATCATTCCCCATTTTGCCAATCTAACTCTTGTGTACAACTTGTTGTGAGCGACTATCCTAAGAGTGAAAATCCATTTTGGATGACCAAGATTGTTACACACTAGCCTCCTCCAAGAAACCTTAGCGAAAGTTCCTCTGAGCTACTAATAGATCTTCTTAATTGAGTATTGGTCCATAGCTAAAACAACTTGATATGAACAGCCAGCTACACTAAAGTACTCTCTTGCCTTCGGTGTCTTTTTGATGATCCAGGATGCAGTCTTTGCATGGACCTCCCATATTGGATTATGCTTTATATAATAAATGTGGATCCATTGAATCCACAATTTATCCTTCTTGTGGCAAATATTCCATAGATGCCTGCTTATTACGGCCTTGTTCCACAGCCCGATGTCCACTAGATTCAGGCCACCTACTGTCTGTGGTGTGCATATTTTGTGCCATGCCAGAGGAGCCTTTTTTGTATTCTCAACTTGCCCAGTCCACAGGAACTTCCTCCACACAGCCTTAATCATCTTAATAATCTTCTTAGGTAGCACAAAGATTTGTGCCCAAAAGGTCTGTATGGAAAACAACACACTTTTTATCAACTGTAATCTACCAGCATATGATAAACTTTTAGTTATCCAGGATGTCACCCTTCCTACCATTTGCTCCCAAAGAGGATTACATTGTGTAATAGTTATTCTTTTGGTACTTCGAGGAACTCCTAGATACCTCACTGGTAGTTCTCCCTTTTTAAACCCCAAATGATCCAGTATTTGTTGTTGCACCATATCGTTTACTCTACATAAGAACACAGAGCTTTTGTTCTTGTTCACCATTAGTCCAGAAGCTAGGGAGAATTGTTGAAAGCATTCGTATAGAATTTGGATTGAACCCCAAGTCACCTCTACAGAATAACAATAGGTCATCTGCAAACCTAGCTGCACAATATGTAACTTCTCACACTTTAGATGGTAGTTGAAGTCTGGGAGATGTTTAAATTTCTTCAAGCTTCTGGTCAAATACTCCATTGCCAAAACAAATAGGAACGGAGACAGGGGATCTCCTTGTCTAAGGCCTTTTCTAGCTGCAAATGGTTCTGTTGGACATCTATTAATTAAGATCGAATAGGTGACACTTTGGATACATGTCATTATCCAACTTACAAATTGCCCGGGAAAAGCTAGTCCATATAGAATTTGTTCAAGATATATCCATTTCAAAGAGTCATAAGCTTTCTGCATGTCAAGCTTGAGCATGCATCTTGGTGACACCCCTTTTCTCCCGTATCCCTTAACCAACTCGTAGCTAAGTATTATATTGTCTGTGATCACTCTACCGGGTACAAAAGCTGATTGCCCTTTATCAACCAAACTATCCATGACAACCTGTAATCTCTTGGTAAGAACTTTGGATATAATCTTGTAGAGAGTGGTACAACAAGAGATGGTCTATATTCTTTCACTGATGAAGGGTGATTGACCTTTGGTATCAAAGTGACTTGAGTGCAATTAACTGGTGATACATTTGACTGGTAGTAAAGAACTTGAGAACTGCATCAGTGATTTCCTCTCCTATTATGGACCAAGTTTGCTTGAAGAAATAAGCATTTAGTCCATCACACCCGGAGCCTTCAAATCATTTATATCTTTCAAAGCCTCGTAAACTTCCTATCTAGTAACTGGTCTGATAAGTGTTTGTTGCTACTTCTTTGTCAAAACAGGTCTTTCTCTTATTATATTGGGATTAATTGCTGGTAGTCTAGTATTGTTTGATCCCAATAGTGTTTTATAGAACCCCAAGTATCTCACTTTGTACTTCTGAATCAGTTTGTAAGATGCAACCTTGAGCATTACCGAGGTTCCTTATGTGGTTCAAGGACTGTTTATTCTTCATATTGGCAAAAAAATAGGCAGTATTAGAATCGCCCAACCTCAACCACTGTATTCTTGATTTTTGCCTATATACACTTTCCTCAATTTTACTCCACTTCTCTAGTTGTATTTTTAGCTCTTTTTCATCTGCAATAAGTTGTGGTGTTGGTATGCTATTCCCCATCTGGACTTGAACTTGTTTCAGCTGACTTCTGATAGTGTTTAGTTTTTCCTCCACTCCTCTAAACTGTGTAGTATTTAAAGTCTTCAAATGATACTTCACAACCTTTAGCTTATTCCATGTTGTTCTCAAGTTCACATGTGAGTCAGTATGTTTCCAACGGCCTGCAACGAGAGGCATGAACTGAGGGCTTTCCACTAGGCAGTTGAGGAATTTAAAAGATCTCTCTCTATTTTGTGATAACTGCTGGAACCTGATCCATAAAGGAGAATGATCAAAAAAGTTTGGCTCCATAATCAGCACTCGTTCTGAGGTCATCTGTGTTATCCATGTAGAATTGACAATGGCCCTATCAATCCTGCTATAAACATGGTTATTAGTCCATGTATAAGACCTTCCTACATAGTGTAGATCTGTTAATCCACAATCATCAAGGCAATCTTGAAAATCCCTAGTTTCCACATCCTTGAATGGAGTGCCTTTTTGTCTATCTTCTAAATTCAATACAACATTATAATCACCCATTTCCAACCAAGAGCCTTAGGTTATTTAATTCAGACTTCTTAGCTTACTCCATAAACTCCTTCTATCTTAGATTGTATGCAACCCATATATAGCAGTAAAGTGAAAAACTTGTTGTAGATTATAGATTCTAATCATACAATGTATATATTGACAGCCTGATTCCATCAACTTAAAGTCAATAAGGCTGGGATTCCAGACAACCCATATCCTTCCTTTATTAGTGGCACTCATATTTGAGCACCATGACCAACCTGGCACAATAAATTTGAGTGCCTTGGATGCCTTCATATCATTCATTCTATGCTCCATAATACCTATCAAAGCAATTTTATTCACCTTTAGAAACACCTGTAACTCCCTTTTCTTATGGGCTTGGTTCAACCCTCTAACATTCCAAGTGACAATCATTGGGACAGTATGTGGAAATTATTATCGCCTCCTTCGTTCTCCTTACTACATTGACCTCTTTCTTTACTTGTCAATCCTGAGATGGTGATATCTTTACTGCTCAACGGATCATATCCATTTTTAGTATTGACATTGTTCTCATCACCCATTACACCTTTTGCTGGCTTGGCTGCAGATTTCCCTATTACAACAGTCTACTTATCAGGACATTGTGTTGGGGCAGTTGTGTTTCTTGTTATGGATACATCAGCTATAATATTTATGGGAGCAATTACAATCTTCATGCTTGGTGCAGCCTGTTGGACTTGTTGCTCTGAACTAGTTCCCTCTCCGGTGTTCTTCCCATTCTCCTGCCATTTCTTCACCATCTTAGGAGGTCTTGCTCTAGCCGGTTGGGGCGGTTCTCTTTGGGTGGTTACTTTTAAACAATTATGTCCTATTTCTATACATTTACCACAATACTCTGGTAGCCAGTCATACACAACTTGTTGCTCAAACATCTTCCCCTTTAGATCAACCACCTTTACAACCTTCGGCAGAGGTCTTGTTATATCCATTTCCACCAGTATCCTAGCATAGGATATCTGAGCTACATTAGTGGTACAGTCAGCTGCATGCACCGTATTTCCTAGGATGCTCCCAATTTTACTCAGTTTTTGCATACTCCAACAATTCAATGGTAATTTAGGAAGTTTTACCCATAATGAACAATAGTGTTGACTTCATCATTCACCTGGAAATCAAGTGTCCATTTCTTTATGATTGCTGGTCTGTTGTTGATGGTGTGAGGTCCAGATAACATGACCTCATCTCTCTCCTCGACCTTCTTAAAGAGAATAACAAAGTAATCATCCTAGTGGTAAAAAAATTCAGGCTTACTCGCGAAATTCCATTGGGATCTAAAGAACCTCTCTAGGGAACCAATAGATGGTGAGTCCCTAATCAGGTAGAGAATCATAGTTGCTTCCCATTTCTGGTTCTCCCTATCAATTTCCTCCTAATCAAGTTGCACAATTTTCTCTCCTTCTTGAATGATTGGTGCTATGAAATGGAGATTCATACCTTTCGAGGCCAGTTTTCCCCTGTTACCACATTTGCCCAGGTTTGTGCATCATTCTCAGTTAGTGGTAATTCGATTCTTCTCTGTACCCCTGGGATGGTCGCAGAGCTCTTTGTCACGCCCCAACTAGGGGCATCGTGCGGGCACCTATCCATTTCTACCTCGGTAGGCGAACCCTTTCCTAAATCATTCATTCAACCACAATAAAATTAATCAAGGCAAACAAATATAAGTCTCAAACATAGATAATAATAAAGCTAGTGAATAAGTGCAGAAATAATACATCAATCCCAGGAATCTGTCCAAGGCCGTACAAGAGCCACTACTACAAATACTATATGTCTTAATACGAATACATGTTTGAAAATGGAAAATTGTCTCAGAATATCAAATTAAACAAGTAACTAAGAAGAGGCATTCGAGCAACGAATCTATCCAATGCTCACCCTGGAATACTCGTTCAAAGGCCTTGGGACTCAGTCACGGGGCGCAGAAGTCGATCCGGTCTCAAACTCTACACTAAAAAAGAATACAGCAAGGTAGAATCAGTACACAACACGTACTGAGTAGGCATCATAGGCCAACAACAGTTAGAAGGTCATATATATAAGAAAGAGACTGCAAAAGTAGGCATGCTCACAATCAGAATGAACTACAAACAATCTAAATACCGAATCCAGTACCAATCTACCAAGTCTAGTCAATCACCTCAAGGTTACTATAATCCGGATCCACATCTCAAGAATTATCATCAAGTACAAGTATCACCAAGAATCAATCAACAAGTCCCAACAATACCAATAATAAGAATGAGATGAATGCAATGCATATGCAATGATACACACACACTTCTGGCGGAATATCTCGTCGACTCGACAGTCATGATCCATGGGGGACCACTAAGTCCATGTACCTGCTGCAGAACGCACAACACGATCCAATAGTCAGTTCGCGGAACATGCAACTCGATCCCAGTTAGTGTTGCGGTACGTGCAACCCGATCCCAGTTAGTGTTGCGGCGCGCAACCCGATACCAACATATATATGTGAATGAGTGAATGCATGATAACAATGCCAACAACAATATATCATCAAAAGTGCCACACATGGACACAAATCTCACTCACAATAACAATGTCATAATCCTTACTTCCTTTCCAACAACCTCATTCATGATAAATATGCTTTCCGACACACAAGTAATCACTAAGCATCAACTCTCTAAAATCAATCATGTGGCAGCGAGCCAATAACTCACAATAAGCAACAACACAATGGAACACAATAAGGCAATAAGCCATAAATCACAACAATACCAACCTAAGTCTTTCATCCCAACTTCATACCCGAAGGTTTACATGCTTTCTCCAACAATCACTAACTATACATATAATCCGCTAACCGAAGTCTAACCGAAAGATAAGCCGTAACCTACAAATCCGAACAGGAGGTTCGAATCGTCACACCTTGGCCTTGCCATTCCGTGACGCCTCCAAGTACTCAAAGTCTAATTATAATCGAATTCTATATTAAAAACTATGAATAAGGACACCTATATTGCTATGCTTCTAGCTAGGTCAAATTCTAACCCAAGGAAGTTGGGGAAACGGGCCCACAACGGTAAAATGAGAAATCAAAAAATGGAACATGCAATTCAAGCTCTAGGTGATAAAACCCACTAATCATTTGCTAAAACAACTCAAGATTAAGCCTAATTAGGATTTAAAGCAAAACCCCCAAATTTGGGTATGAACCTTAATTCTCCAATCCTCAAATTAACCATTAATAATGGAATAAATAAGCTTAACAACAAGAAATTCATCAAACTCTATGGTTATTCTAGTCAATTTCACCACCAATTTCTATTTTAGAAGTCTAAACCCATTTTAAGAATTATAACACAAGACTCATATTCTCTATGTAGATTCTAGTGATTCTAAGCATGGAATACGAATCTAAGAGGGCAAATGATAAAGGCTGGGGTCATATATCTTACCTCTAAGAAGAATCAGTCCACAATAGCTCTATTCCCCCAAATAGTGCTTAGAAGAGTGATGAGAAGAAGTGATAGGGTTTAAGGGACTTAGCTTGAGAAAAGAGAAATAATTCTACCCGACTACGGCTGTAGCGGTCAAGGAGCCACTACAGCGCACGCGTTGTGGCGCATAGCTGGATCGCCATGGCGGCCTTCACTAAAAATCAACATGTCGCTATAGCGGTAAGAGACCCGCTACAACGGCTAGTCACCGATACTCTCCAGTCCGCTATAGCCGTCCCCTAGGCGCTATAGCATGACCGCTACAACGGTTATGGTACCGCTGCAGCACTTACACCAGAACTAGAATATTCTAGTTTTGACCAATCTCATCTCGAAATTCGACTATCACCTGAGGCCCCACAGATACCGAACAAACATGCACACACATATAAAAACGCGCTATGAATTCACCTGTGGCCTCAAATTTCCCAACGGAGATCTATTTGACCAAGTCAACCCCCAATGGCCTAAAGCCAAGTTCCCAACTCAAGTTTTAAAATGCTCTCAATTGCATTTCTAATCAAACCAAACATACTACCAAGTCATAAATGACTATTCGGACCTTCAGGAATCGACGAAATTTCGAAAAAGGTCCGTTTACTCAAAAGTCAACTTTGGGTCAAATGGATTCCACTTTGAGGCTCAAACCTATAAAGGTTACTCTAAAACTTGCTCGAAGATCTAGGGAAGTGTCAATAGGGGTAAAAAGTTCATTAGCACTATAACGACCAATCAAGTCGTTACACTCTTGCCCTGAGAATCAAAAATTTTTCCTAGTTTTGTCGTCTTAACCCCAGAAGCAGAGGTGTGTGTCACATGCGCCTTTTGTTTCTGTAGTTCAGCTAGGATTTGTGTTAGTGTTCCATTGAATTTTTGCTTAGATTCTAGAGATTGTACCATCGTAGTCCCCTTGCTCCCATTTGAAACAGACCGCAGTTCTATTTGGCCGTCAGTTATCTTTAATTTCTCCATTGGTTGGACTGGTAGATCCTTGGTACTAGCTTTTGGAGTAACTAGTCCATCTCTATAAGCTCCTCCCTCAGGCGAGGTAACTTTTCCAAAATTTTGTTTGTGTTCCTCACCTAGGACGAAATTTGCAAGTGAAATCGTCGTGGTTCCTTTCTGCGCATCTTTTCTAAGTCTTCCCCTCGCCATATCAGCTGGTGGAGCATGTTAGTACACCCTATCGTGCGTCGAGAGCTAGTCTAGAAAAAATAGTTTTTACTACTCCCCAAAAGCACTTATTTTCTCTCAAAAGCTTGGCTAAACACCTCACTTTTTGAAAATAAGCATTTTTGTGGAAAAATAAGCTTGGCCAAACAGGCTAAATAACCCCTCGTTCCAATTTATGTTATACAGTTTGAATTTCCAGGGTTAAACTTTTTTATTTTAACTGTAAGTTCTGACATAAAATTTTTTAAGATAATTTATATTGCAAATTGAAAGAATATAAGACAATATAAAACAAGATATATAGACAAGAGATATGGGAGAGAACACCATAATTATTTATTTCTCTGTGTTCATAAAAGGATGAGAAACATCTCTTTTATAGGATATGAAACCACCGAATGTTACATCTCTTTATGAGAGTATTAATAAGATATGTTAGATAATTATTAATAACATATATGTATATCTAAATGACATCCACTTCAATTAACGAATATAATGAATTCATAACACTTCCCTGGATGTCTATTTGAGAGATAGTGTGCCTCATTAAAACTTTACTAGGAAAAACCCAGTGAAAAAAAATCCTTGGTGAAGGAAAAAAAGTACACGCATCTTGTAATACACATTGAGTGTTGCCTCGTTAAAAACCTTACAAGGAAAACCCAATTGGGACAAAATCCTGGTTAAGGGAAAAAGAGTATAGTGCGTATTTGCTCCCCTTGATAGAAACTTCACTTGATATCTCGAACACGACGCATACCAATCTTGTATCTTAGCTTCTCAAAGGTTGATTTTGGTAATGCTTTAGTGAACATATCTATAAGATTATCGCTCGACCGGATCTGTTGAGCATCTATCTCACTATTCTATTGAAGATCATCTCTAAAAAAGAATTTTGGTGAAATGTGCTTTGTTCTGTCTCCTTTGATGTATCCTCCCTACAATTGAGCTATGCAAGAAGCATTATCTTCACACAATATTGTTGGAATCTTCGGTTGCAATAAAAGACCACATAACTGTAAAATATATTAAGTCATTGATCTCAACCATACACACTCTTGGCTTGCTTCATGAATGGCTACAATCTCAGCATGATTTGATGATGTAGCTCATAGAGTTTGTTTCGTTGAATGTCATGATATAGTTGTATCCCCATAAGTAAATAGATATCCTGTTTAAGACCAGGCTTTATGTGCATCAGACAAATAACCGGCATCTGCATAACCAATCATCTCTGATTTGGATTCATTAGAATAAATAATCTCATATCAATGGTTCCTCTGAGGTATTTGAAAATATGCTTAACACCATTCCAGTGTCTTTTTGTTGAGGAGGAAATGAACCTTGCTAATAAGATTACTGCAAAAGCTATATCAGGTCGAGTATTATTAGAAAGATACATTAGTGCCCCAATCGCACTAAGATACGGAGTTTCATCTCCGAGGAGCTTTTCGTCATCTTCTTGAGGCCAGAATGGATCTTTATTTATATCAAGTGATCTTACAACCATCGGGGTGCTCAATGGATGTTCTATATCCATGTGAAATCGTTTTAATATCTTTTCAGTGTATGTAGACTGATGGACAAATATTCCATTCTTTAAATGCTCAATCTGCAGGCCAAGATAAAATTTTGTCTTCTCAAGATATTTCATTTCAAACTCTTTCTTCAAGTATTCTACTACCTTTGAAAGTTCTCTAGGAGTTCCAATGATATTCAAATTATCAACATAGACGGCTATTATAGCAAATTCAGTTTCTGACCTTCTTACAAAAACACAAGGGCAAATAGGATCATTTTTATACCTTTCCTTTTGCAAATACTTGCTAAGATGATTGTACAATATTCGCCCTGATTGTTTCAATCCGTAGAAGGACTTCTGAAGCTTTATTGAGCAAGTTTCTCGAGAGCCTTTGTATACTTCAAGCAATTTGAATCCTTCAGGAATCTTCATAAAAATTTCATTGTCTATTGAGCCATATAAATAGGCTGTGACAACATCCATTAGGCGCATATCAAGTTTTTAATTTATTGCCATGTCACGCCCCGAACTATAGCCTAGGCATAACACGGCACTCGGTGCCTGATTGTGACCGAGCGAACCACATGGCTTGCTGAATTAACATGGGGCATGAACTGAATACGGAAAGTAATTCTAAAACATGGATAGTCTGAATAACATGAGTTATCTAATACTAATGAAAATACTGTTTAAACATGATGCGGAAATAATCTAAAAATATAATAAATGCTGAGCCAATATTGGTTATACGACTCTGAACATCTGACATGATATAACTAACTAGTCTATGAAACCTCTGTATGAGTCTGACTGCTAAACTATTTACCGGGACAAGGCCCCCGACATACCTTAACTGCAAAATTAACATGAAATATAAATACTGACTAAACCCCGAATGAGATGGGGCTCACCAACTAAAAAGGAAAAATGGGCCTATTTCAAAGGAGACCAGTAATTAATCCCTTTCATATCATTTGACCTAGTTCCAGGAGTCCATCTATCGCGTATAGACTTTAAGGGCGTGGTGGCCTAACCATCGAGGTGAAGTCGGGACCTAAAAGATCGAATGGAACAATATATAGACAAGTAAATCCCTTATGGGCTCCAAGGTATTGCTTTAATTATTAAGAGTTAAGGGATTTATCATTCAAAGGGAAGTAGACTACTCAAGAATTTTCTATTTTATTTGTTGGAATTCAATTTTAATAAAGAATTAATAGAAGACGGAATCACTGAAATCTTGTTTCGTCTTCACTGGGAACTTGAGTAAGGAGTAGACCTTTTTATTTTGAGATTTTCTAGAGTTTGAAAATGAGAACACTTTTCCTTATTTGGTGTACGTACTTGAGCCGGATGAAAGGAAACTTTCACGTCCTTCATTACGAGCTTTTACACATGCTTCTAGAGCTACTCGGTTAGCTACGGCACCTGGCGCATTACCCCAAGGATGTCCTAAAGTTCCTCCACCGAACTGTAGTACGGAATCATACCCAAAGATCTCGGTCAGAGCAGGCATATGCCAAACGTGAATACCTCCTAAAGCCACGGGTAGAACACCTGGTAAAGAGACCCAATCTTGAAATCCAAAGAGGGTTTTCCTGTACGTTCATCACAAAATATTTCTAGATCCCAATACACCCAATGCAGATAGCTTCCAAAAAGCATAAGCCACAAAACACAATATGTGCTCCAGCTACACCTTCATAACTCCAAATACCCGAATTCGTTACACCCAAAAATACTTTTTTGAAAATCACTTTTGAGAAAAATACAATTAGAAGCACTTTTTAAAAATTTAGTCAAATACTAATTGCTGCTCAAAAGTGTCTTTTAAATTAATTGGCCAAACACAAATTATTTTTCGCTAAAATTACTTTTTTTTTTTAACTAAACTGCAGGCCCCCAGGCAAATAAATAGGGACGTCAGTACATTTGAATTATACTGGTATGTAAAGCAACTGAATAAAATAAGCATGGCACATGGAAATAATAGAACTGAATTGAAACTGTATCTGTAAGCTAAACATGAACATGAGTATCATTTGACATGAGTGTGTGTGTGTGTATATATATATATATATATATATGAGTAAAAGCATTTTTAGTTAAGAGAGCATTAATATAACCGACAATATGAATCACCACGTAGGTACGTGGAGTCTGGTACTTGGCTCAACCAGCAGAGCAATCTCATACCTTGCCAAAGGTATGAGACATAAACATGACATAAAAAGATTCAATCAATAAAACATGAAGGAGTCGTCCTAACTGGGTGGAGCTATCCTTATCCTACGGTGGCAAGCGTAGTTTCAGGCTATCTGAGCCTTCTCGATAATCTGTGCAACTCCCAAAAACATGAACATGAAAATAGGTGGCATATGAGCCTATGGTTTTCTTAAATACAATTTGTAGACATGAATTGTAAGTATAATTTAACATGAATATATAATTACATAATATACTTGTATCAAAACATGGAGACATGTAGGATTTTCATGAAAATAAGCATAATGGTTCATATCTTGAATTTAAGAACCCATGGAATGCAAATTATGGGTTTTCATGCATTATGGACAGATTCTTAATAACCAAAATGGAATACCAAGAACACAATAACGAATTATTAATACAAACATGGTGTATCATGGTACATGTGCTTAGGATTATCATGAACATGTCTAGAACCCTAGTTTTTTATAAGCTTTCGTATAATCATGGAAGAACGTGGTGTGGAAAGAACAACGATATTCCCACACGTAGATAGGAACCCTACATGCCTTAATTACTCCAAAAACTTGAGAAAAGTTTGAATCTTTGAAGCAGAATTTCAAAATCTTGAACCTTGAGATGGGTTTTCTTGAAAACCCTAGGTTGTTAACATAGATTTAGCTTAGAATTCATGTATAATCATTAAAATTCACCTGGGAATACATAGGAGGGACTTACCTTGATGTATAAGGATAAGAAGAAGAGAGAATGGTCGTTCTAGGGCTCGGGGATATGAAGAATAAAGTGAAAAGGCCTTAAAACAAAGTTTTAAAGTTATTATCGGATCTGTTTTACGCTCATGTTGCAGGCTATGCGTCCACCAAACACAATATGTAGGGACCTGGTTGTTTACCAGTTCCCTTTCGCAAAGTAGTAAGTACAGAAGGCGAGATTTTAGCATGAAAAACTCCTTGCTCAAGGGATTAAAAATCACGACCTATCCTAGTAGGATTTCACTTCACTAACCGAGCAACTTCAGATTACAACCTATTGTAAGCTAGGAACTAACTCCCATAATCCCTCAACCCTTACAATAGTAGCAACCTAGGAACTAACTCCCGTAGTCCCTCAACCTTTGCAATACTCCGATTGCAAAAATACCTCCACTTGACTAACTCTAGCCTAGGAAACTAAGGTCGCCTACCTCTTAGCCGGACCCAACTAATACACCTTAGACTAACACTAGCCAAGGGTACCACTTAATAGATTGAAAGGTAAACTACCTAACAACTACTAAGAATTTGAAACCTAAAACAACTTATTATAAGAGAAGAGTAGGTTTACAAGTAAAAGCACATGAAACAAAGCTTAAAACAAACTAGGAGACTAAAGCATCTTCAGTGTTGGAATCAGGTCCTTCAGTTTGTGATTGGCTTTGTTGAACACTTAGAGAGTCTTGCAACGGCTTCACCTTTTGGGTGATTTTTAGGTTTTCCAAGTGATACATAATATGTTGCAACATGTTGTATATATAGTGAGAAGCATGTAGGATGGATAAAGACCACTCATTAAATACTTTTACCTATAGCATGGGCCACCTCACTGTTGTACTTGTGTGCAGTGAGTGGCTCGGCTTTACAGCTGTCTCTGCTGACGGTGCATAGTACACAGAGAGCAGATTACAGACCAAGTCTCTATCTGGATCTGAATCAGTTTGACAATCATCAAAACAAAAAGCACTTGGATTTATCAATTTCCCCCGTTTTGATGATTTCAAACTTATAGGCGATGTTCTCCCCGAGAACCAGCTTCCCACTTGCTCTCCCTACGAAGCAAGCCATCATTTTCAAGGCACCTATAACATGTTAGCAACAACAAAAAAAATTCCAACTAGAACACCAGATTGCCACATTATCAGTACATATCAATATTCCAGTTTTTTTTCTAGCATTTCTCCCCCCAACATCTCTTCCCCCTTTGTCCATCATGAGCATCACCTATTCATCATCTACTCATCTTTCCCCTTTTAGCATTGTCAAAAAACATTGAAAGCTAGTAAGAAGTTCAGCCATATTAACTCAGACCCGGAGGGGCAATGAATACGAACAGAATTAGAGGGAAATAAGCAACCAATTAAGCACAAGACAATGTAATTTTCCCAAATAGAAATTAGAAAATAGGAGAGTAATCTGGTCAGTACTCAAAAATATAGATTCATACTACAAATGTACCAACAGTTATATCACGCAAAAGAGAGCAGAATCTAAGCAGAATGGGAAATGAGACAGGGGCTAAGAAGAATTCTTGGTACTGTTTAGGGCTTGAATGAGTTTGTCAACTCTTTCATTATGAGCTTGTTGGTCCTTTAGCATTTGGTCCTAAAATTAACTTTGACTTTTAGCCGGTCCCTCTCAGCCCGCAGTTTGTCCATTTCAGTTGCTTCTTCAATACTAGAACCTGAGGCCTCTGTTCATTCGACTAATTTCTCTTTTAAAAGTGCACTTTTTGCTTTGAGCTGCTGAATCTCTGCATTGACTGCCTCCTGAGCTTCAATTAAGATTGAGATGGTGGAGGGGCTGGCATTATCCGCTGCTTTGGGTGTGAGTCCACAGTCTTCCAAAGTGGCTAGCGAGATCAGATGCTCTTTTATCCCTCGAAAGGCAGTGCCAGTTTGCACTTGAAAGTGTATAAGCACCATTATGAGAAAGAAGCCATAGGGGAGACCAATTTTCCCTTGCACAGTCCTTGCCACTTTTATCATCCGCTCAATTATGATACTGATAGGTTGATTGGTTCAAAAGATATTAGAGCTTTCATGAGGACCAGGTCTGCGACAGTAATGCTAGAGCTTTCTGTAGCTCTTGGCAAAAGTGCTCTGCTGGCGAATTCAAAGACCAGTTGGTGCTCAGGTTTTAGCTCGTGCTTGTAGAGACTCGCCTTTGTAGCAGACCTTGCTATCTTTACGTTGACCTTTTTGAAATCAGTAGAGCCATTTCCCATTACAGCTCTCACCCCATCTGTCTTCACTTCCAAGATTTGTGCAAGTATTGACTCAGTCAGCAAAAACTCCTTTCCATTTACTGTCAAGGCCAGAGCATCATCATCGATTTTGACCAAGCTGCTGTAGAGTTCGGTAAATTCAGCTTTATACACGCTGGGTGTTGGTGGAGTGAAGAGATAAGTCCATCCTTGAAATTCCACCATCTTCATTAACTCTTACATCCCACATACCTCCTGTAGGCTTATATCGAGAATTCTTCCGAAAAGAACCTTCTGTTGCAGCAAATTATCTTTACTTTTTTATTTTTTGGAAGAACCAGGTTCCTCATTTAACACCACTTTTCTTTTCTTTTGAGAAGAAAGTTGAATATCATGATCTCCTTCTTCCCTCTCCCTCCAACTTTTATTTTCAACTTGTTCACTCGTGTCTCTTTCAGATTTGAGATTTTGAGTGCTTTCTATTTCTCCCACCACCTTGTTCTTAGAATTCCTTCTAAATAGAGGAATTTCTTCTTCTTCATCAATTTCTCTTTCATCAATAAGACCACCCTTTTCTTTCCCACTGTTTTTCTTTTCTTGCTCTCAGTTTGATTGCATTGCTCACTTTAACTGGAGATGGCTGACAATGATGTGAATTTCCTTGTTGTTCTGCGCTTTTAGGGTATGATTCATTCGAATTTTGGTCAGAGGAAGATAAACAATCTGACTCTGAAGAGTTGGAGTCCATTTTCATTTAGAGACAAGAAGTAACACCTGGTGACAAGAGATAATGTAAGGAGATTTTGACAGGGTTGTGTATAGAATAAGCTTAGAGAGATGCACGAATGATCTGAGGATTTCTAATGGAAGAAGAGAGAGACACAAAGGAAGTATTTAAGGGGGCCTATGCGATGCTTTGGAGAAGGTGCAATAAGAGGGAACCGGTCGGTTCATGAGAAAGGCAATGATTCGTGGGAGACGTTATTTTGAGAATTTCTTTTGGTGAAAGGTGTATGACTTCAATCGACACATTTTTCAGTTTAACCACATATATGAGTATTGAAAGGATTACTAACCAGAGTCACGCGAACCAGATCCCTGAACCAAATTGTTGAGACAAAAGACAACTTTGAAGTGTGAGACATTGCTTATGCTTACTCTCTCTTGGTTCTTTCATGGACGCATACCTGTAATGGTATAAGAGTGAGTTAGACCAAGTCGAAAAACACTTATCAGCCCAATACCTTTCTTATTTTCATGATTTTTCAAGAAATTTAAGAGATCCAGTTCTTGATTTTTGGCACCACTTAACTCAAGAAGAGAGTTTCCTTTTTTTTTTATCAACTGTTTACATCCTCCAGTGAAGACTTTAAGGGAAGAGATGCATTAGTTTGAAATGGGAGTTTGTCACCCCGTACCAACTATATTATCACCATCCTTTCACTCTTCCCCTCCCCATGCAATATATACTAATTGGTTTTGGGAACCCAGATAAGTTTGGGTCCTTTACTTTTGAAAAAAGGATGAATCAAGTTCCTTTTGGTCCATGTGGGTAGCACCTCCCTTTTCCTTACTTGTGATCCTTTCTTTTGAGGACCTGCTCCTTCTATTTTATCTTTACTTAACACAAAATTCTCGTTTCTCTTAATAGACTTGATCCTTGCTTTGTATGCCTCCTTGTAGTGATATGCTTGCCCACAGGGCATGCACAACCCATTTTCAGTTGAGGAGACAAACTTGTTGTGTGGGTTGTAGGATGTTTCTTCTTTCTCAAAACCAAGTCTTTCTTTACCACTTCCCTTACTTTTGTCTCTGCTGACAGTGCATGGTACACAGAGAGCAGATCACGGACCAGGTCTCTATCTGGTTCTGAATCAGTTTGACAATCATCAAAACAAAAAGTACTTAGATTTATCAGTTCACTTTAGGCCCATTTTACGGACCGTAAATCCTATCGTAGATTAGTAACAATGTCTGTGACTTTTGGGCAAAAATTTAAGGCCAGATTTACGGCCCGTAAATTCTGCCATAAATCGGCAGAACACTGTTTTAGTAAAACGGACATAACTTTTTGTACAGATGTCCGTTTGACCTCCATAATATACCGTTGGAAAGGTATTCCAAATATCTACAATTTCAAGAGGAAGTTTTCCTAAATTTCGTATTGGTTTTTCCATAGACTCACTTTAAGTGAGACTTGGTGTAAACTCACCTGAGAACGTACTCCGTCGGGTAGCTTCGACTTTACTTTGCCCAAGGACTCTTCTTATGGCTTGATTGGGTTTCAAACAACCTTTTTACACTACTCATAGTGGGTTCATTATACCCCCATATTACGAGTCAAATATTAGCCCGAATGTACGAGGTGTTTAATGCCAGACTTATCAGATATCTGAGAGGATTGCATCCACCACAAGAGAATATGTCTCCACATAATCAATGCCAGGCCTTTGCAAAAAGCCTTGTGCCACAAGTAGTGCTTTATATCTGACGACTTTACCTTTTTATTTCGTTTTCACACAAACACCCATTTGTACCCCACTGGCTTAATATCGTTACGTGTTTGGACTATTGGTCCGATAACTTCACGTTTTTCAAGTAAAGTCGATTCCGCTTGAATTGCTTCCTTCCATTTTAGCCAATCACTTCTCTGTCTACATTTCTAAATAGATTTTGGCTCAAGATCCTCATCTTGTTGCGTTATTTCAACAACAAAATTATGAGCAAAAATATTATTGATCATAGCATCATTTCGGTTCCATCTTTTTCCTGTTGAGACATAACTTATTGAAATCTCATTATTCTTAATATTTTGAGGTACCTGGAACTCCTTTGTGGTTTTATAATTTGTTATGTCAGTGGTAAGGTACAAAGCTTTTTGTCTGGGTCTCGGGGATCTTCTTAAGCAATTTCCTTCATATTATAATCATTTACTCTTTTTCGTTTTTGAGGATTTTTATCCTTGGAACCGATTGATCTACCACGTTTCAGACATGGCCTAGACTCATTTGCATTAACCCTTTGTCCTACCAGGACATCAACTCGTACTGGAGTATTTGCAGCTGAAATATGAGATTTAGTAACCCTTGGAAGGTTAGTAAATGCATCTGGCAGTTGATTTGCAACATTTTGCAAATAAATTATCTTTTGAACCTCTTGCTCACATTGATTCGTTCGAGGATCTAAATGAGATAGCGATAATGCATTTCAGTCTATCTCTTTTTCCAACTTATTATTTTCTCCCCCTAATGTTGGGTATACCAATTCATCAAAATGACAATCAGTAAATCTTGCCATAAATAAATCTCCAGTCATAGGTTCCAAATATTTAATAATGGAAGGAGATTCATACCCAACATATACCCCCAACCTTCTTTGGGGACCCCATCTTTATGCGTTGTGGTGGAGCAATTAGAACATATACTGCACATTCAAAAATTCTAAAATGGGAGATATTTGGCTTCTATCCAAAGACCAATTGTAATGGGGAGAATTCATAATAACTAGTTGGCATTATGCGCACAAGTGCTGCTGCATACGAAATAGCATGCCCCATACCGAAACAGGTAGTTTTGTCCTCATTGGCAATGGTCTAGCTATCAATTGGAGGTGTTTGATCAATGATTCTACTAGACCATTTTGAGTATGAACATGAGCAATCGGATATTCAACTATTATTCAAGTGGACATCCAACAATCACTGAAGACCTGAGATGTAAACTCACCAACATTATCAAGACGAATTTTCTTTATTGCATAATCTAGAAATGGTGCTCTTAACCTTATTATTTGAGCCAATAATCTCGCAAAAGTCATATTGCTAGTTGATAATAAGCACACATGTGGCCATCTTGTAGATGCATCTATCAAGACCATATAATATTTGAATGGTCCACATGGAGGGTGAATTAGCCCACATATATCACCCTGTATACATTCCAGAAATAAAGGGAATTCAATCCCAACCTTAGCTGCTAATGATTTAATAACCAACTTTTCTTGAGAACAAGTAGCACAAGAGAATTCCTTTGATTGAAGAATCTTTTGGTTCTTCAAAGTATGCCCATGTTAATTCTAAATTATTTTGCACATCATATTAGAACCGGGATAGCCCAACTGGTCATGCCAAATGATAAAATCATTGGAACCATTAAATCTTTTGTTTACCATAGCATGTGTTTCAACGACACTAATGTTTGTATGCTACAACCCAAAAGAAAGTGCGGGTAATTTTTCATGCACAAACTTTCCGCCCGCTTTTATTGTAGTAATATAAAGGTATTCAACCTTTCCTTCATTCGCAGTCTCAACATGAAAGCCATTTTGGCGAATAACCTTGAAACTTACTACAATATAGTGCATTATTAATGGCCAATATGGTTCGTCTAGGTAGTAATTGTAACGGTTCACTTTTTACGCGGTATTAAGGTATAAAAGCTACTACGAACTCGTTAGTGCTCTTTCGGACTTATTTTTTTAAAAGAGTCGCCACCTAATTTTTAGAAAATTAGGAAAATCGGGGGTGAAGGGTTTATTCAAATACCGTGAAAAATCCTTCGTAATCCAGAGTTCTAGGTAAGGTTTCTGATGATCCCCTGGGGAAGGTGTTAGACACGCCAGTATTAAGGATCCGTACTATATGGTTGACCTTCGAATTCCAAAGTATGAGTATTTGCATGAACCGTCCATTTAGTGTTTATTCTCGCAAAAAAAAAATCTTGTCATTTTGCATATCATTTTTTGAAAAGAATTTGAAGATGTTCCTTTTATATATAAGGTACGTAGGTTTGGATATATAATATCCAGTTAAAATAATTCCCCCTTTTTTGTATGTAAAGGTGATGTATTTCATTTGGAAAATGAGTATAAGATTGTTGTCTTATTTGAAAAATATAAACTTAGTATGTTTTGAAAATGTCCAATTTTGTCCATACTTGACTCATACTTTATTTGATTCTATCCGTATAACACGTTCGGAACACTTTATCCAAGAACTCATATATATACGAATGTATTTATTTTTTAGGAAAGGCAGTAAGACAAGTTATGTAATTTGTTTTATATTTGGACTTTCATAGCCAACATTTGATTTTGAAAGAGATCTACCTATTTTGGACTCAAATGAGTTTGTTTAAAGGCTTTAGGAGTGTTTATATCTTCCCCTTTTTGTTTTTGTAAATGGGCTTTGGCCCGAAAAAACCCTTTTGTTTTGGCCAACTCTGGCCCTGTCTATTTTTTACTAAAATCAGTGGGGATTAGCCCAAGTTATGGCAAGTTGGTTTGTGAAAAACACTTTATCTATTTTGAGTTTTAGAAAATGAAACTTGGTTTTGCCTATGAAAATCCATCCGTTTTTCTTAACACACTTGCAATATTCATGACTTTTTGAAATACTTTTTCCGTTTCTTGCTTAAAATTTAAAACCGTGTTTAAATAGTTTAATTAATCCATTTTTAAGAAATCGCTACCCTAAATTCGGGTTTTTGAAAGAAGCAGTTTGGGGACTTAAGAGTCAATCTAGACGGCATAAGTACCGTTGTCCTAAGACTACTAGTTCACACAATAAGGATTCTATTATGACATGAGTTTGTACAAGTTTTACAAAAACATGAAAACTCAAAATGGAGGAAAGGCAATAAGCAAATAATGTAAAGATTAGGGGCGTACCAAGCCCCTAGCCAGTCATTTTCACCTATGGCTAGGCCTTCTGCGCGCCAAGCTAGTTACTTCGTCTTTGCGGACTCAATATCTTCGAGTAAAGAATTTTCCTTATTGGGCCTGAGGTCAGGCCCAATAAGCAGGCTGACCCGACCTGAGTGGTCATGTGGTGAGGGAGAAAAGAGAAAGGGAAACCGGTTAGTTTATAATTTTTGAACTTATCACGATTATACTAAGAAAAAGGCAATATACATTAAATGTATATATATCAAAACAGATTTTACTATCATGATTATACTAAGGAAAGACAATATACACCAAACATATACATGTATACCAACACAGATTCTACAGGTTGAGGAAGCAAGGCAGCTATGCTAAGGCTTATGTGTGAATACCACCAGGCCTATTGGTTGGTCCTTGGCAATGAGGAGGAAGGGTAAGTCGTTGCCCCCGTATTCTCGATGCCGCACAAGTTCCAAGGGGTTTCATGAACCCCAGGCATGGCTGGTCACCGGGGAAGGCCAAGACTAGACCTCACCCCAAATTACCTTGTCCCATACCAACTCAGCAACAAAAATCAAAAGTAGATCTCAGGATAAGCCACTACACAGCTGCCCAGATTCACCATACAATGCAATTTAAGAAAGCAAAGCATATAAATTCATGGACTTGCAGTAGCAAAATATGACCATGCACACACTTATGAGAGAGGCCAAAACAGACGTGAAAGAATCAAAGAAATGGAAACCATACCCCACAGTCATAGGGTGACACAACTTCAGCTTATAAATTTATAAATGGGGCAAGACAAAACAACATAGTCATAGAGAGAAAGGCAACATCACTACAATATCAAACATGGAATGACCTGGGAAGAGCTGTTACACTCAAAGGGGAAAATCAGTACTAAACACACCACCATGACATGAACTAGAGCATCTTTGCCTCTTGCCAATGAGAAGGGCATATAGAACCAAACAAGGATATAGCCATAGCAGGGAAGGGGGTAACTAATGTACTCTCAAGGACAAATAAACAAAACCAGATAAAGGAAAATGAGCAAGCTAAATTTGCACTTCTGCCTCACCTTCCATCTTTGCTTCTATTTTGAACTTATGTGCACAATTATTCTTCATTTTGGGTCAATGCTAAAATCAGTCTTACTAGGTAAATCCTAACTCTAAGCCGGGGAAGGGGGTCTCACTAAGCCTAGGGGCAGAATCTAGGTGGTTTCCAGAATTCTTGGCAATGAACCTCAGCCTCCACAAACCACAGAAGTGCCATGAGACCTCTTATTTGAAGGAGAATGTTGTGAATCAGGCTAGCCCTGGTTTTCCTCTTCTTCTTTCCCTAAGACCCCTTTAAAAGGCCTTTCTTAGGTCATGTGGCTTAGTTCATTTCCAACCTTCTCTATGATCACATGGAGGTTGTATCTTTCAAGGTTATTTAGCCTAGAACTTAATATAAAAGGGTTCCAAGTGTACATGCTCAAACCAAGAAGACCTATCCATTTATACTAAGGTCAAGGCTATTTCATAGAAAATAGGGCAAATTAAACTAATTCAAGTGATGGTAGGATCAGGTTTTAATCAATACAGACAAGTCACGCTCCCTTGGCTTCCCAGCCTCATCCCAAATAGGTCTACATTCTTCATAAATTCAAATTATGACATAAGTCTCATCCCAACTAACCCCAAGGATACACATGACCAAATCAATAACAAAGCAAGAACAACATTCTCACAGGGTGTCTGATGCCCAAGGTAAGCAAGGAATGACACCAACCATATAGGCAAATCACTAGGACCCCAAATCAAAGAAGGTGCAAAAAGGCCTAGGGAAGCCTCCACAAGCAGTCAAGGCTTCAGGCAGTGTTAGTTGTTCCAGGTAAAAGAGAGTTTGACAACATTTGTGACTTTAGAGCACACATTTAAAAACTGGCAACCTGTAAATCTTACCTCTCTTTTATTACCCAAGCATGTAATAGACATATTAACTAATCAGGATTACTTATTAACAAATGAATGAACTTTGAAGACCTTTGTTAAAGAAAAGGGATTTCCAATGGGCAAGTTACATGGGCCCTTAGTCAAAAAGCCTTAAAAAATTTTGACCTTTAGCAGTGACCTTTCAAATACTTAGCTAATCAGAAGCTTTTCTTAAGGAACAAAAAAAAAGGAAAATAAAGCAAAAGATTGGTTTATGGCATGACCATAGTTTGGTAAACAAAGGGATACAATCATCACATAGGAAACAACTTTCAATCAATGAACCAGAGGGGGAAAATCCTCAGACACCAGTCATGGACAAACAAGCTAAGAAAAAGTGGATAAAAGACACATGATCAGACACAGAGTCAAGTAGTAAACAACAAAGTTGACATTTAGTTCTTCATGATATGGACTCATACCAGCACAATACACTTATCAGTCCCACTTCCTTGCACAAAACCAGTTTAAGCAATAAAACTCAAAACAAGCAAACTCCCAAGATAAAGAAAGACAAACTTTCAGGAGATATGGTATAAATCATACAACACTTAGACTTCTCAAACATTGACAGCAGTTCATTTAACTCTAGGTGTATCCTCCCCTCTCTTTAGACATAGCTAAGCTGTTCTAATCTACCCGAGACCCTTGTGTATCCCAAGATCATGAGGAGAAGGTAAAAAATGAGAGAAATAGTCTCAGGCTCCGGAAAGGGAAATAGGATAGGGTGGGGTCATCACCTTTCCATCTCCTTTTCCTAAATCTCCTTTTAGTAAAAAGGGATCCTGGGTTCCACTGGTCACTACCTCCAGTTCATGCCCAAGCTCACCTTTTTCTCTCCTAAAACTCTTCCCCGCATCCTTGGCCTCATCCTAATTTTCTAGTGACTACACTAAAGGTCCTAGGCAGGTTCAAAACAACCTTACTTTATCACAACTTTCCCAGTTGACTTATGAGACCGTGCCCAACCTTTTAAAGACTTTTGTTGCCAAGTTTCAAACATGATGCACTAGGAACAGACCCACCATAAACATGTAACAACAATAACAAGCTAGTGTTCATGAGAAACTTTAGGCCAAGATTATAATTATGAAAGGTTCCTTGCTCTTAACCATATTGCATTTTTCAAAAAGAAACACACATTTTCTTTCCATCAGGATCAATTCACACATAGAGAAGCAGCAACAGACTCCAATCAATTACTCTTGCCTTAGCCAAATTCTGAGACATTATACTTAACCCTTTCTTAACCTTATTATTACTCCTTAAAAGAACTCCATTGACAACATCAAAAGGGAAAACAAAGCATCCATGACAGCCACACAAAGACAAGATAAGCAGATTTATATCAAGGTTCCCATTACCCCTCTTCCTTTTGTCCTTTATCTTTTAAATTGTCATAAATTAGATGATCAGTCTTCAAAAATAAGACTTTTCTTCACACAACATATTCATGGAAATTTGTACACATGGTGGACCAAAATAGACTTACACATAGAGACATGTTTCTTGTCAAGCTACCAATCCTTAAGCCTCTTTCTTTTAATGCCATTTTCAGAATGAATATACCTAATTACTAGGTTAAATCAAATATCACAATTATCCTCTTGACAAGCCTATTTAACTAATTGACTGACCATTTTGGACCAAGCATACATTATCTTAAGACTGCCCTAAACTCAGTTCATCATAGCAATATTGAAAATCTTTTAGACTCAACACAAGCACTTACATATTCTACAGGTTCAACTCAAAAGTGGGTTCAACAGGTTCCCATGCTTACCATCAGCAAAACAATTAGACAAATGCAAGCCAAATGAATACTTTTGGTCAAGTTCAAATCCCTTCCCCTCCCAGAATCATTATTTAAAACCTTTATCTTAACATGTACTAATGTGACCCAAAATGCCAAGTTTTCAACCAAATATATATTACTTAAATGAAGCAAACAGAGATCAGGCCAATCAAGGCACTTAATCCACTTGTAGCCATAAACACCCTTAAGGCCAAACACTTTACCAAGTAGAACAAATAGGATCCCACCGAGCACATAGTAAACCTTCAATCCTCAAACCAGACACATGATTAAGTAGGACAAACATGATCATACTATATCCCTACACAAAAAACCTTCAACTTTCCAAACAAACACATGATTGAGTAGGACAAACATGATCAGACTAGGTCCCTACATAACAAATCTTCAACCTTTAAAAAATCTCCAAAAAAAAAAATACTATCAAAAGATTACTCAACACCAGATCAAACACCTCACTTTAATAGGCCTTTAACCCCTTTTTGGGTTAACCTTCAAGCCAAAACACATTTACAAATGGACACAACCAAGAATGTAAGTCAAATAAATCATTCAAAGGTCCTATAACTTCAAACCGCCCCCTAGAGCAAGCATTGTTACATGGAATACATAGGACTAAGCCCAGCATGATACATAACATACCCCCTTTAGTCCCAATTTAAAACATAAGACTCATTATACACACATCAAACAAACACATAGCTTAAACTATATTCTAAACCACACATGATACTCTTAATCACATTAAACAAGCATGATATAGACATAAATCTAAATGGAAATCTAAATCAAACAAACATATTAGCTAGAAATATATTCTAAACCACACATAATACTCTTAATCACATTAAACTACACTAATATACACGGAAATATAAATGGAAAGCAATAAACTAAAAAGTATTTACCTTTTGCGAGTGCAACCGGGGCAAGCAATGGACTTGGATGCTTCTATGCTTCCAATGCCAGACTCAGCCACCAACACCACAACCGAGTAAAATATAGCAAACTTTTAGAACTAACGAAAACTGAAACCTTTCGGCTAAAGCTTAAAAATATGACTGATGGAACTTTTGAACTTGAAAAAAAATCATAATTTCAAGTCTTTCTCAGTACCAACCTCCCCCTTTTTGAACAATTGGGGTTCTATAAATCGAACCCCACAACACACCTCAGAGATCACACAACCGATGTGGGACTTGTAGATTTACATAAGTCTTTACTCAAAAATCCAACACATGGCCCAGATTTGAGGTAAAAATGAAATCAATGGCTCAAATCACTTCAACACTAATGTAAATGACGAAAAATATAAAGAAAGGGACGGGTCTATATCTTTAGGGGCTGTTTGGCCAGAATTTGTGAAAGAGGAGGCGTGAAGGAGGACGGGAGCAATAAATGCTCCATCCTTTCCTCCACGCCGAGCCCTGTTCATGATCAGGTGGCGAAGGGACAATCGCGAAGGGGTGGGGTAGGTTGGAGGCTAGGGTTTTGAACCCTAACCTTGAGAGAAAGGGAATGACCCCCTTAGGGGTCTTTTGATAATGAGACGGGGAGTATTATTACTCCGCCTTGGGCCGGGTCTGGGCTCGTTCCCCTTTCCTTTAAAAAAATGATGGGCCATTGTAAGTATATATATATATATATATATATATATATATATGTATGTATATACATGGTGTGCATATATATGTATGGAGGGTCGGGGATAAATAATAATAATAATAAAAAAAAAACCAATCATTAGCCTATTAGGACTTAATTAATTCTAAAACAACTTTTTAAAAAATCATTTTGCAGATAATAGTCCCAATAATTAATCAAATTAATTAACCAGACAATTTATCAATTAAACAACTACGCAAACACACATAATCCAGGTTTGAGGGGTAAAATGGGCAATTCTTTTAATTACTTGAATCACCTCTGACAATAAATAGAATAAATCACCCATTACTCTATTTTTCCTTGATTTAATCAATTAAGTAAATAATTATTCAAAATGGTTTTTGAAACTTGATTAATTTAAAAATATTCCCTAAATGTCATACAACCTCAATTACTTTCCACAAAACTTAAAATATCTTGAAAACTCTCTTTATCAATTTAAAGAGGAGAAATATTATCCTAAATAATTTTCATAAAAATAATCTAGTCCTTTTAGGGTGCGCAACTGATTTTACTTATTGTCCACAGACTCCGAGTATTTAAAAAAATTACAGGAGGTCAAAAATTAGGTGTCAATAACTGCCCCTTCGGTGTTCGGGGATGACGGGACCATCCCTGAGAAACGAAATTTGACTAACCCTAATTTTCTACGGAACCGACTCATCTTGCCCTTCAATTTCAAGCAATTCACACATGTGTGGCTAGACCCTGGCTTCCGGGTTTCCTACATATCTCGGGATGTACTAGAATTCAGGCCA
Source organism: Lycium barbarum (assembly GCF_019175385.1). Lineage (NCBI taxonomy): Eukaryota > Viridiplantae > Streptophyta > Magnoliopsida > Solanales > Solanaceae > Lycium > Lycium barbarum. The sequence continues at coordinate 98,630,939 of NC_083344.1, forward strand.
CCTGTAGTTTGACTCGATTAAAGACTTTAAGTGATTTAGCTGGAAAGTCGTGAGACTCTCGGTGTTGTGACCGGCATTTCCCTAAACGATGGTTAGAGTGCGGCCAACTCTTGGGTTTTGAGTCTATATACATATCCCTGGTCTCTGGGAATCCGGACACATGTAGTTTGACTTGCTGGAGTAGAGTATCCCCCCTTTTGAGGGAATACCTTCGGATTTTACTGGTGTGTATCCGACCAGTCGCGATTTTTTAGCAAAATAGATAGATTGTGGCTGAGTCTGAGATCGGACGGCTTTCAAGTCCTGGTTGGAGAGATCGACTCTTATGGGCACCCTAGCTTGACCGGTTGCGTAAGAAAAAGTTTCACGTTTGCTCCACAACTTGTTTTGGATCTGGTTCAACAAGCCGACTCTCTTTTGGAAGCTGTGCACCTGCTTTCAAAATTCGACAATATTGCAGATATTTCCATGACATTTGTATGAATGGCCCTCTCGATAGCAGGAAAGTAAACGTGCAATGGCCCTCTTGGCAGTTTGTATGAATAGCCCTCTCGGCAGTATGTATGAATAGCTCTCTCGATAGTAGGAAAGTAAACGTGTAATGGCCCTCTTAGCAGTTTGTATGAATGACTCTCTTGGCAGTAGGAAATTAAACATGCAAAAGCCCTCTCGGCAGTTTGTATGAGTGGCCCTCTTGGCAGCAGGAAAGTAAACGTGCAATGGCCCTCTCGGCAGTTTGTATGAATGGCCCTCTCGGAGGCAAAAAAGTAAACGCGCAATGGCCCTCTGGGCAGTTTGTATGAATGGCTCTCTCAGCAGCAGGAAAGTAAACGTGCAATGGCCCTCTCGGCAGTTTGTATGAATGGCCCGCTCGGCAGTAGGAAAGTAAACGTGCAATGGCCCTCTCAGCAGTATGTATGAATGGCCCTCTAGGCAGCAGGAAATTAAACGTGCAATGGCCCTCTTAGCATCTTTAAATGAAAGAATTGAAAGAAGTTTAAAGAATTGAAGAATTGAAAGGAATCAAAGGAGACAAATATGGCCCTTGCAGCTGGATGATCTTTCTTTCGCCCGTTGTGTGGGCTGTGACCCTCGTGGTCGGATATGCCTCTTTGTTTTTGTCATGACCCTTTTGGTCGAATATGTTTTTATGCTCAATCAGTGCGACCCTTTTGGCCTAATATGTCTTTATCATTCATTTGTTTTATTGAACTTTTTGGTCGAATACTCCTTTGCCATTCATTTGTTTCGTTGACCCTTTCGGTTGGATGCATTTTTACGCTCATTGTCCTGACCTTTTTGGTCGGATGAGTCTACCGTCCATTTCTGTTGTGACCCTTTTGGTCTTTCTTTGTTGGGGTCTATAACGACCTGTTTGGTCATTTTGGCATTTTGCAGTCCTTTCCCCAAATTACCCTTTCTGTAGCTTGGAAATGATATTCTTGACTTGCGGGGATAGGTGGTACAGTCATATAATTGACGGGTAAATTTTAGAATTTACCTATTTAATGTGTGTGAGTCTTTTATTCATAATAATATTATTTGCACACATATAAGATATGAGTTGGAGAATTAAATAAGTGGCTGGTGAGCCTAATTTATACTTTTACAGGTGAGATATATTAGGGTCAATAAGCTATTGGCTCTTGGGAAATAAGATTTACTCGAAGGAAGTGACGGGGACTTTGGTTGAGCCGACAGTGAAGCACTCTTCAATTTAAGCTTAAGGTAAAACTTTACTTAGTCTATAGATTATTGGTTCTTCTATTTTGTTAGATAAGGATTTGCTAGAACTCAATAATAAATGTAAAGTCCGAATGGAGTAGATGTTAGCTTACAGAAAATCAACATCTGCAAACAATGGTCACGTTTTTTTTTTTTTTTTTTTTTTGTCTAGCTATGTAAATGCTTTATTGGTCCTTTTGAAAATGCTTTGTGTAGTAACAATTGATAAGGATTAATGATGGTAGTGAGTTCATATGGTTGAAGTAATGATGATGGCAATCATAACCTTAATAGTTTTTTTTTTGAGTTAGAATAGGCTATAGAAGCCACTGGTTCAATTTTCTTTCCATATATTGTTAGGATGTTTTGCCTTGGAACAAGAACGTTAATATATTGGTAGATAACAATTGATATTTAGATGAATTGTCGTAACAGGATATGTTTTCAACTTTAAATCCATGAATTGGGATGTAGAACATTGAGATTTAGCTTAAGCTTGAAATTAGGAAATATGAGATTTGACCGGTTAATTGAAATTCAGATTGAAACTAGATTATAAATTTGGATTCTACGACTTATGGGTCAACTGATTTTCTAATAATATTCCATTTTTGCTCTTGTGGGCTCGGGATCACTTTTCGGGGTGTGTTTTGGGATTTCAAATATAAGTATAGCAATATGGGTGTCTTTAGATTCGTATTCTTATGTAGATTGCATATTCGATAGATTTCTATCATTTAGAGACTCTACAGAAATGGAAGGCATTGGTTTGACCATTCGTAGCACCCGCTCGGCATTGAGGTAGGTTATGGCTTCCCTTCGGTAGACTCTGGTTAGCTTCCCATATTTTGTATTAGAAGGAACGGAGAACGCATGTGTAGGAATTCGGAGATTTGGGATGGAATCCTATGATGGTATTGTTGTGGGACTTGCTTGTTCGGGCTTGTAGACTGTAGATTCCCTAGGTTGTTTGATATGGTTTTTCTTGAATATCGGTGGATTTATGTGACTTGGGAGTAGCGGTCGCAGCTTAATTTTGTGCCTAATGATGAAAATTTCCCGTAATATGTGATTACTTATGTTATGCCATTAATAGTGAATCTAGTGGATAAATGGGAGGATAAAATGTACCAATGATTGTGATTAAGTTCTAAATGAGTTGTGACGAAATATTTTTAGTGTAAGGTGAGATTCGTGTTCTAATCTAATAGGTTGATTTTAAGGAAGTGGTAAAATGTATATCGATTGATTGATCCATTGTGTAACGACCCGTTTGGTCGTTATTGCATCTCCGATACTTTTGACCCTTTCCCGAGCTTAGTTAGCTCACTTTTGACCTGAGGGGATCGTTGACACGCTTCTCGAGATATTTAGATTTGATTCGGGTGACTTTTTGTGAAAATTGGGCTTAAAACGAAATATCAAAGTTGACTTTTGGGTGAACGGACCTTTTTCAAAAATCCGTCGATTCCGAAAGGTCCAGATGGTCATTTAGAACTTGTATGCATATTTGGTTTGGTTCCCAATGCACTCGGGTGCATTTCGGGACTTGGGTTGGAAAGTTAGTTTTGAGGTATTGGGGGTTGACTTGGTCAACGAGACCTCTAATGGAAATTCCGAGGCCACGAGTGCGTTCATAGCGAATTTTATATATATCTACATATTTGGTTTGTGTCTGGGAGGTTCCGAGATGGTTCCGAGTGATAATTCCAAGTTTAGAAGACAGCAGAATTATTCTGGTGTCTGATGACCGCCGAAGTGGTCGGGTGGCCGCCGAAGCTGCTGGGTGGCAGCCGAAGCAGTCGACGGGCAGAATCTGATGTTAATAAGTGTTAAAAGCCCCAACCTTTAGTCATTATTCATTTTCATATCTCTAAGCTTGGGGAGGCGATTTTGAGAGGATTTTTACTAGTTCTTCACAAAGGTAACTTCCTTGACCTTAGAATCATCTATTCACTTCTATTAACCATTAATCTATGGTAAGATTCTTCCTAAGAGTATGAAGGCTAAGCGGGATTTGGGGTTTTCTTCTAAAATGAACTTGTGGTTAAAAAGTCTTGATTTGTTGGTTGGGTTAGCTCTATTAAGCATGAATTTGATGACTAGAACTTATTATTGCACCTAGTAATAACTAGAATCAAAGAGGGTTTTCATGGGTTTTGGGAGAAAAAGTGTTAAAAACGAAATTGATGAATAGATGGAGTTTAATGATGAAATTGTTGATGTTTATGATAGATTATCATGTTTCCATGCTTAGTAATCAATAACCCATGATTATTTCATAGAAATTCTTGAATAAAAATTAGGGTTCTTAGACCCAAATTGGGGGTTTTTCATATAAAAAGGATTTTGAGGATTAGTTGAACATTTCCTTTGACTTTAATGATGGGTTTGGGTTAATTGGTGTTGAAATTAGTATTTTGATCATAAAATTCCCGTTTTGCCCTTAAGTCCCGTTTTCCTAAATTAAAGAGCGGGTTTGACCCGAATAGAATATAACCAATATGGGTGTTGTTCTTCTCGTATTCTTACATAGAATCTCTATTTGGTTAGAGTTTGATTGTGTGGAGACTCACCGTGAGGGCAAGGAATTAGCTCGTGGTCTGTGATTTGTTGTTCGGCGTTCCAGGTAGGTTATGGCTTACCTTTGTGGTGAGACTTCGACTAGCGAAGCGTATATTTAGATAATATTGTCGGAGACTCATGTAAACCTTTAGGTATGAAGTTTGGGTTGGATGTTGCCTTAGGGTTTAGTATTTCTTGTGACTTGTTTGATCGGGCTTGTGGCCTGTAGACTCCATAGGACCTTGTTTGGTACGTTGTGTATAACTTAGTGGATTGTTTGTGAATTGGAAGTCAAACGGAAGGACAAAATTACTTAATATTGATATTAGTACTTAGTGTAAGCCTTGTTATTGGTATAGAAATCTTGGGATATTTGATCCTAATTGTTAAGGAAATTGGAGATACATTATGATTACTTTGTGGATCATTGTTGATGATATTGGTGCGCTTTGTATGGCACGGTTGTGTATCATTTGTGATATTGGTGTACTATGCTTGGCACGGCTTGAACTTGATATTATTCACGGATTGTACTTGCATGGTCCCATATTCAACTGATATTCATAGCATATAGATTATTGAGTCATCCTAGGCTTGTTACACGGGATGACAGGTCATTCTAAGCTGTGTGATACGGAATGACCGAGAGGGAAATACTGATACTAAATTGTTAGGCTTTGTGATTGGCACTGATCATAGAAATGAGAAGGAAACATTGATGACTATGATATGGTGAGACTTGATTTTTAGTAGAATTGAGAACTGCGACTCCATTGTGGTTTATCTTGTTGCCTTAATGATAATATTACTTGTGTGCCCCTGCGTGGCACGGTTGGTTGACATGATTCATTGATATTGTACTTGCATCATATTCATACTGCATACATTATTGCATTAGATACTGAGTCATCTCTGAGCTGTGTGCGGAATGACCGATATTCTTCTGAGACATATTTGATATTGAGTCATCTCTGGGCTATGTGCGGAGTGACTGATGTGGAATACTAATATTATGAGACTTTCGGATATTTGGTCCTCTGCCCTGTGTACGGAGTGACGGTGCTGGACTTCGCGGGTCCCCCATGGGTTGTGCTGCCAGAGCGTGGAGGTATTCTGTCGTCGGAGTACAAGAGTACAGGCATTGCATTGCATTGCATCGCAGTGCATTCATACCTCATATTGCATTACTTTGATTATACTTCTTGGTTGATTATGACTTGGTTATGGTGTTGGTTATGCTTCTTGGCTGTTTCTGAGTTACATTACGTTGATTGGATCGTACTAGTGGACTTGTTTGATATATGTGAATGGTTGGAACAATGAGATTAGTTTCTGTAACATATGGTTGGATATGAATGGTGATTACGTGGAAAAGCATGACTTGTATTCTACCATTTACTTGTTTTCTTTTACCTTATTGTCTTTATATATGTCAGCTAGTCTTAGTCGGCCTATGATACCTACCAGTACTGTTGTTTTGTACTGACCTACGCTTGATGCATTCTTTTATGGATGCAGAGTATTAGATAGGTTCACTACTTTCCCTCGCGGCTGATCGGCGAGGCTGCTGTAGAGTCATTCCAAGCTAATCGGCGAGGCTGCTGCCCGGACGTTCTTTCCCTTACTTACTTGTCTTACTCTATTTTGAGACAGTTGTATTTTGAGACTCTTCATCTTCAGACTTGTAGTATTTAGTTAGTGCTTTTGTATGACCAGACCAGAAACTGGGGTGGTTTATGATTACTTCCACATTTATTATTTATTCGAATGACAAGCTTCATTGCTTATTTTCTTCTGCTATATATACTATGTTTGTGAAGGTTGAATTAAGGGTTCTCCTACCGTGATAGGATAGGTAGGTGCCCGCGCGACTTTGTGAAATTGGGTCGTGATACATTGTGTCGTGTTTGACAGTTCTATTGTACTGGCTTGATGCCATGAGTTGTTGATAGAGATTAGACCCTGGTATTCATCTTGATTTGGAATATATTATTGGCATACCTATTGTGGTATTTGTGGTTCGGATATATTGTTTGCATACCCATTATTGGTATTGTGATATAGATACATTGTTTGCATACCCATTGTTGGTATTGTGATATAGATACATTGTTGGCATACCCACTGTTGGCATTGTGATATTGATACATTGTTGGCATACCCATTGTTGGTATTGTGATATTGATAGATTGTTGGCGTACCCCATTGTTGATACTTGTGATATTGAGCTTGATTGTTGATGTTGATATACGTATTGCACGCATTCTCATCCATTCATGATGCATGGCCGATACCCGGTGATGATCCGATAACGTTGTTTGAGTGAAACTAATATCTTGATAAAACTCTTTTACTTGAGTGATTATGAGATGACCGATGATCAATTCCGGAATCGTTGATTGTGTGAAACTGATTGATACATTTTTGGCGTACCCCATTATTGGAAATTGTGATATTAAACTTGGTTGTTGATATTGATACACGCATTGCATATATTCTCACTCATTCATGACGCATGGCCGATACCCGGTGATGATCTGGTATCGTTGATTGAGTGGAACTGGTATTTTGATAAACTCTTTTACTTGAGTGATTGTACGAAGGCCGATGTCCGATGATTAATTTCGGAATCGTTGATTGTGTGAAACTGATATTTGACAGACTCTTTTACTTGAATGATTGTGAGATTGCCAATGTGCGATGATCTATTCCGACATCATTGTTGCATGGCCGTTTCCGATGATCTCCCGGAAACATTGTTAGTGCATGGACTCCGCGGGTCCCCCAGAGTGGTGCCGGTGAGACTCTCCCTGTGAGCAATTAGCCAGGGTCTCATCTGTCTGTTGGGCAAAGATCCGGGACGGGTGGCACTTAGACTTCGCGAGTCACACTGGGTTGTGCTGCCAAGACGTCAATATTTCCGTCCGGAGTACATGTCTACACCTCATTTTCGTGGCATGGCATTGCATTCATACATCTTGCATTGCATTGCATTATGGCTGGTTTGAGATGATTTGGTGTTTACTTGTGATGATTGGATTCAGATTGATTTATTCAGAATTGGCACGTTTGGGATTAGATGTTTTACTTAGGCAATGACGTGTACTTGGATCTGGATTTATTGATTGAACTTGTTGAGGTATCCCATAGACCGTCCGTAAGATTAGTTATATATTTGGTCTCTACGTGGTGTAGCATAGCGGGTGTCCTAATGATGAGTTGACTACTAGACTGAAATGATCGATTTAACGATATGTGAGTTCCGAGACCGTTATGAGCTTGACTGGTGAATTATTAGAGTGAAATTAATGCTTAAGGGTATTGATATACAGTGTGTGGTAGATAGATGTATGATTTGATTTAGCAATTATCATCGTTATCCGTGAATTCTTTTACTAATATGTGTTACTAATCGTTGTCGGCCTATGATACTTACTCAGTACGTATGGTTTGTACTAATATTGCACTTGCTACACTCTTTTCGGGGTGTAGATTGTTTCAGGTATTTGATTGATAGCGAGCGGAACATGCGGTGCCTATCTGGAAGGCCTCCTCTCACTTTATTCCGGGACGAAGGTTGGGTCGTAGAATGTAATGGTAATTTGAGTCAATAGTCGCTCTTGTACTAGTCTAGACCAGGTCATGGGAAGTCGGATCGAGTTTGTAAATTGGTATTATTGTAAACATATAGACTTTGCGTTTATTGAATATATAAATGGAATTCCGCGGTATTTTTTAATTACCTAATGCTTAAAATGGAATGTTTCGTGATTGAGGTGTTATACAAATGAAAGGGTTCGCCTACCAAGGTGAGAAAGTAGGTGCCCGCACAGCCCCGAACTGGGTCATGAAAGGGTCGGCTTTGCTATGAGTAGACCGGTCAATGGCGGGCCTGCTGCCCTGTTACAAACCTGCATCCACAGAAAAATTATGAGTTTCCTAAAAGGCCAATTAGTGTCGTTCTCCTCCCGTCCGGCGGCTCCTTTTGATGCTCTTCCAAACCCTTTTGGGCTCAGTATTTCGAGAGATGGTTTTAGAGCGTACTTATACTAATGGGTGTATTTTGAAAATTTAAAGTAAAAATTTTGTGAAGAGCATTTTTTTTTTAAAATTTTTTTTTTTGAAAAATATTTTGTCATGACATGTGTCTTTGAACGAGTTTTTTCGGATCTCTCGGGAGGTATGATCGCTGATTTCCGAACTGATAGAATTTTTGAGATCTTTTTCGAAAATTCTGTCTCAGTTTTGGGTTTGCCTTGAGCGGCCTTTGTTCTTTCTCACATGCGAGAATTTTTGATGTTCCCTCAAAAATTTTGCCCCAGTGTAGAGCTTTGTTTTGCTCTTTCTTTGTTGATTGTTTCCGGTAGGAATTTTTGAGACCCTCTAAAAATTTTTGCCCTAGTGTGGGGTTGATGCTGACCGATTCTTATGTTAGTCCTCGTAGCTTGATCTCGTCGATTCCTCCTGTTTTATTGTCTCCGAGGCTTTCCTAATGGCTTCTGGGTTTTTCTTTTATGACGACCGAGCTCGAAAGCGCCTACGTATCCTGTCACAGTAGGAATTCAGGTCGAACATAGTTCGGGATAAAGTAATCGAGTTTTTGGTTTTACTAATAATGTGACCGGGTCCGATATGGACTGCTTATGTATCCCACTGTGGGGAAGTTAGGTCATTGCGTAGTTCATTACATAGATGATTTGTTTTTCCTTATTCTATTACAGAAGTACGATTACAAGGAAACGATAATGCAGTTACAAGCAAGTGGAATCCTAAATGTAGTATCTCTTGAGCGCGTCTGCATTGATGGCTTTAGGCCATTCTTGTCCGTCCATCTCGGGTAGGACTACGACTCCTCCTGAGAGTACTTTCCTGGCCATGTACGTCCCTTGCTAGTTTGGCGCTAATTTTCCTTTGTATTCTTCTTGGTGGGGAAAGACTCGCTTGAGCACGAGTTGTCTAATTTGGAAAGGTCGGGGCCTGATCCGTTTATTAAAGGCTCGAGACATTCTTTGTCTGTACAGCTGTCTATGACATACTGCCACCATTCTCTTCTCATCAATCATAGCCAGCTGTTCGTAGCGGTTTCTGACCCATTCTGCATCCTTTAGCTCTGCCTCTTGGATGATCCTGAGTGAAAGGGTTTCCACTTCTGCGGGTATGACCGCTTCTGTACCATAGACAAGGAGATACGGAGTTGCCCCGGTAGAAGTTCGGTTCGTCATCTGGTACCCCAACAAGGCATAAGGCAGCTGCTCGTGCCAATTCTTGTAGTTGTCAATCATTTTCCTCAGGATTCTCTTGATGTTTTTGTTGGCGGCCTTCACGGCTCCATTCATCTGTGGCCGGTAGGCGGTAGAGTTCCTGTGGGTTACCTTGAATTATTCGCAGATGTCCTTCATCAAATGGTTATTCAAATTGGCACCGTTGTCTATTATGATGGACTCCGGTACACCGAAGCGGCATATCAGATTGTTTTTGACGAATTCAGCCACGACCTTCTTGGTCACTGACTTGTGTGAAGTGTCTTCTACACATTTAGTAAAGTAGTCGATGGCGACTAAGATTAAGCGATGTCCATTGAAGGCTGGAGGCTCAATGGGTCTGATGACGTCCATCCCCCATGCCACGAATAGCCATGGCCAGCTCATCGCATGTAACTCGGTGGGAGGAACCTTGATCAGATCTCTATGTATCTGGCACTGATGGCACTTCTGCACGAATTTGCACGAATCGTGCCCCATGGTCATCCAATAATATCCTGCCTTTAGGATTTTCTTTGCGAGGACGAACCTATTCATGTGGGGACCGCAGGTCCCTATGTGCACATCTTTCAGCAATTTTGTAGTCTCCTCGGCGTCCACGCACCTGAGTAACCCAAGGTCAGGCGTCATTTTGTACAATACTTCTTTGTTCAGGAAGAAACCATTAGCAAACCTCATGATAGTCTTTTTCTGATTTGTTGAACTCTCTGAGGGTACTCTCCCTTCTCTAAGTATGTCTTGATGTCGGCGTACAATGGTTGGCCATCTGGCTCGGCCTCGACGTGGGTGTAGTGAGCCTATTCTTCTCTTAGTGTGATCTCCAGAGGGTCAATGTGAGCACTCTTGGGGTGCTGGATCATGGAGGCTATCGTAGCCAATGCGTCTGCGAACTCATTCTGGGCTCTCTGGGTATGCCTGAAGTCAATATTCCTGAATCTCCCGCACAGTCTTTGCACTAGATTTACATACGGGAGTATCTTATCGTTCTTGGTCGCCCAATTCCCTTTTACTTGATTTATGAGTAAATCGGAGTCCCCGATTACTAACAACTTCAGTATATTCATGTCTAATGCCATCCTGAGGCCGAGGACACATGCTTCGTACTCTGCCATGTTGTTGGTACATTTGAAGTTGAGCTTTGCGACCATCGGATAGTGTTGTCCTGTTTCTAATATCAACACCGCCCCGATGGCTGACCCTTTGTAGTTGACTGCCCCATCAAAGAACAGTCTCCAACTTGAGTATGGTTCTGTCACCTCTTCTTCTATAACCATTACTTCCTCATCTGGGAAGAAAGTCCGTAAAGGCTCAAGATTGTTATCGACGGGGCTTTCTGCCAGCAAGTCAGCCAGGGCTTGTCCTTTGATTGCCTTTTGCGCGACGTATATGATGTCGAACTCAATTAATAGCATCTGCCATTTAGCCAATTTTCCCACGGGCATTGGTTTCCTGAAAATATATCTTAATAGATCCATTCAGGATATAAGGTGGGTGGTGAACACTGATAGGTAGTGCCTTAGCTTTTGAGCGATCCAAGTCAGAGCACAACATGTCTTTTCCACGAGCATATACCGTGCCTCGCAAGAGTTGAACTTTTTGCTCACATAGTAAATGACATGTTCCTTTTTACCTTCTTCGTCATGCTGGGCCAGCATACACCCGAAAGCAATTTCTGATACTGACAGGTATAGTAAGAGAGGACTCCCTTGCCTGGGCGGCACCAGAATAGGAGGATTGGAGAGATATCTTTTGATTTTGTCGAATGCATGTTGGCACTCCTCCGTCCAATTCGTGGGAGCGTCTTTCTTAAGCAATTTGAGGATCGGCTCCATGATCACAGTTGACTGGGCTATAAACTGCCCGATGTAATTCAACCTTCCCAAGAAACTCATGACTTCGTTCTTGGTTTTAGGTGGTGGCAATTCTTGAATTGCTTTGATTTTGGTAGGATCCAGTTTAATGCCCCTGCGGCTGACTATGAACCCTAACAACTTTCCGGCAGGCACTCCAAATGCGCACTTAGCAGGGTTCAGCCTCAGATTGAGCGAAGCCTGTCAAAGAACTTGTGCAAGTGCATGGTGTGTTCTGAGCTTTCTCTTGATTTTATGATGACATCGTCCATATAGAATTCGATCTCTCGATGCATCATATCATGGAACAGGGTAGTCATGGCTCTCATGTATGTGGCGCCAATTTTTTTTAGGCCAAACGGCATTACCTTGTAGTGGTAGACTCCCCAAGGGGTGATAAAGGTTGTCTTCTCAGCGTCTTCCTCGCTAATGAGTATTTGGTGGTACCCGGCGAAACAGTCCACGAATGACTGCAGCTCGTGCTTGGTACAGTTATCTATCAGGATGTGGATGTTCACGAGAGGGAAGTTATCCTTTGGATTGGCCCGGTTGAGATCTCGGTAGTCCACACAGATTCGAATCTTTCCATCCTTCTTGGTACTGGTACTGTGTTGGCTACCCAAGTGGGGTAGGATGTTACTTTCACTATTCCAGACTGGATCTGTATCTCTACTTCATCCTTTATCCTAATACTCATGTCAGGCTTAAATGTTCGCGTCTTTTAGTGCTGGGGCAAAACCCTCTTTGATGGGTAATATGTGGCCACTATTTCAGTGCTTAATCCTGGCACATCCGCGTATGACCAAGCAAAGACATCCACATGTTCCTTTAACAGAGCTATGAGCTCTTTTTTCTGTTGGGGCCCGAATTTGTGTCTCCTTGACATCCTCTTCATCACCGAGGTTGATCACCTCAGTTTCATCCATGTTCGGCTTCTTCTTTTCTTTTAATTCTTCCAATTCTTTCGCCAGTCCCTCTGGCATCATTGTCGATTTGTCGTACTCCTTGTATTCCTGTTGATTGTTTTCCTCGTTCATTTCACGACACATCATGACATTTTTGGTTGTTTTATTATGATTACTACTGAAAAAGTAAGGCAAAGTAAAATTGGGCTTATTCATCGGTCGTTATTACGCGATTAGTGAGAAAAAATTCATTTTATTATTAGGTAAGAACAACAGTTTTGCATAGACCAGGGCTTCTTATTAATTCAAAAGCAAATGAGTTACAAACTGTGGTCCTGGCTTGGAACAAGGCCGAACCGTTTCCATTTTTAAACATCACGAGGTAGTTTTTTAGAAAAGGCGGTCTCTCGAGTCTCAACCGACGCCGACGCTTTTTAGCAAAAGATGTTTTTTTCAAAAAAAATCTATCTCTACCGAGAAGCCAAGAGGGGAGTAGATGTCCAATTGTTCACGCCCTCTCCTGTTCCAGACTGCGTGCGGTGGGCGCCTCTTGGATCTTCTCGGCGATCGCGTAGCATCCCTCTTTTTGAAACAACGACTCGAGACTCCCATTAGCTTCTTCTTCATCCAGCATCGACATCTTTCTCGGGAATGACTGGTACATACCCGGAATTGGATGAGGTAAATTCTTTGTTCTGGACCCTCTCATGATTGCCCTTGTGAGCTCGTCTTCGTTCGGGATATACCCTAGAATGAAGTGGTAGTTTTCTTTTGGTATTGACACAAGCTCTGTTATCCCTTCAAGGTCCCTTCCTAGACCCTTTCCTGTTTCAAAACCATTCCTCAGCATGGTAGAGCCAATCATTCTGTAGACTGCCAGCATAGGTTTATCGACCTCTTTCTCTGCATGTGTGGCCCCAACATATTCCACTAAATGAAAGTTTGAGAAATGAGGACTCCCCTTGATCACATGAACAATGTTCTAAGGATACTTCTGAATGTCCTTCTCAGCTGCCACCATAATTTCCTGTCCTTGCCATTCAAATTTTATGGCCTGGTGCAGACTTGATGGTACCGCACCGGCGGAGTGGATCCATCGTCTTCCCAAGAGCATGGTGTAATTGGTAGTGATTACCATGACCTGGGACTCTGCTGTGAAGGAGGCAGGTCGACCTCTCCTAAGGAATCACTTAGGAATCCATCGAATCCCCTGATGTTCGTCCCGCTCTAGTGAATCTTGCCCACATCACAGCCAAGCTATGTTAAAGTGGTTATGGGGCAAATGTTGAGGCCCGACCCATTATCCAGAAGTACTCTCCCTACAGTCTTGTCACGACATTCTAGGGTGATATGGAGGGCTCTGTTGTGAGAGGTCCCTTCGACTGGCAACTCTTCCTTGGAGAAGCAGATTTTATGTTCCCCAATGATATGGGCTACTAGCCCGGCTAAATCTTCACTACTGGTACCTGCCGGTATATGTGCGTCATCCAATACCTTCATGAGGGCATGCCTATGTGACGGTGAGCTAGCCAACAATGATAGCACCGAGATTTGCGTCGGCATTTTCTTTACATGATCAACAATGGAATAATCTTTTGGATGTATGCGCCGCCAGAAATCTTCGGCCTCTCCTTCGGTTATCGCCCTTTTCTGAGTATTTTCCTTTCTTGTGGCGTTTTTGGGCCAATTCTTCAGGAGTGTAGCATCTTCCTGAACGATTCATGCCTTGGGTCATAGCCGCTTGCACAGTGATTACGTTTACGTTTCGTTCATAAGGATCATGCCTAAAAGAAGGAAAGTTAGCCTTAACATACCTCAAGTCGTCCAAGCAATCCAACAACAAACTTCCCGCAACTAGTGTGTCAATCCTATAACAAAGGAATGCACATACGAACTTAGATGGCGCTAGTATATCACGTATATCAAACGATAATTCGACTCTAAAATGAAACGGACAACATTTTCCCTTATTTCTTGGCTACAACAACATACACAGCAGCTAACAACAACAACACAAGCTCATACAAGCCTTACTTCAACAAGTATTACAAGATACACCTCAAACGGCCCAATATACGCTTCGCATACGGTATTTCTACATTTTTTCTCTACATACCCTTCTAGCACAATCATAACAACATAACAACAACATCAACTACTATCCAACTACAAGGAAATCATCTCAATAACACAACAACGACATGATCAAAACGGTCCATAAACTCAACATGGTCTCTAATCCACATTTGAACTTCCTTTTTCACTTTCTTCCTTCAATCAAGGTGTATAAAAATCAAAAAACCTCAAGAACATGTAATAGAAATGAAACCTTACCTTAATCACACAAGAACAAGCTCTGGATTAAATTACTTCACTAGGATGAAGCCTCCAACTTTAACACCAAAGAGATACTTGAACTCTACTAACCCTAGTGAGCTTTCTAGCACTTGAATCTCTTGATTCTCTTGGGTTTGGCCTTGATCAATAGATAAACTTAGGGAGAGGGTTTTGGAGATCTTTAGGGTCTAAAAGGGGTGGTTAATGAATCCAAATGGGGAAAAACGAAATATAAAGCCTCACTTAAAATTCTGCCGACATAATTTGACGACCACTTTGACGGACCGTCAAACGGTCTGCGGTTCGTCAAATGGACCGTCAAATGGTCCAACCAACATGACCTTTCTATGACTGTTTCACGATGGAGGAGCCACCAATTGACGACCGTCAAACCGTTCTGCGGACCGTCAAAACGCTTTTCCGACAAACTCATTTTCTTCGATTCGTTTAACCTCTAATCCCTCCACTACTTACTAAACATGAACTTAAACCTTCACATACATAACATGAACATGTCTAGTATCATATAACCTTGAAGGTAATCCTAGTCCAAGACTAGAACGACTAACATACGAAATTACGAGGTGTAACACCGAACCCTGGTGACGAAATCATTATTTTCCTTTAAAAATAGTTTGCCCTCAACTCAAGGAGCTTAAATCCATAAAACCCATTCAAAAGGACTCCAAGTTGACCTTCAATTTCATCTTTTACATAAATTCCTACTTAGGGTTCAAAACCCCACTTTCTACAATCTCACACCCAAAAACGGAGGTAAATAATGGAAATAATCAACTGGAAAAATACTTAATTAGGAATTAGAAACTTACCCTCACTGAAAATTGAGAAGAACCCCCTTTGAATCGCCTCAATCCAAGCTCTACAACTCCAAATATTAAAAAAAATGAAAATGTTTCTCACGTTTTCGAATTTTATTACTGCCTAGGTGAAATCCTTCTTCCCGAATGCGAGTTGGCTCTTGCGAACGCGAAGGCAAGACGGTGACCCAGCCCACTGGGCCTTCCACGTGAACGCAAAGATCAAACCCCGCCTGCACCACAAACAACTGAAACAAAAAAGCCTAAATCCCAAAACTCCCCGAATCAATATCCGAAAATCGTAGGGAAACCCCAAACACAAACCAAAAGTGTAATTTGAGTATAATCGATGCTATGAACCTGCTCGAATCGAGAAAACACCCATACAAGGTTGTTAAGACATGCTTAACGATAAAAGAGCTCTAACTTTATCAAAAACTAAAACTTTGCCACCAAACGTCCAAAGCTTTCTCGAACCCCTCGGGACACATACCAACTATCCCACTAAGAATAAAATACTTTCCGGATCGAATGGTACTGTCAGAATATGATTTCGGGCATGTTTCACCAAAAGTCAACTATTGGTCAAACTTCTCAAACTTAGGACTTCAAAATCTCAAAACTTAGATTCTCTTCCCCATTTTCCATCCAATCGCCTCGAAAATCGTGTCACCCAGCCCTACAAGTCAAAAACACTAATTTAAAGCTACGGGAAGGGACATTTTGGGAAAAGGGGGTAAAAATCTCAAAACGACCTAACAAGTCGTTACATCTATCCACAAATCAATTTCAAAAATCAAAGATTTTCCTTCTCTTAAGTTCTAGGGAAAAACTCACTTTTTCTTCAACTCAAACACAGAAAATGAGGCTAATAAAATGGAAATAAAAAAATTGAGATTAGATTCTTATCCCCGCGTCAAAACGAGAAGAACACCACGAAAATCACCCAGATCCGAGCTCTAAAACTCCTCAAATTGAATTTGAAGAATAAGGGGGACGTCAGATTTTTAATACTAGGGGTCTTTGCATTGGGATCACTTTGCATTTGCGAGAAATAGTTCGCATTTGTGAGTGCACCGGATAGCCAAAACTCAGCAACAAAATTTGCGCTAAAATGGCCATAACTTCCTCCCATGACCTCAGAATTCTGATAATTCTTGTTGCTATGGTTTCAAAATCACGATACGTATCTAATGGTTCAATCAAAACACAATTTTGAGCTCATTTTCTTAATGTGGTACCGTTTATGCGAAAAACGACAATGAAACATCAAATACAAGTGGGATAAAAGCCAAACTCATCCGAAACTCATTGGAATATCACCAAAACTTGCGGACAATTCCAAAATCATCATATTAACCTATTGGAACTTTCAAATCATGAATCCGAGCTCTTTTAGTCAACTATTTGACCATGATCAACTTTTAAAATTCAATTCTACTAAAATGCAACTCAAGTGTCTGAATCACTTTCTGATCCTTCGGGATTCGTCCAAACTATCCATCTAAGTTATAAATCTCCATCCGGACCTATGAAGACTTTCAAACCTCGATTCCAAGTCTGTTTACCCGAATGTTGAATTTGGTCAACTCTTATTTCATTTTTTGTCAAGTCTCTAGTTTTTTGTTTTCTCTTCTGATACACATCCAAATGTCCCAATTCCAAACATCCCTGTAAGTCATAATATGCGTGTTGCACCTACAAGACGTGTCATTTGTTAAAACAAGTTCCAAATGCTCAAAACGACCAGACGGGTCGTTACAAAAGACTCATTCCTTCTATTTCTTCCAAATTATTCATCCAAACAAATATTAATGATGAAGAAATTATATACTTTTAGTATAGTTCCACAGAAAAAAGAAGATAACGATAACTGAACTAGCAAATTTAAAATTTAAAAAATAATTTTTTAAATATTTCAAATGAAATAATAACTCAACTCTAAATTTTAATTAGTTTTTCAAATGAAATTCATATCTAAATTCATAATCCCAAGTGAATGAGAAAAGTCGGAACTTTTACTCTCATTTCTTTTTGGATCAAAGTTGGGAGCTAATTAGATTTTAACAAAGTTTGTAACATCTTTAGAAAACCCTAAAGACTTGCCCCTCCTATATATAATGATGTTTAGCAGTCCTCTCACTCATTCATTCTAAACTCAACTCACCCTACTGCGGCTAAGATGAATGGCGTGGGCAACATTGAAGAGAACACTGATGACGAGGATGATGATGGAATTCATTTCCAGCAAGGATCCTCTTCATGGATTCTTCATAATTGGTTCAATGAATCACCAAGTTGTAAGTTCTTTCTTTTCATTAATCTTTCCTTTATTTGATGATGTATTGTTTACTTATGTCTTAGTGCTTGAATCAACTATCTCTTGCTATCCACTTCCTTTAAAGATTCACACTTAAAAAGAACATTCTAGTTTTAGTTGTTGTATCTGATCTAATAGAAAATTCAACTGATAAGTCTTTTAAACTTAATTTTTTCTTAGATTTAAAAGGATTTCTTACTTAGAATAAGTGATTAATTAGCATTGAATAAATGAAATATAATCCAGCTTTCCCAATCTACAAAATAATTTTTTTTAGTAGTTTCTATCGGTTTAAGTATTCATATTTGGTAAGATATATATTCTGAAACAATTTATATTCACCTATATTTAATGAACGAAAAGGGTAAAAAATGTCCCCGAACTATCTCAAAAGATCTAAACATAGCACTCATCCACCGATTTTTGCTAAAAACACCATTCGCTCACCCTTTTGGCTCACTTTTGCCCTTAAACTAACAGAACTTTTCTATTTATAAATTATTTTTTAATACTTTTTTTTTGTTTTTTTTCTCTTTTTCATTTTGAAGTGACAATTGAGGCTTAGATCTGTCTTATGCTCAGGTATAGTTTTTTTATTTTAATATTATTAATTACGTTGTTTTTTCTCTCTTTTTGAAGTGACAATTGAGGCTCAGATCTGTCTTATGCTCATGTATAATTATTATTATTATTATTATTATTATTATTATTATTATTATTTATTACGTGATATATTCCTATTGGACGAAATTAAGACATTTTACATTTTAATCAAATCTGCCCCTACTCAACATAATCAGCTTTGTCATAAAAAATACGAATTATTGTATTTGTTCATAACAAATTATTTTATTTGTTCACCACAAATAAACAAAAGAAATTATAGTATTTGTTAATTTTTTGCTGTTTTTGTTCATAATAAATTAATTTTATGAACCAATCAACAACCTTAATTTTATTTTTTATTTTTTTATGGTGAACTATTAAAAATAATTGTATGTTTTATGAAAATCTAAATGAACAAATAAAAATAAATTATGTTTTGTTATTTTTGTGGTGAACAAATAAAATAATAATTTTATGGTTAGTTAGTTTTGTGGTGACCAAATAAAATAATATATTATGAACAAATAAAATAATTTTTATGTTTTATGACAAAGTTGGGTATGTTGGGTTTCAATTTCGTCCTATAGGAACATGACACGTAATAAATAATAATTTTAAAAAAATTATACATGAGCATAAGACAAATATGAGCCTCAATTGTCACTTTAAAAAGAATGGAAAAAAAACAAAAAATAAAAAATAAAAAAATAAAAAAATAAAAATAAAAATACAATTAAAAAAAAGGTACGTTAGTTTTAAGGGCAAAAGTGAGCCAAAAAGTTGAGTGAATAAAGATATATTTAGACCTTTTGAGATAGTCTAGGGGCATTTTTGGCCTTTTTTCGTTTAATGAATGGGTTGAAGATATTTTTTAATTTAGGCTTGTCTATGTGAAACTGATAAATGCATATGAAAGCAAGTCTAAACTTATACTACATCATATACAACTGATAAAAATTATTCAAGTTGTTTTAGGTTATGGTTCCTCGTATAGCATAAGAGAAACCCTCATTTGATTTTTTTTTTTTTTATTTCAAACTTTAGGTAGGTTACCCCTGCACGTCGGAAGAAGTGCATCAATATTTTCAGTGTTGTGGCACCATAAACAGAGAGATAATATGAATTTTAATGACCATTTCTTAACGAAATGACATGAATCCAATTGTTTGTAAATATACTTACAACGAATTTTCCAATCATTAAAGTCTACCTTTAGCTCAACTTTAATGACGGGATAATACCCCGTCCTTAAAAGGTATAACAACCGATGTTAAAATTAATTAATCAATAAGAAGGCGTAACTTTTTCCCTCATTTTCTTTAAAACATCCTCAGTTAATTTTTGGTAGAAATAATTTTAATTTTTCATTTCTAGAATAATCAATAAGCTCCGTCTATGTTTATTTCGCTTAGCATAAAGGGGTCAAAGTCCAGATAGGGGATGTGGTAGGTGGATCCAATTAATCTCTGAATAGGGCCGGAATAGCGGAATAGATACATAAGTTTCATACAGCCGACCCTTCTAGTTTAGGATTGAGTTGTAGTTGATTGATATTCTAGGAATTATATGATTGCTTGGAGAAGACCACGGCGAAAAAGTTCTCATGAGAAAAAGAAGGTGCAAAGACTTAAGTTTCTGCTACATACCTTTAATTCTTATTTTCCTTCAGCTATAGATCATCCATTTCATGTTATGTGTGGGTATATATTCCTCTTTGAGCAAAAGGTAACTTCGTTCTGCGCACTTGTCAGAATTATAGGTGATAAGTACAGGTAACTTGATAGATTATAGCTGATATTTGTTCTTGATTTATAGTAATGTTGTGAATTCTTCCTTTGATATGCACTTGTCAGAATGACCCTAGTGAGCTAGGGAAAGATGATCTCAAGCATAAGGTTGATGACGTCGTTCTAGAGACGGATTCAATTTTAAAAGAATCAGGGCATGGTGATGCAATGAAGCAACAGAGAAGTACAGATTCAAGGACCACTTCGCCACCTGAAAACTTGGGTTTCATGAATGCAGCCAAAAAAGAACTAGATCCAGAAGGCCACCTGAAAACTTGGGTTTCAAAGAAAAGACGTTGGAGACCTAATTTTTTGAATAAACCAGAGGTAGGCTATGATCATGCTTGGTTAAGTGGAGAAAGGAGATCAAAAGGTCGTATTCTCTTGAAGGGTTGCGGGAAAGATGCTAAACCAGGAGCTATAACCAAGAAGGAAGTCTCGCAACCTACATTGGTTGCTTTAGAAGAATTTGCTGTCTTGGAGGCATTAGAAGAGAAACATGAAAAAGACGACAAGAAAAATGAACCTGCCAGATATCGTGATAAAAGACGACGGTCATCATTTGAGGAATCAGGAGCTGAGTTAAATCAAACAGTTAGCGTCAATCGACTGAATTCGTTTAGGAAGTTGAAGTATTTATTCTGCCCCTTAGTTATACATAAATTGAATTGTGCAGGCATTGGGCTCTGTTTTCTCAATCACCAAAGAAAGCAACTTTGCCAAAACCTTTGAAGAACAATGTAAAAGAAAGAGCCCGCCATCACAAAAAGAGGTAAACATGCATTACATTATCATTAATTATAGCTAGCTATTTTAATGATATTAGCCAACTTTCAATAAGTGATTACTAAAGTGAATGTTCTCGTTTTTAAAGTTATGTTGATTCAAGTATAGGATTTAATGTACCCCTTAGTTTGGACTTATTATGTACATGAATTGAGTTCTGCAGGCATTTGTTTCTGTCTCAAACACCAAAGAAAGCAACTTCCTCAAAACCTCTAAAGAACAACGTAAAAGGAAGAGCTCGCCATCAAACGAAGAGGTTAACATCTGTTATCATTAATTTGAGCAGGCTTATAGTTAGTGATATTCGACAACCTTGATAGTAAAAGTTACCCCTGCACCTCTGAACAAGTGCAACAATATTTTCAGTGTTGTGGCACCAAAAACATGCAGAAAATATGAATTTTAACGACCATGTCTTAACGAAGGGACATGAATCCAATTTTTTGTAAATATACTTGCAGCGACCAATTTTTTTTTTCTATCATTAAAGTCAAAATTTAGCTCAACATCAATGACGGGATAATATCATGTCCTTAAAAAGCATAAAAATCGATATTAAAATTAATTAATCAATAAAAATTAGGCGCTACTCTTTCCCTCCTTTTCTTATAACCATCCTCAATTAATTTTTGGTAGAAATAGTGTTAATCTTTCATTTCTAGAATAATTTTAATAGCTACTTTTGTGTTCCTTCAAATCAAATTGGACGTTCTATCTTTTGATTACAGTGTGATAGAGCTACTTTATTTTGTAATAGACGTTGTCGAGGAAGGCAAACAATCCATCGTTGAGCAGATGGGTAACACAATGTGAAAAATGCTTCAAATGGAGGATGATTTCAGCAGAGTAAGAGTTTGAGGAAATCAGAAGTAGATTTATTGAAGAACTCTTTTACTGCGGAAAAAAAAACCAATGCTTTTTGCGAAGAACCAGCTGATATTGAGTACGATTCTTTTCGAATTTGGGCCATTGACAAGCTCAATCAGCCTAAAACCCCAACTGAATTTAAGAGAGAATTGTACCGGAGAAAAGATTACCCTAAAATGGATGCTTATTATGTCACTCCTTCAGGGAAGAGACTAAGATCTATTACAAAAGTATGTACTTTTCTTCAACAAAATTTTGAGTTTAGTGACCTATCAGTCTCGGATTTCAGCGTTAAGAGCCCCAAAATTATGGATGATACTATACCCTCTAGTAGCACTTAATGAGTGCGTGGATGGAGCTGAAATTTTTGGTTTGTTTACTCTGTAAATGTGATTTTTAGAGTTCGATATGCTTAAAAGTTCAACTTATTCACCATGTATTGTTATTTTTCATCTCTTTGGTATAAAATCTCTTATATATGCAAAAATCATCTTTTGTTGGTAAGGGGGGAAATGATTTTAAAAACTTATATCAAATCAAATTCTTTTCAACACATGTAATTAAGCTTAATTCCAACTCAAATTCCAATAAGGGCAAAGGTAATTTAAAAAAAGAGATACAACAAAATAGAAGTTAGTACAAACTGTCAATTTGCCGTCAAGCTTATTGACGAGAAGAACATATAATGTTATTTTTAAATAATTGAAAATGGTAAGTATTTATTGGATTATAATAAAATCATATGTTTGATGAGAGGCGAATCATGTGCAAACTTTTAAACTAATAAAGATCACAAACATGAAGAAATTTGACAATTTGGGAGAATAATGCTTACTTGAGTAAGAATTTTAATTAGTCAAATTTAAAATGTAAAAAGAAAAACGATACTCCCTCCGGTTTAAAAAGAGTGTTCACTTAGTCATTTACACATGTCTTTAAAAAAATACTAACTCCAAAAAAAAAAAGAAGTTAACTAAACTACCTTAATTAAATAAGTATTGAGATTTGGTCACTTAACACTTAATAAAAGCAAATATGAAAAAATAAGAATAATTCTTTCTTAATTTGAAAAAAAGCAAAATGCAAAAGTAACTTTACCTTTTTTATTTTTTTATTATTATATTATGAAAAGAAAGTGGTTTCTTTTTGATATTTTTTCTTTTCTTTTTCCTCTTAATTTTTTGGGTTTATGTGGAAATTCCAGGGTTTTGCATTTTTGGGTTTAGAAAGAGTGGCGAGTACCCAACTTCATTCGTTCCGCCACTCTTCTCCTTTAATGTTTTCCGATTTTACACTCATATAACTCTATCTATTATTAGCTTTGAAGTTTAAACAGAAAGATTGCAGAACCATGTGGTATCTATGCGTTTTTTATCACCGATTATTGGATTACAGGAAACCTGAAGTTGAGTCTTTGGCTGACCTTTTTGGTGCTTTCAGCGAAGACAATGGTAGTGGCTGTAATTCACTTGAATGGAAGCTTCCAGAACATCACCATCCCGATTCTCCTTTTCACTTTGTTAATCTTCCTTCTGAAGAGATCGCCCGAAATGTTGCAAATCGAAGTAACTCCTGCTCATACTACTCCCTCCGTCTATTTTTACTTGTCCTCTGTACTAAAAATAAATGTTTACTTTTACTTGTCCGGTTTGGAAAATCAAGTGATTATTTTCCATTCCATACCTGTTTTACCCTTACTATTAATTATTGAGTTGGAAACTTTAATGACTTGTTAGTGGTTGGCTGGTTGCACAAGTATGTTTGATTGATTTCTATCATTTGATGGCTTAATAATAATTAGGGGTGATATAGTAAAAATATTATCATTCTATTTATGGCTCTTTAAGAGTTGTGCCAAGTCAATACGGGACAAGTAAAAATGGACGGACGGATTACTTCTGTACATGTCTTTGTTTATAGGCACTCATTGCTGCTTTGCGTTAATGGTTGAGGATTATGCGTAAATCTTTATTTATAGAACTTTTAAGCTTTATACATGTAGTTCGATATGGTTCGTGCTAAAAAAATTAGAACTTGTGATACACAATCAATCATGTTTGTTTTGTTTATTACTAAAACTAAGCCCAACAGTTCTCAGCTTACTCTATTTAGAATATAATTGTTCCTTTGGTAGTTACATTCAGGGGCGAAACTACAGGGGTGAAAGGCTTTGTCGGAAACTTCATAAAATTACACTGTATATATAAGGTAAATTTGTTTAGTTATGTATAGATATTAAGTTTTGAATCCCCTTAACACAATATGATCTTTAGCTCGGCAGCCGAAGGGCATAAAGTTTAGCCCATTGTTGCGGTTCGAGTCTCGCTAGAGAAGTTCTCTTTACCTTTTTGAATCCCCTTGTCAAAAGTCCTGGCTCCGTCCCTGATTACATTTATAGCTTAAGGTAATGTTAGGTCCGGACTGGGGTAGGATAGGATTGTGCAAGTCCAGACTATAGAGCCAAATGGTAAAAAGATTTCAGGCCTGCTTTTGTCATTTCATATCTATCATTAAGCTGCCAAATAGCTGCAGAGATGATACTGAATCACGCTTAATCAAACCCGGTTACCGTTTTCATTTTCCTTTTCTTGATTGGCTTAGAATCCGACTAAGTTAATTACCCACATGAATAAGCAACTCTCATTAGGAAACAGGTGGAACCATCCCTTGAATTAATTTTTGGAACACTCTTATCTTGGATTTGAGATTGAATTGTTTAGGATAATTTTTTTCTTCCATTTTATTAAGTTTATCGTTCGTGATGGGGCAACGTAGAGTGTTTTGTCTCTAGTTTCTTTTTGGTGCACTTGTGAGGTCCGTATTTGTATAGAGGCTTGGATCTCTTTTGTTGAGAACCATATTTTGATGTAGGTTCTCTTCTTTTGGTATACGGCTTGTGTACGGGATTCCCCAATTGTTAATAAAATGATTTACCTTACCAAAAAAAAAAAAAAATCATGATGGGGAATATTTGATTGGTTAAGTGATGTTGCGGTTCCTGAATCTTTTTCCAAGTTATAAGAGACTTACAATAGGACGTTTGAATCGTGGAGCTTTAGAAACTCATGCCATCTTTTCTTCTGTACAAAGGTTGGAACAGTATCAAACATTTTCTGAGTGAAAAGGTATTTACTATGTGAAGCAGGAGGCTTTGTCCTTACGAAAACTCTTGGCATCTATCTATCTGTACAAAGGTTGGACGAGTAGCTTAGGGTAAACAACATATTGATAAGCCTGTCGTGCAGGTATTCTTGTAAAAGGAATCTTTGAACTCTGGGGAGAAGGAAGTAGCTTTGAGGAATTAGGAGAGTCTATTAAAAATTATCCAGATGAGAGGAAGCTGCCATACCTGACACCTGATAGCACATTCAAGATTGCTGTTGAGACCTTTGGGAAGGTTATTAGCTTTGAGGAGCAAAACGAGCGTATTCGATCACTATCCTACATTCCTTTCAAGGTACATACTTGTTATTCTGGAGTACGTGACATAAAACTCAATCTGATCAATTCGGTTTCAACGATTGAAGAAAGTAAAAGAGCAGAAACTAACTGATATTAGGCACTTTTTCCTCCTATGTTTTCATTGGTAGAGAATTTTCTGTTTTCTTCTTGTTCTTTGTTGTTTTCTTATGTCTATACTATTAGTACTGAGTTAAATTTTCCTAATATGTATTCCATCAAGAATTATTCCCTTCTATTTGTTCCATGAGATGAAACTTTATTTTGATTCAATCCTATTTTTGCTGCACTTACCATCATCTGCATCACCTTCTTTTCATTCAATCATTTGACAAAATTATATGCCACAGAATGTGATTGTTGCTTCTGAGTGTGGTGATATGATCTAACGTTTTGGTTTGTCCTTTCAATTTTGAGGATATAATCTCAACTTCGTTATCCCTTTTTGGTATAGAAACTAATTTTGTCCCTTGAATATGGTATTGGTCCCTCTATCATAATATCATTCCCACCTTGTCACTTTTTCGTTAGCATTTGTCTAGTAGTTAAGACAATATCCTAGTTTTGTCATCGTTCTGCTTATTTTTTAAGCCAAATATCTAATTACAAAGAAGACAGAAAACGGAAGCAACTCTAAAATCGAGAGAAGGGTCCACTTCCATAGGGAGGGGGGGTTTGAACCGAGGAAGAAGAGCGGGTTGGATTTGGGGTGTGGGAAGAACAATGAGTGAAGGGTAGTGGTCTATTATCAAGAGGGAGAGGGAGAGGGTGGAGATAGATTGGAAATCGGGGTGTCAAGGGCAGTGAGAGGGGAAATGAAGGTCGATGGAGGGGCATGTACAGGGACAAAGAGTCTTAAAAGCAAATTGGAAAATGACAAGTTAGACTTCATTCTATCCGGTTGTTAAGGATTGTTGCCAGACACCAGCCTTGATTAGTATATTGATCCGATCAATCTACTACTGGCTTAGTATTGAACCTATGAGGTCACTCACTAATGACTAACGAGTGTTCCCATCTTTGCTAAATGATTAATTGTTTTAGTGTTGATAATTAAATTAAATATTTAATTAGTCAAACAAATAAATTATTTGTACAAATGGAATTTATTGTATGCTTTACTAGCATAGAGAATTTTATAGTTAATATTGTGGATAAATTGAAGTTTTCTATCTAGAAAATTGAATTATATCTCTTGGTTGGAATATATTTGTGTATATATTTATTTGGAGCTTAAGTGCACTGGGCTATTCTTTTATTTTTATTTTTTATAAGGTATATTAATAAAGATTTGAAATCCAATTTGGAATTGGATTAAGCCTTATGGTAAGTCCTAAGGACTTCACATCTAAGTCCTTGCTACTTTTTGAAATCCAATTTAGAATTTGATTGAAATTCAAAGCCCTTTATGGACTTGCTGCTTACGACAGTACTGCCTATTAAGATTGATTACGATTTTTGCAATGGAAAGCTTTCATAATATTTAGTTTTGAAATAAACTTTTACCACAAGTAAATCATCACCTTAACCAAATAAGGAAAAAAAATGATGCTATATAAAAGGTGATGGAAAAGTTCCATAGGAAGTCTTACATTTCATTTTGTTTTTATTAAGATTATGATGTCAAAATTTTAATGCACATCAGGATATGTGAATATTAAGATGTGTACAGTCAAACTTTTCTATAACAGCATCTGCATGTAGCAACACCTCTCTATAACAGCTAAGTTTTTTTGTAGCCCTTTTTTTATGTTATATTTTACTTCTTTATAATAACATTTTACCTATAACAGCAACATCCAACTTTATAACCGTACACTTTGTAAAATTACCCCCATATAACATCTATCTTCTTTTTTTCCCCTCAGGGGTTGGCCTGGTGGTAATTGGCTTGAGCCTTGGGGTGCTCCCCTTCAAGGTCTCAAGTTCGAAACCCACTGGGTGCAAACAATTTCTGAGGGCCATCGGACTGGGGTAAAACCCTGAATTAACCGTGGTGCACTTGCGGGAAACTCCTTGCCGAGGGCCTGTGCACCCCCGGGATTAGTCGGGGCTCAAAGAGACCCGGACACCCGGTGCTTAATCAAAAAAAAAAAAAAAAAATTAATTGGCAGCCTAGTGCACTAAGCTCCCGCTATGCGCGGGGTCCGGGGAAGGGCCGGACCACAAGGGTCTATTGTACGCAGTCTTACCTTGCATTTCTGCAAGAGGCTGTTTTCACGGCTCGAACCCATGACCTCCTGGTCACATGGCAGCAACTTTACCAGTTACGCCGAGGCTCTCCTTCAATATAATAATTAATTATCTTTATAAAAATAGAATATGTATGATTAACAATTACAAGTGTAGAGATTTTGACCAAATATTTTGAAATTTTAGTACACTATTTATGACAATATTATATGAATGTATATTTTCATCATTAAAAGATTTTCCTTTGTTATACAAAGTGTGACTAAGCTTAGGATTTGACAATTAAAAATGAAAAATTAGATTTTGTACATCTGTTTTTGCCTATAACAACGAAATATTATTTAAATGTCAATACTGTTATAGGTTTATAACAACAATTCACTATAACGGCCAAAACATTTTAGACCCAACGATGCTGTTATTGAGAGATTTGAGTGTATTAAGATTTAGATGTCTGAATCGGAATATTAAGATGTTGTATTAAGATTTGAACACTAAATAATTAAGATTGTTTTAGATATCTGCATGTATAGATTTTGTTTTAGTTAAAATTAATAAATATAAAATTCAGTAGAATACTAAATTAATCTAATACTATAGCAACAAAATATCTTTAAAAATTTATATGACGGTTGGTAGTGGTGATCGCTAGTGCTGGTGGTTGTAGGTACCGATTGGGAAAGGTGTTGGCTAATGGCGGTTTGTGGATAGTAGCTAGTGGTGATGGTAGCTGGCCGTATTGGTTGTTGATGGTGGTGGCGGCTGATAGTTGTGGTAGATTATAATCATTAGTGATAACTAATGGTGGTAGTGAATGATGATGGTGGTTGACGATATATAGTGGTGACTGATGAACTTTTCCATCATCTTTTATATAGCATCGCCTATGAACCCTTTTCCTATTTAGTTACGGTGATGATTTATTTGGGGTATATGGAAACTTTCCATTGCAAAAGTCCGGGCATTGTTCATTAATTTGGCTAAGGTGAACTGGACTATGCCTGAACACTGTAGACCTTCTAAGCTGTTGGATAAGAAGGGGAGGGAGCAAGAGTTAGAAGATTTGGTGGAAAACAGTTCCTGCCTGCATTTGGTGGAACATTTGGAAGGAAAGAAATGATAGAATTTTTAAAGGCAGAGAAAGTACTTCATTAAGTTTTTGGTGTAAAGAACAATATGTAGAAGAGGAAGTTCAGTTAGTGGACTTTTTAGGATTACTGTAAGTATTTCTCTTTCAGAAAAGTGTAAATTTTTGGAGGTGGCCAGCATACCCTTAATGCTGAGGAATACAAAGTTACCAGTTTAAAAAAAAATAAAAAAATCCAAACCAATCTTAATAGGCATTACTGCTGTAACATCCAAGGGTGTGGCTTAGTGGTCAATGAAGTGGATTGAGAACCATGATGTTTCAGATTCAAATCCCAACAGAGATAAAAACACTCAGTGATTTCATAAAAACACTCAGCGATTTCTTTCCATCTGTCCTAGCCTTGGTGGACAGAGTTACCTGGTACCAGTTGGTGGTGAGAGGTGACATGTACCCCGTGGAACTAGTCGAGATGCGCACAAGCTGGCCTGAACACCACGATTATCAAAAAAAAGAAAAGGCATTACTGCCGCCAGCAGCAAGTCCATAGAGGACTTTGAATTACCTTATTAAAAAGGACATTGAATTTCAATCCAATTCTAAATTGGATTTCACAAAGTAGCAAGTCCTTTAAGGACTTAGACGTGAAGTCCTTATGGACTTTCCAAAAGGCTTAATCCAATTCCAAATTGGATTCCAAGTCTTTATTAATATTTTATTTATGTACCTTATATGAATAAATATTAATCATAAATACCAAATAGCACATATATATTTCAATTTTCTATTCCAAATCCAAATATAAAACTACAATTATTAATTATATTCTTTATGCTAGCACAGAATATAATAATATTCCATTTGAACTAATAATTATTTATTTGAATAATTAAATTCTCTAATTTAATTATCAAATAAAAATAATTAATCATTTAACAAAGATCAGAACACTCGTTTAGTGTGCGACCCCATAGGTTTAGTATTAAGCTGCTAGTGGATTGATCAGATCAATATACTAATCAAGGATATGACGTCTAGCAACACTCCTTAACAATCGGATAGAATGAAGTATACAATTTACTATCAAGAATATGTAGAATAATGTAGCATTTCCTTCTTTCCTTTTAGCTCCGAGTCACCCTTGGATATGGTTTAACTGTCAAATCTTAATAGGCGACTAATTATGTGTGCATGTTAACCAATCATTGAATAACCAAGTAACTCTTTCTTATTGCATTTAATTGCCCTGTCCAAGGTCTTAATTGGTCGTTTTTAATTCGTGACAACATAGAGCTTAAACTCAGTACCAAGAGTCGACAGATTCCATCTTGATCAATCATTAATTACACAAGCATTTAGTCATACCTAATATCCTTTTAACCATTGCCATAGGGCCATGGGTATCTGCTATCAAAGTACAATAAATAACTTGTCAATTACTATGATGATCTCAGGTTAAAGGAAACTCTTGCATCACATTCTTCAAGAAAATATCCTACTGACAGTTTATGGTAATTCTAATCATTAAGAATTATCCAATGAATCGGTTCAATGATCATATGTCTATATGCATCATTTATGTACGTGATTAGTTAATGAAATCAGCTAATCTTTATCCCATAAAGACCACCAATACATATTGATCAAACCGGATTACTAATGTCCTAATTAATGATCCTACGATCAAGAACAAATTTTAGATTAAGTTATAAGAGACGTAACTCTCATTATCATGACCTCCATCATGATGACAAATAAAAAAGAAATTCAAGGATCTTATCATATTAATCAAGCAATTGATAATAACTATGATAAAAGAATTTCAGATGCCATATATTTATATCAAATAACGTTCACAAAAGTGTATATTTTGAGATTGGATCTAGGGCATATCAACTATATCCAACATTTTGATCCCTCATATACATGCTTTGTCTTTCTTGTGTGTGTGTGTGTATATATATATATATATATATATATATATATATATATGTATATAAAGAGACGTGAAGTGTAGATAGCATGTAAAAATGCATGTTACTCTTAGATATGCTTCTGTAAGTCATGGAATTTCTCAGGCTTAGAAGATATGGCCTGTGAATTTACTTTGCCTGTTTGGTTCCAGGGCCGAGTGAACTTAAAAAATCCTCAACACACGTTCTGGCTCATAGAAACAGATGATTATGATTCTAATAATGGACTGCCACCCATTGCGGGAAAGAGAATCTTTTTTGGTCGAGAGATTGGTGCTGCTGATAGGAAGCTTTTGCCAACTTATCAGTTAAAAAGTCGTACTTATCTCGGGCCAACAGCCATGGATGCCGAAATGGCGTTCCTGATGGCTAACCAAGCACAGGCCAAATCTGGAAGGCTTGTCTATGACCCTTTTGTGGGCACAGGAAGCATTCTAGTTGGAGCAGCTCATTATGGAGCAATGACAATGGTTAGTGTTTCAATTTTTGCATGAACTTTGAGCATGCATTATTTTTCTCGGTTTTTTACTATCACTAATTGACTTTTCAGGGTGCAGATATTGACATTCGAGTAGTACGTGATGGCCGTGGTCCAGATTGTAATGTCTGGAGCAACTTCAAGCAGGTCCGGGCAGAGTGATGCTTTTTATTTATATGGGATGCCGATTTTGTTCTTATATATTAATTGCTACATTTGATCTTATCATCTGATATTTTGGAGTATAATTTAATTTACTATCTTTCCATGCTAAACTTATAATTTTAATTGCAGTATGGGTTGCCAATGCCTATTGGTTTATTAAGGGCAGACAATAACCTTCCTCCTTGGCGTTCGGGATTGAAAGAGGTAGCCTTCTCTGAAGTTATTTGGTGTTTGTTGCCTGCTCCTCTTGTTCTTGTACTTGCAACTTCTGCTTCTTCTTGCTATGCATTAAATTTTGCATTCATTATATCCCGGCATTGACTATTGAGTTGTGGATTTTCCCTCCTTTATTTCTACGGATGGGCAAAGGGCTTCAGTTGGTAGGTCTGGCCAAGACTTTTAAGTGCAAGTGGAGTGTCAAGGACCAAGCCACACATTTGTTTTTGCAAATTGACTTGATATGATGTTATCTGCTTTCTCAAAGTAAAATAAAACCTACAAATTATGTTCTGTTAGGTGTGGAATTGGCCAAACAAGTCAATTCTTTTGTTCACATAGTCGTGATGTAAGCGCTTACCTCATGATAGTCGTGATGTAAGCGCTTACCTCATCATAGGAAATTTATTCCTATAAATAGGTAGCTTATGGTTCATTTGTAAAACACACCAAATTGAAGAAGACAACACATCCCAAAGAGAGAGAAAAATCTAAGAGAAATACTCTTAGTGAAAGGCCTAAGTAAGAGAAGGTCTTTGAGAGAATTTTCTGTGGTAAAATTCTTGAGTGTAATTGGGATTGGGGTTGTGAGGTTGAGTGTTGTAAACACTTGTAATATTTCTTCTTTAATAAGATCTGCAGCAGCAACGTGGACGTAGCTCTCACATTGAGGGTGAACCACTATAAATCTGTGTGTGTGCTATTTATTCTTCGCTTACATCACGGCGTAAGTAGGTTCTGTCTAAGGAGGTTGGTATTTAAGTGGTCCAGCTGTGACCCTCCAATCTTTCCTGGGAACCTGCTTACAAAGGTTGGATTTGGGATTCAAATCCTAACAACTGGTATCAAAGCAACAGGTTGTGTTGTGATTTAGAAACGATGGGAGGCGAAGATGGTACGACGCACGGCATCGGTAAATTCGATGGTACAGATTTTGCGTTCTGGAGAATGCAAATTGAAGATTATTTATATGGCAGAAAGCTTCATGAACCTCTGAGTCCGAAACCAGAGGAGATGAAGCAAGCAGATTGGGATCTCCTCGACAGACAAGTTCTGGGAGTCATTCGACTGACGCTGTCGAAGAACGTTGCTCACAACGTGGCAAAGGAGAAGACCACCGCAGATATAATGAAGGTATTGTCTGACATGTATGAGAAACCTTCGGCAAATAATAAGGTATTTCTCATGAAGAAACTATTTCATCTAAAGATGATGGAAAATGCTCATGTTGCTGCACACATAAATGAATTCAATACCATTGTAAATCAATTGTCATCGGTAAAAATTGATTTCGATGATGAAGTACAAGCTCTAATTTTGTTGGCATCCCTACCAAATAGTTGGGAGCCAATGAGAGCAGCGGTTAGTAATTCTGTCGGCAGTGACAAACTAAAGTTCAACGATGTTAGGGATCGTATCCTTGCTGAGGAGGTGCGCAGGACAGATTCGGGAGAGGCATCGACGAGTTCTGCTTTTAATGTTGAAAACACAAGCAGAAATTATGACAGAAACTACAACCGAAATAGGGGCAGATCGAAGTCAAGGAATGGCAGGGGTCAATCCAGACCAGGACGAACACATGAGTGTTGGAACTGTGGAAAACCAGGTCACTTCAAGAAGAACTGCAGGGCGCCAAAGAAGGAGGACAACAAGGGGGCTGGAATCAACGCTGCTACGGAAGACATTGGCGATGCGTTGTTGCTATCGGTTGACAGCCCGATAGACTCTTGGGTGCTTGACTCAGGAGCGTCCTTTCATACCACCCCACATCATGATATAATGACAAACTACGTGGCTGGGAATCTCGGCAAAGTTTATTTAGCCGATGGAGAGCCGCTAGATGTTGTTGGCACGGGAGACATTAATTTGAAGATGTCAAATGGATCCTCGTGGAAGATTACAAAAGTTAGACATGTTCCAAAGCTGATGCGAAACCTGATCTCAGTAGGTCAGCTTGATGATGAGGGATATGATCTCAATTTTGGTAATGGGTCTTGGAAGGTGGCGAAAGGTGCTATGGTAGTTGGCCGAGGAAAGAAGATTGACACTCTCTACATGACGACTAGCTGTCGTGATACTGTTGTTGTGGTTGACAACACAAAGAAGACAGATTTGTGGCATTGTCGGCTTGGGCATATCAGCCAGAAGGGGATGAAGTTGTTGGTGACAAATGGCTTAATTCCGGAGCTGAAGACGGTGGACCTTCATACGTGTGAGAGCTGCATTCTCGGAAAACAAAAGCGAGTAAGCTTCTCAAGTGCAGGCAGAGAGTTGAAGGTTGAAAAGCTGGAATTGGTGCACACAGACGTGTGGGGACCTACCACTGTACCCTCCCTTGGAGGATCACACTACTACGTGACCTTCATTGATGATTCAACCAGGAAGGTATGGGTTTATTTTATGAAAAATAAATCTGATGTGTTTAGTGTATTCAAAAGATGGAAAGCCATGGTCGAGAATGAAACAAACCTCAAGTTGAAGTGTTTGAGGTCCGACAACGGCGGAGAATACACTGATGGTGATTTCAAACGGTACTGTGCCGATAATGGGATCAAGATGATGAAGACTATTCCTGGAACGCCGCAACAGAATGGAGTAGCCGAAAGAATGAACCGAACGTTGAACGAGCGTGCTCGGAGTATGAGAATACACTCTGGACTGCCCAAGACATTCTGGGCAGATGCAGTCAATACCGCAGCCTTCTTAATTAACCGAGGACCGTCAGTTCCCTTGGATTTCAGAATTCCAGAAGAAGTCTGGAGTGGCAAGAAGGTAAATCTTTCATTTCTGAAAGTGTTCGGTTGCTTATCATATGTTCATAATGATGATACGGCTAGAAGCAAGCTTGATCCAAAATCAAAGAAGTGTTACTTTATTGGCTATGGTGACACCGAGCTTGGGTACCGATTTTGGGATGAACAAAATCGGAAGATCATCCGAAGCAGGAATGTTGTCTTTAACGAAGAGGTACTGTACAAATACAAGCTGCAAAAGAATTCAGAATGTCAGGACAAGGAATCGGAAATAGTCGATTTGAAAGACTTTCCGGCACCTGAGCCGCAGCCAGGTACAACCGAGGCAGAGGAACAAACAATCCGAGAAGGTGCTGATGAAAGTGTTGATTCTGAAACAAATGAACAGACGCCAATCACAGAGCTGCGTAGATCATCCAGGATCAGGAAGCCGCTTCACAGGTACTCTCCATCCCTCAACTACATTCTACTCACTGATAGAGGGGAGCCAGAATGTTATGAAGAAGCAATGCAAGTCGATGAATCGACTAAGTGGGAGCTGGCAATGAAGGATGAAATGGATTCACTATCGGCAAATCATACATGGGAATTATCCGAGTTGCCAAAGGATAAAAAGGCATTGCAAAACAAATGGGTTTATCGGATAAAGGAAGAACCCAATGGAAGCAAGCGTTATAAAGCAAGGCTGGTTGCAAAGGGATTTCAACAGAAAGAAGGCATTGACTATACGGAGATCTTCTCTCCCGTAGTCAAGATGGTGACTATCAGAACTGTTCTTGGGCTGGTAGCAAAGGAAAATCTACATCTGCAACAGATGGACGTGAAAACTGCATTTCTTCACGGTGATCTAGACGAGGAAATCTACATGCGATAGCCGGAGGGATTCAAAATCAAAGGAAAGGAGAATCTGGTGTGCAAACTTCAAAAGAGTCTGTACGGACTAAAACAGGCTCCAAGACAGTGGTATTTAAAGTTTGACAGCTTTATGAAGAAAGCTGATTTTTCAAGGTGCGAGGCAGATCACTGCTGTTACTTCAAAAAATTTGAAGACTCGTACATGATACTGCTACTCTATGTCGACGACATGCTAATCGTAGGAGCAAACCTACAGGAGATTGATCGGTTGAAAAAAGGGTTATCGGAAGAGTTTGCAATGAAGGATTTGGGAGCTGCAAAGCAAATCCTTGGGATGAGAATCGACCGAAGCAAGGAGGGCATCAAACTCTCACAAGAAGAATATGTGAGGAAAGTTATCAAAAGGTTTAACATGCATGATGCCAAGCCAGTCAGCACTCCCTTGGCTGGACACTTTCGGTTGTCAAAGGATCAGTCGCCGACAACCGAGGATGAGAAGAAGCAGATGGACAAGATACCTTATGCATCTGCAATCGGTAGTCTTATGTATGCAATGATATGTACAAGGCCAGACATTGCACATGCAGTGGGAGTTGTCAGCCGATTTATGAGCAATCCGGGAAAGCAACACTGGGAGGCTGTGAAGTGGATATTCAGATATCTGAAAGGCAGCTCGAGTTCAGCTCTGTATTTCCGAAAATCAAAAACAAGATTGCAAGGGTATGTTGATGTTGACAACGGTGGTGATATTGATAGCAGAAAGAGCACATCCGGGTATGTTTACACCTTCGGAGGTACTGCAATCTCTTGGGTTTCCAAGTTGCAAAAGATAGTAGCTCTCTCTAGTTGTGAGGCTGAGTACGTTGCTGTGACGGAGGCCACAAAGGAAATGATGTGGCTACAATCTTTTCTGCGGGAATTGGATCAGGACCACGAGGGAAGTGTGCTATATTGTGATAGCCAAAGTGCCATTCATTTGGCAAAGAACCCGGTCTACCATGCTCGAACGAAGCACATACAACTCCGGTACCATTTCATTAGATCAGCTTTGGAAGATGGAGCGCTAGTGCTTGAGAAGATCGCAGGGAGTCAGAATCCAGCAGACATGCTGACAAAGGCAGTGACGATAGACAAACTGAAGCTATGCTCAGCTTCAGTTGGCCTGCACGAAGTATGAAACTAGGAAAGAGCTGCTGCATCGATCAAAGTGTGAAGACAAATTAAAATTAGTCTTCAAGTGGGAGATTTGTTGGGTGTGGAATTGGCCAAACAAGTCAATTCTTTTGTTCACATAGTCGTGATGTAAGCGCTTACCTCATGATAGTCGTGATGTAAGCGCTTACCTCATCATAGGAAATTCATTCCTATAAATAGGTAGCTTATGGTTCATTTGTAAAACACACCAAATTGAAGAAGACAACACATCCCAAAGAGAGAGAAAAATCTAAGAGAAATACTCTTAGTGAAAGGCCTAAGTAAGAGAAGGTCTTTGAGAGAATTTTCTGTGGTAAAATTCTTGAGTGTAATTGGGATTGGGGTTGTGAGGTTGAGTGTTGTAAACACTTGTAATATTTCTTCTTTAATAAGATCTGCAGCAGCAACGTGGACGTAGCTCTCACATTGAGGGTGAACCACTATAAATCTGTGTGTGTGCTATTTATTCTTCGCTTACATCACGGCGTAAGTAGGTTCTGTCTAAGGAGGTTGGTATTTAAGTGGTCCAGCTGTGACCCTCCAATCTTTCCTGGGAACCTGCTTACAAAGGTTGGATTTGGGATTCAAATCCTAACATGTTCAAGATGCAAAACCCTAGTCAATAGATTGGACAACGATCAAAGAGGAGACAACTCTTAAAAAGAGAAAGTAATATGTCTAAACAGTATAGTTAACCCAAAAAAAAAAAAAAAAAGACCACTGTCGTTGCCTTGCCTTTGCAAAACATCATATCCCAGCTCAAGCCACCATTGACTTGAGCTAACTTTCTTGAGGTAGGAAGTCATAATTGCACAAAGTACAATGAATTGCCAGATGCTTTATGTTGATGCTTTTCCATGCAACAATAACCTGAATGTGAAAAGTTATAATTAAAGAATAATCAAATTACAAATAAAGAACAAAGGTTCAAGATTCTCTAGTAAAAGCAAGTTTTATTCTGGAAAGATTAACAATTTACTTTATACAAAAGTTAAAATTGGGATCAGGTATAGAGCCTGTTTGGATGGGCTTAAAATAAGCAGCTTATAAGGTGTTTTAAGTAAAAAAAAAAAAAGTTGGGGTAGGCTAACTTATTTTTTTTGGCTTATAAGCTGTTTTCAGCTTATAAGCTGCTTAAGATAAGCTAAGCCAAATGGGTCCAATTATTTTTTTGGGCTTATTTTTTGCACAAAATGACTTTAAGCTGGTCAGCCAAACACTCAAAAAAGCTGAAAACAGCTTATAAGCAACTTATAAGCCAATCCAAACGGGCTCATAGTTGAAACAATCCTTTGCTTTTCCGACAGTGGTCTTCAGTCTTCACAATCTATAATGGTGTTATTCTCTACAAAGTTGGTGATATGGTTAAAGAAGCGATTGACCTTTTCTACTTCTCAAGGTCTTTTATCAAGTCTAATCAGTTACGTTATATTGACAGTCGAGTGTGAATATTGAAGAGGAATTTTCTCATAGTCGAGTAATTTGAAGCTCAACTTAGGAGTCTCTTATGTGTTGAAGAATGATGCAGCACTCTGAAATCATGTCATGCGATCTTCACGAGTTGGTGAATTGTTTGTTGACGGTTTACAATATCTTTAGAGTTAATGGGTTAGTATTTCAATTTTCTTTAGATTTAATTAGTGTGTGTAAGCTTAATTTCTAAGTTTTTGTCCTGGCAATCAAGTACATTTCTAGTAGTTGCTCGAGTGTACTGAAGTCTCTGGGTCTATTGATGGCATATACCGTTCTCTATTTTGCTCGTTGCGCCTCCACATTAGATGAGCTTGTGGGACTTTTCTAGATGTTGAATAGTGACAAGAACTTGACCTGTTAAACTGAAGAACGAAATCCTCCAACTTGGTCTGTCTTGGAATTATTCCCTTTTCTCGAAGGTAATACGGCCCAGATATCGTTGTCTAATATATGGAGATCTACGGACAGTATTATAGAAGTCTTTTACCGTGAGATAGCTAAAGCGGATGGAGATGAAAATCTGAGAGTTTGTGTCAAAATAGAGGTGCGCTCTCTAAAGACAAGATTTCTAAAGCAGCAATAGAAGTCTTTTATGATGAGAGAGCTAAAGTGCATGGAGATGTAAATGGAGAATAGGTGTCAAACGGAGGTGATAGTCACTTAAGGTCAAGTTATGATGGGTTCCATTGGTGATACTTATTTTGGACGAAGGAGGGGAGGAAGCCTTCATGTTGAGACAAAAATTCCACAATGATTCTTGACAAGGATTGGATAACTTGTGGCCTTCCATGGATCTTCTGCCAGAAGAGGGAAATAAATTAACATAAAATCTTACTGAAATATCAGAGAAATAATTTAATGTGTGTATCACTATAGTTAGTTGAAGGCAGCATGAGAAGTGTTTAATTCACTCTGCTTTGTAGTTTATTCTTGTCTTGGCATTAATAAATCAAGGTTTGATTAATTTTCCTGAATTCCAAAGGTAGTTTGAATTGTGCAGTTAATTGCCATGTTAAATAGGTAATTTTTTCAGGTCTCCTCCCCTTTTCTTGTTTTTATTGACTGTTACTATTTTATTTTCTAGATTTTTGATGCCATTATATGTGACCCTCCCTATGGAGTCCGTGCTGGAGGACGTAAATCTGGTGGCAGGAAGCTTTTGAAAGGGGTGATTGGTCCATATACAGTCCCTGATGACAAAAGGACAGGCCACATACCATCAACTGCTCCTTACAGCTTAGTGGAATGTGTACATGATTTGCTTGACCTTGCTGCTAAGATGCTTGTGATGGGTGGCCGACTTGTCTACTTCTATCCTGTATTACGAGATGATGATTCAATTGACACCACCTTTCCGGAACACCCCTGTTTCAAGTTGGTTGCTACCTCAGAGCAGATGTTGAGCTATAGGTACAGTCGGGTACTATTAACCATGGTCAAAATTGGACCATATACCGAAGAAGTTGCATTATCAGCACGGATCAAACATTTGGAGTTCAAGGAAAACCATCTGAAGTGGTTAGAAGAAGGTAATCTTCATTCAGCAGTTTTTAGTCCTGCCGACAATCGCCTTAATGAGACAGGTGATACGAAGATTAGTAAAGAATCAAAGGGAAAGTATAGAGGCAAATATGTCTAGATTGAAACTGACAGCCAAATTTCATGGGGCAATATGATAACCTCTAATTATGCTCGGGCTATATGCATTATGCACCTACCATACCCTACATTGTAGGAAAGCTCATTAAGTGCTTTTATGTTACAAATGCTTAGAAATACTCATGCTACTATTTATTGGTCTCTCTACTAGGAGATTGTATTCCAGATTAATTATCAGTTGTAGATACACATCACATCTACTTGACTGTTTCCTTGGTGCATCTACTTTATTAAGCTTACTTGCCTGTACCAGTTGTGGTATTCTGCAAAAGCTTTCGTTTTTTTGACAGCTTCATCTAGTTTAGAAACATTTGGACTTGTTGCCTCTTGAATAGTTAGCTCATTTATTCACTCAAACAAAATTTGACATACCCAGTGGTGGTTTTTTGTGGTTTCTGGAATGAATCCATGTGCATTACAACTGCAATTGGTTGTAGGGTTAAAACATGTTCTTGTTTTGACATGTTCCAAAAGCAATAAGTACTTATTGGACATGCTTTATATTTGGTATTTTGAGTATATTCTATGAGGCCATCTATTGTCTCATTATGTGCAGCCGTGCATTGAAATTCTGTTAACTATTTGCTTATTTAGTCACAGTAGGCATTTTCTACTAAAAATTGGAGGATCTCGTTGTAGGAGCGCTTTATCCTCTTAGTGTCTATTATGTGAGAATTCGGATTAGTCGGGCTAGTGGGTTTTGCAATAGAGCCTGGAAAAATGGCAGATGTAGTGCGTAGACATTTTTGGAATTAAAAAATTGGCGAAGGTGCAAATATATCCGTCAATTTTGCGATTTAGAGCAGATATACTCCACGTTAAAAAAGCGGGGCATATATACTCCTATCGTTACACAAATGATGTAAATATATTCTTGCCGTTACACAAATAGTGCAAATATACCCTTGTCGCTGCTAGAATTTTTTAAAAATTCATTTAGCTTATCTTTTAACTAAAAAATATCACGTGGCTTTGAAAAAAAAAAATAAGTCTACCCATTTTTCTTAGTAGACTTAATTTTTTAAAGTCACGAGGCAATTTTTTTTCCTAGTGGGTTGTCTCGTTCGTTTTAAAAAAAAATAAGTCTACTCATTTTTTTTAAATGAACTAGACTAGACCCACCAGAGGAGTTGCATTTTTTAAATTAAAAAACAGGCTAAATGATTTCTTTTTAATTTCTTTAGTGAAAAAAATATATTTGGACAATTTGTGTAATTGGCAGGGTATATATACATCACTTTTTTAATGAGAGATATATCTGCTCTGCATCACAAAATTGAGGGGTAAATTTATACCTTTTTTTCCCTTTAAAAATTGTACTTTAGACCGCGTCGTGCAAAAACATGGAAATTAACCCGAATTGCAGAAAACCAGCTTCCCCAATTCACATGCCTCCATCAGTATCACTACTTGATATATGTAAAAGAAATTCTTCTAGGCAAAATATGTCTGCACACAATGGGTCGACACGATACTGCTGGAGAATGATACAAAGTAAACATCAAATTGAACCTTTTGATTAAAACTAACCTTTACTATTTTATCCTTAGTATTTTTGTAATAATCAAGGTATCCTTTTCCAAAAAAATTCTGTCTCTTCACATCCTATTTTACTCATTCATACTTTTTCATGTGAAAATATTTTAAAATTTATATTTTTAGTACACGATTTTAAAGATATTTAAATCATTTTAATAAGAAAATATCATTGTTTACTATCAATTTGAACACTTACATTTAAATATATAACTGCTTAATTTTAAATTAAATTCTAATATTTAATAATACTTTTTAGCACTTGATGGACATCAACTATTTTTAATCAACTTGATCAGACGAGCGACAATACCATATCCAAACTCGCTAGAGAGGTCAAATTGTGATAATAACTCATACCAAACTGTACACCGCCTCTGTATTCAGATGAAATATATGTGTGAGAATCAAAGAAGAAATGCTTTTGATAATTGTCATTTGCAAGGCCCCTCTTAGCGCCCCCCCCCCCCCCCCCCCCCACAAAAAAAAAAAAAAAAAAAAAAACAAACAAACAAACATTTGCAAGTTCCCATAATGAGTAAATTAAGCTCATGCCACCAACCTAATGAAGCTGTGGCCTATCATCTCTGACTAGAAAACGTGTTCACGTCACTCTCGATGTGTGTTATCCTACTATATATTGTTCAGCAACAGCTGCGCCGAGTTAAACAAGTTAACTTCGAATATAGTACTAATTTAACATTTTATGAATATGCTGTTAAATCAACGTTTTTGTTTGTAAGGTTTTTTTCGGGCACTTGTCAGTGGTTACTGTCTTTTTGAGAAAGTGGTAATTGGTTACTACAGATGAGTTTGCGGTTAAATGTTTTCATGACTCAGAAAGATAATTCTACTTAACACGTAAAGGTATGGCCTAATGTTTAATAAAAAAAAGAATTGGATGAAATCTCAAACAGACAAAAAATTATCTAGTAGCTCTTCCTGTCTGTTCTTTGATGGATATAGTTACCAATAAAGGCTAGAGTCACCTCGCATAGACGTGATTTCCATATACGTAGTGCATTTGTCATTGGAAATAAGTCAATTTGAAAAAAATATTTCCATTGAGGTCAAAGCCTTAAATTACTTCGGTCAGAAGCAATTCTAATCTTTTCGAATTATCTTTCCTCTCGAATCGATTACATGAGCTTGATCTATTTAAAAGAATATTTTACGAGGTTAGACGAATCCAACAATGCCTTTATTATAATTTCAAACTAGGTCGAAGGTAAAAACACAAAAAGTCAAATCGGAATCCCGTGGTCAAAAATACAAAATTGATTATGTTTTTCTTGTTACCCATAACTCTACGGGCTAAGCTTATAAGCTGGTCAAACTGGCTTATAAGCACTTTTTAGTACCTAATTTACGTGTTTGGTAAACACCTAAGTGCTTATATATAAGACAAGTGCTACACGTCAAGTCAGCCAAAAGCGAAAAACTGGTCATTCCCAACTTATGATTTTTAGCTTATAAGTACTTTTGGTCAGATCAAATATTTTACTATTTTACCTTAATATTTTTTCTAGTTCTCGAAGTATCTTTCCTAAAATAAAAATTCTAACTTCCTCTTCACTCTGTATTGTCGCTTCTCCTTTCATTTAGATGAATACTTTGAAATTTATAATTTTTGCAAACAAATCAAGGGTTTTAGTTATTCTAAGAAAAGAACAACTTAACAAAACTTTTTCACCAAACACGTCAACTGCTTATCAACGGTTTCACCCCTTCTATCCAAATACGTAATTGTTAATCTATAAAATCAATTTCAACACTTATAAATACTTTCAAGCACACACTTCTATCCAAATACGTTATTGCTTATCTATAAAATCAATTTCAACACTTAAAAATACTTTCAAGCACTTAAAACTTAGCGGTTACTTAAGTCATCTAATCCATATTAACGGCCTCTAATCTACAATTAGATTTCAAATCCGATGTCAAATCGATACCCAATTGCCAATTTTCACTCTCTTAAACCTAGGCTAAAACCCCTCAATTTCTACTTCTAAAATCCATAAACTCAGCGTTAAATTCAATATATAATCTTAATAATTAATCTAAACGAATTTAAAATTACTTACCCAAATTTTAGTGATGAATTCCCCCCTTTGAATTGCACTATCCCGAGCTTCCAAGACCCAAAATGATGAAATAACTCAAAATTCCGAATATGTCAAATTTACACTGCCAACTGCTCCATCATCGCAACCGCAATAAAGATCCTCGCATTCAGGAAGAGCAACCAAGCAAGGTTCCTGCGCAATCGCGACCACCCTCACGCGAACACGATGAACAAGTTATAAGCTATCTTAGTACTCCCCATGTTTCAATTTATGTGTATCTATTTTCTTTTTAGTCCGTGCCAAAATAAATAATCTCTTTCCTAATTTGGAAACAAATTCACTTTATGAAATGATTTACAGCCACATAAATATTCAAGACTTATTTTGAACCACAAATTTTAAAAGTCTTCACTCTTTTTTAAATGCCGTGCCCAGTCAAATGGGTTCACATAAATTGAAACGGAGGGAGTATATGATTTTTCTTTTTTTGGTTTTTCTTCCAATGTTTAATATCCACATTGGAGTCCGCCTATTTCGAATTCGCGCGGGCTCATTCGGAGGAAGTACTCTATACTAAGGATTTTTAGTATATGATTTAAAAAAGAAAGGATATATAACTTAGAATATTATGAGAGTACCTAGCATCTAATTGAAAGTGACACTGAGATAATATCTTAGGATTTCAACTATACCTTAAGAAATGCATTCTATAATGTCGTAATCTTTCGTTGGCTCTTAAGATGTCAAAGTCTCTATGAGTTGGATCTTAAGCCTTTCCATCAATATTTA
Source organism: Lycium barbarum (assembly GCF_019175385.1). NCBI lineage: Eukaryota > Viridiplantae > Streptophyta > Magnoliopsida > Solanales > Solanaceae > Lycium > Lycium barbarum. The sequence goes on from NC_083344.1 coordinate 98,674,665, forward strand.
TGACCATCAACTATCTATTGCAAGAACAATTAAGATGAAGTTTTAATTAATAAAATTTTCTGACATATATATATCTTTTTCTTTTGTTGAAACAAATTCAGGATTTATTCTAAGTGCCAAATGGGTTTGGATTGCCACACAATGTATTTACCAAAAAGAGATCAGATTCACCTCGAAAGTTAAATTTTCATTTAAAACAACTTAAACATGGCTCTGATTAATAATAAAACTACAAGAATGAAAAATACAAAGAATTAATAAAGTGAAGGGATTGAACCGAGAAAAGGTCCGTATAAGCCAAGGTGAGGATTGGGATATTCATCGTAAAATTGACTCTATAGTTAAAGTCTGAGGTCTGACAATGAAATTATGAGAACAAGTTACATGCACGTAGGGGTGCAAAATGGTTTTAAAAAAATGGTTTTTATTTTCCTTGGGCGACTTTCTTGTCTTACGAAAAGAATTTCATTTCTTTTTTCTGGGAATTTTGGAAAAGGGCCATCCAATCCGATCCATTATATATGGGTTGGATGACTGACTCTTTAAAAGTGGATCAAATATAAAACATGGATATCAATACTCATTTGTACTCTTATTATTTTTTTCTTGCTTTCTGAGAGTCTAAGCTTTTAATTTTTTTTTTTTTTTTTAATTTTTCTAGGAGTCTAACCTATTTTTGACTTTTAGCTTGTGTTCTCACCTGATTATTCCTGAAGCCATGGATAATGTGGATGTGTTAACCCATTTTTTGTTCGTAAGTGTTAAATATGCGGGTTGAATATTTCATCAGTTTTTGTTTAACCCGTTTTCAAGCCGCCCCTATCCAATCCGATCCGCCCCTTCGCCACTCCTACATACACACATCGCCGTTTAAGAGGGTTTCTACTTTCTACTCCCTCCGTTCACTTTTACTTGTCCACTATTTCTAAAATAGATTTTCATTTTTACTTGTCATTTTTCACATATCAAGATAAGACAATTTTTTTTCCTGTTTTACAAATAGTATTAATTACTCACTTCAAATCATTTTTCAAATCCATAAAAATATGAATCAATTAATATGGGTACATTGATAAATTATGTACTCTATTTATAATTTCTGAAACAGTATGGAAAATCTAAAGTGGACAAACAAAAGTGAACGGAGGGAGTAGCACGTAGCTTTAATTAATTTATAGAGTTGATGAAATGCAATTCTGGCAGAAGATATTAAAGAGTGTGAACATTTAATAACCCCAGTAATACTGACAGGAATTGATAAACATAAAAATGAGTTTTCATCCCAAAAAGGTACAAAAACCCAAAAAAGCTACTCCATATGGATATACATGTGAATCCCTACTGACAATATAATGTAACTACAAAATCTTCTAAAAGGATAACAGAAACCACATACAAATACATGCAACTTGGCTGTTGAAGCATTGCCATCTATTCCTTTGCTGTCACCTTAAATTGCGGGAAAAATATATGGACAAACTTTCCCTCCTGTCTGGCCCCTTTTCATTACTAATTACAATATATTGCGTATACAAAATATTGCCTAAACTATGTTGGCCTATTATTGTAACTCAACTTTTGAGTTTGAACTTTTTTCTCTTTTTCTTATTTCACGTGTCTTACTTATGTGGCAATATGGCCAACATGAACATATCCGCTGAAGTTCTGTTAGAAATGAA